>NW_011888842.1:5266762-5296257 GCF_000151845.1 Pteropus vampyrus | reverse complement strand
TGCCAACCTTGTCTCTCGGAAGGCTTCTAACCAGCCCCTTCTTCTCTGTCCACTGAGTCCAGCCACCATTTTGTTCAGCACCCACTCTGTGCCAGGAGGGTTCTAAACATAGTATACACAATAACTCTTTTAGTCCTCACATCATTTATGTGATATAGAGACTAGTACGATCCCCATTGTACAAACGAGGACACTGAGGCTCAGAGAGATAAGAAACTCATAGAGAGTCTCCGGCAGTAAGGAGCAGAGCCAAGGCTGGCCCTCTGGGGGTCTCATTCTGGAGCCCGAAGTCAACACTGTGTTCCACTCCGTGTTTAGACTCTGTTCTATCTCACTGTTTAAACGAAACCGACCTCTGCACAAGTCCTCTTGTCCGTGTCTTATTCAGCTTCAACTCGTTGCCTTTGCCCCCGCGACCCCTTCTCCCTGGAGAGCCCATCTGCCTCTCTGACTTGCCTTCCTCTTGTCCTTCAGGACCCAGAACACCTTCTCAGCGCCCTGTCTGCATTTGCCCTCACATGGTACCTGTAGTGTAGCGGAGTCTGTTTACTTGCCTTTCTGCCCATTAGACTGGAGGATTCTCGGGGCAGGGGCTGTGCCTTGTTCACGTGGAATCCTGGTATCGAATCTAGTTTCTGGCCCTTAATGGAGAATGAGTACCTATTTGTTAAGCTCTTTTGACATTCCTGGAATCTGCAAAGGTTTTTCCAATATCGTTATCTTTTTAACCATGACTTCCACACAAATTGTCTATGTAAATCTCTATCTTTGATAACGTGGTTATCTGCACACATAACTAACTAAGATGCCAGATTGAATGAAAAAAACTGTAGATTAAGGTGCAGTAATGTGTGTCTGTCTGAAGTGCAGACAGATGAGTCCAAGGTTGAAGTGCCTACGGCGTGTTCAGGGAAGGCTTTGGTGTCTCGTTGCTCATCTCTCTGGGACTCTTTGAAGAGGACACAGTGCTCACAAGGGAAATAGAGAAACGGGTGAACAAAGTATAGACTTCATGCTTAAACATCTGGGCCCATGTGGCTCTGTGAAAATGTCAAGCATCTTTGACAAGAGGTTCTGGTTTGCAAGATTTATGGTCATAATGTTAAGTGTTCCTTTACAACTGAATCTAAATGGTAGGGTCTGCAAAACAGACTTTGAGAACTTATCCAAAAAGGCTCTTGGATAAGGTCTGCCTGCTATTTCACCCAGAAGTGTGGGGATTCATACTGGAGAGTTAGCATAAGCTCAGATATTCTTCATCTTTTAGCATTTTTTCAGAAAGAGAGGTTGCGGGGAGGAGGGCATATCCTTTGCAGGCTAAAGTACTGAACGTGGGGCAGAAAAGTTCTCCTACTTAGAATATTCAACTTACAGTGTATAGGAGTGGAGAATGTTAGAGCAGGGAGTCTGAGACAAAGTTCTGAGAATGGCAATGGTGTGTCCCTACAAGGGAAATCAAGCCGAGACATTAAGTGGCAGAGTCAGAAGACACATAGACTTGGAATAAAGTGGTGGCAGATGAGTAATGAAAAGAGGAAGGTTCCAGGTGTTTACTATAATCAGAGGCAGACCTCGCTTTGTCAACCTCTGGCCAGTGGTTGAGGGTCATTGACAAGCATAGGGCTCACAGGGGTACACCAGGAAAGTCATGATCTTCCGAGTTAATGGTCAAGGGGGACCTTGGCTGGAGCAAATCTGTTTCTTATTGACTCCTGTTCTCATCTATCTCAGTGGGCCTGGTGCTGCCATCGGGTAGCTTCCTTCCCTTCCCCAGCTCCCTAAGCTTCTCCATCCTTAGCACAAGAGTGAAGATCATTTCTGACAAGTAAATGAAACCAGCTGCCAAGCCCCATCAGGTGCCTGTGACTCTCCCCTCCCTACTTCCAGCAAAACCTTTCTCCTGAGCAGACAGAAAACATTTCAGCCTCATAACAGCCTCCTGTCACTCCGACACCCTGTGTGTCACTACTGACATGATAACCGAGTACGTGAGACTGTTTGTGTGGTGCCGATGGCTTTGCAGTGGAACCCCGAGGCTGGGACGAGGGAGGCAGGTTAGCTGTGGCAGATCCGGGATGCTAGGTCTTTTCCTCTTCTGTCCATCACCTGCCTGGTAGGTTGATGTGGCAGCAACACGCCTTCTCAGTCTAGGAGAACCCTAGTCCAGTGTTCAAGGAATCTCGAGCTACAGAATTCTGCCTCCAGATCTGATGGTTGTCAGTAAGACCTAGCTCAACTCAATTCAGCACACTGTCCTAGTGCACGAAGAAAGGCTTCATCTTGTGGCCTTTCTTGATTGGACTTGAGTTTTAAAAGAACTTTTGGTTTTATGGACTCCCCCGGGTTCTCTTCTGAAGCATTCACTCCCTTGTTTTCCAGGAAAATAATCTTGGGAAAGCATTTCATAGCTCAGCTCCAACACTGACCTTATGATAGTGGGCAAACCGCTTAGCCTTGCAGAGCCCTCTTTGTAAAAGGGCATTTCGATAGCTACCTACTTGGGAGCGGCGAGGCTCAAGTGAAGGAGTATGTAAAGTGTGCAGCCCGGTACCTGCACAGCAAGGGATGATGCCAAGAACTGGATTCCGGAAACGGAAGGGCTCGGAGGCTTTTCTCTTTCCACTGCCTGAGTATCAAGAACGTCAGGGCTAGAACGTGCATTTATTCTTAAGACAGTGTGTGTCCGTGCCATATGCCTGAGCGTGGCTCCCTCCCATCATGGTTGATCCCCTACCAAAAAAAACCCCACTCCACACCTGAGCTGGGTGGGCTCCCAGGACGTCACCCTGTCCTCATGTATCCTGAGAAGCCTCCCTCAATCCCCCTAGACTGGATTAGGAACTTTTCTCTGAGCTTCCCCATTACCACCCACTCTCTCTCCATAGTGCAGCATTTATTGCACTCTGTTATAATTGCCTTTCCCCTCTGGATTCTAAGCTCTTTGAGGTCAAAATTCAGGTATTATTTCTTAGCACAAGTAACAAAAACTCTTGGGATCTGAGCTTTGCCAACCTTGTCTCTCGGAAGGCTTCTAACCAGCCCCTTCTTCTCTGTCCACTGAGTCCAGCCACCATTTTGTTCAGCACCCACTCTGTGCCAGGAGGGTTGTAAACATGGTATACACAATAACTCTTTTAGTCCTCACATCATTTATGTGATATAGAGACTCGTACGATCCCCATGGTACAAACGAGGACATTGAGGCTCAGAGAGATAAGAAACTCATACAGGGTGTCCAGCAGTAAGGAGCAGAGCAGAGCCAAGGCTGGCCCTCTGGGGGTCTCATTCTGGAGCCCGAAGTCAACACTATGTTCCACTCCGTGTTTAGACTCTGTTCTATCTCACTGTTTAAACGAAACCGACCTCTTGTCCGTGTCATATTCAGCTTCAACTCGTTGCCTTTGCCCCCGCGACCCCTTCTCCCTGGAGAGCCCATCTGCCTCTCTGACTTGCCTTCCTCTTGTCCTTCAGGACCCAGAACACCTTCTCAGCGCCCTGTCTGCATTTGCCCTCACATGGTACCTGTAGTGTAGCGGAGTCTGTTTACTTGCCTTTCTGCCCATTAGACTGGAGGATTCTCGGGGCAGGGGCTGTGCCTGGTTCACGTGGAATCCTGGTATCGAATCTAGTTTCTGGCCCTTAATGGAGAATGAGTACCTATTTGTTAAGCTCTTTTGACATTCCTGGAATCTGCAAAGGCTTTTCCAATATCGTTATCTTTTTAACCATGACTTCCACACAAATTGTCTATGTAAATCTCTATCTTTGATAACGTGGTTATCTGCACACATAACTAACTAAGATGCCAGATTGAATGAAAAAAACTGTAGATTAAGGTGCAGTAATGTGTGTCTGTCTGAAGTGCAGACAGATGAGTCCAAGGTTGAAGTGCCTACAGCGTGTTCAGGGAAGGCTTTGGTGTCTCGTTGCTCATCTCTCTGGGACTCTTTGAAGAGGACACAGTGCTCACAAGGGAAATAGAGAAACGGGTGAACAAAGTATAGACTTCATGCTTAAACATCTGGGCCCATGTGGCTCTGTGAAAATGTCAAGCATCTTTGACAAGAGGTTCTGGTTTGCAAGATTTATGGTCATAATGTTAAGTGTTCCTTTACGACTGAATCTAAATGGTAGGGTCTGCAAAACAGACTTTGAGAACTTATCCAAAAAGGCTCTTGGATAAGGTCTGCCTGCTATTTCACCCAGAACTATGGGGATTCATACTGGAGAGTTAGCATAAGCTCAGATATTCTTCATCTTTTAGCATTTTTTCAGAAAGAGAGGTTGCGGGGAGGAGGGCATATCCTTTGCAGGCTAAAGTACTGAACGTGGGGCAGAAAAGTTCTCCTACTTAGAATATTCAACTTACAGTGTATAGGAGTGGAGAATGTTAGAGCAGGGAGTCGGAGACAAAGTTCTGAGAATGGCAATGGTGTGTCCCTACAAGGGAAATCAAGCCGAGACATTAAGTGGCAGAGTCAGAAGACACATAGACTTGGAATAAAGTGGTGGCAGATGAGTAATGAAAAGAGGAAGGTTCCAGGTGTTTACTATAATCAGAGGCAGACCTCGCTTTGTCAACCTCTGGCCAGTGGTTGAGGGTCATTGACAAGCATAGGGCTCACAGGGGTACACCAGGAAAGTCATGATCTTCCGAGTTAATGGTCAAGGGGGACCTTGGCTGGAGCAAATCTGTTTCTTATTGACTCCTGTTCTCATCTATCTCAGTGGGCCTGGTGCTGCCATCGGGTAGCTTCCTTCCCTTCCCCAGCTCCCTAAGCTTCTCCATCCTTAGCACAAGAGTGAAGATCATTTCTGACAAGTAAATGAAACCAGCTGCCAAGCCCCATCAGGTGCCTGTGACTCTCCCCTCCCTACTTCCAGCAAAACCTTTCTCCTGAGCAGACAGAAAACATTTCAGCCTCATAACAGCCTCCTGTCACTCCGACACCCTGTGTGTCACTACTGACATGATAACCGAGTACGTGAGACTGTTTGTGTGGTGCCGATGGCTTTGCAGTGGAACCCCGAGGCTGGGACGAGGGAGGCAGGTTAGCTGTGGCAGATCCGGGATGCTAGGTCTTTTCCTCTTCTGTCCATCACCTGCCTGGTAGGTTGATGTGGCAGCAACACGCCTTCTCAGTCTAGGAGAACCCTAGTCCAGTGTTCAAGGAATCTCGAGCTACAGAATTCTGCCTCCAGATCTGATGGTTGTCAGTAAGACCTAGCTCAACTCAATTCAGCACACGTTTACTGAGCTCCTGCTTTGTGTCATGCAAAGGTGTTAGATGCTGATGGACTACAAAAATAAAGAAGTAGAAAATGGAGAAGAAAAAAATTATAATGGCATTTCCCATCAAAGTCATGCAATGTGCCAGGTTCTCTGCTTCCTTTATAGGTAAATTTACATTTAATCATCTCAGTAACACTGTGAGTAAGGTATTATTAGCCCCCATATTACAGATGAAGAAACTCAAGCTCAGAGAGAGGAAATAACTTGCTAAGCTCACATGGCTATGAGTAATGGATCTAGAACTCTGATTTAAGTATCTTTGGTTCCAAATCTATCTTTTACTGTTCACATTTATGTTCTAGCTTCTCTAATGAGTCCTGTGTAACAGGCTAGAAAGTTATATATGTATCTGCAGTTCAGGGTGATATAATGCCTATGCTAAAGCAAAGTCTCATTGTATCCAAAAGGAGAGAGCATGCCTTGTATCTTTCATAGGTTCTAGAGTAAGACAGAATTGGGTTTGACACTTCCTCCATTTGCTAATAACTATGTGACACATTAACCACTCTGGACCTCAGCATCCCTATCCATAACATGGAATAGTAATATCTATGTTGTGGAATTATGGTGAAAGTTGAATAAGAAAATGTATGTAAAGTCTACACAGTTAACAAATGTCGAATCTTCATACAAAACCTTTTGACAAAATCTCATTTGATCCTAATAACAACTTTGAGCAAGATACAAATATTATTGTCATTATTCTCTTTACAAGCGAGAAAAATGAGGCTTAGGTAATTTGTCTAATTAAGTTAATAAATAGCAATGTGGGACTAGAATTCAGTCAGTCCGACCTCAAGATCTACTTGTAGGCAGACAGATCAGGTGTTTTCAGATCTGTCTGAAGATCACCAAAGACTATAGAATATACTCTTTGATCACACCAGGCTGCCTTCTTTGACGGGAGGGACTGTCGGGGAGCCTTTAGCATCCTGTTGACTCTGTAAGAATGTTTTATTATACAGAGGATGTTGTTTGGAAATTTCCTGATATTCTCTTTCAGATGATTGACATGCGTGTGCGTGTGCGTGTGCGTGTGTGCGTGTGTGTGTGTGTGTGTGTGTGTGCATGTGCGTGCGTGCGTGCGTGTGTGTGTGTGTGTGTGTGTGTGTGTGTCTCGATTGCATATATAGCAAATAAAAACAGAGCTTTCTTTTTTGGTGTCCATGGATATTTCCACAGCTAAAGCCTCAGAGTAGAGTGGGCGCAATTACCAAAGACGCTTTTCTGAAAGAAGTAGATTAATACCAATTAACAGGTCGAAGTAGGAGTTGAGACCTTAGCCTGTTCACAGAACGAGTTGTGATTTTGTGTCATCTGACACATGCATAATTACACACACCAGGAAGCATCTACCAGTGCTCACATCACAATAAATGCGTGCTTAATTACAAGTCACCATGCATATATGCTTAATTACACATCCTGCTACCTGCACGATTAATTACATGTCGTGTTACATGCACACAATCAGAAGAGGTGACATTTGATGACATTAAAAGAGCTCTAGGAGAACATAAAGAGCCATTTTAAAACAGTTGCATAATGTGTACGCTTTTTTCCCCCTCTCCACAGAAGGCATCAGACATTAATTTCTACTCAATCAATCAAGAAGCACTTATTGAACAAGTCCTGTCAATTTAACCTTTATAGTGTCTCATGCATCTATCCTTTCCTTTCACGATCACTAATATCATCATCTCTCACCTGACAGTCTAAGGTAATGGGAAGGACACTGCATTAAAATCTTCGCTCTCCCTAATCCTTAGCCAGCACCCTGGGCCGGGTCACCACCATCTCATACGTGCATCGCTGCAGAGGTCCCTAACAAGTCCCCTAGTTCCTCCTGGGGCTCAAATTCTCCACAAATAAGCAGGGAATTCTTTAGAAATTCTGTTCTGATCATCCCCAACCATCCACCCCCACCCCCGCCCCCACTTTAAAACCCCTCAATGACTTTGCATTTATCTGGAATAAAGCCACGCATTCTGAGTGTGAACCCCAGGGTCCTGCCCACCTCTGCATCCTCTTGTCATTCCCGACCTCTCTCTCTGAGGTCCAGCGACAATGCCCTCTCTCCATTCCTCCAGCAGAACGTAATTTGTCCTACCTCTAGATCGTTTCACACATATTGATCCTTCTGCCCCCAAAAGTTCTTCTTCCTATTTATCTAATTAAATCCAATCCAACCCCAGACCAGGTTAAGTCCCAGCGTTAAACTCTGTACTTTTCCTTCATGAGAAATGATTACAATATACTCACTAGAGTAGCCTGTGTAGTATTTCTGTTAATGCTGGTGTTGGTCATTGTGAGTGTCACAAAGATGGTAACTGAGGACATTTCATTTTCTATTATGTGCTTAGCAACTAGCATAGTGCCTGGCACACAGTAACCTTTTAAAAAAAGGTTATCAGATTTAATACATAAAAACACAGAATGCTCAGTTAAATTCGAATTTCAGATAAATGGCAATTTTTTTGTTTTTTAATTTTTAAAAAATCTATCGTTTGAGACATACTCGTACTAAAAATTATTCGTCCTTACCTTAAATTCGGATTAAACTGGGCATCTTCTATTTTATCTGGCAACCCTACTTCTAAGCACTTAAGATTTCCTGATTGAATGAATAAATGGATGGATACAAAATTAATGAGTAAATGAGGATTCAGAAGACCTTGGTTCTACTTCAGCTCGAGCATCTGGTCTCCCCGTCCCAGTCACTCCACTGTCCCTCACATGCACAGTGAGGGACACTGAGATGGAACTCAGAGTCATAGACCCTCGTATGAAATGACGGGAAGTTAAGGCAAAGGCTGAATGACGATCCCCCTCGGCCACAGACCTCTCTGGGTCAGCTGTTTGTTTCTAATATTATCTCACTGGTTGAATGATCTCATTTTCTTCCTCCAAATCTTAACTCTCTTTCACGGTCCCTCAAACTTAAAATATCCCCTTTTCGCATGTTCCTCGAGGTCTTTCATAGCCTGACACTGTCACATTTTAGATCTAACGGGCAGGGCTAGGACTTTCTTAATGCTTAAGAAAATAAAAATCAATTCCAAAAAAAATCCATGACGAACAAAATATCAAAAGTTTAAATAAAAACGAAATCAGTATTACTGATTTTCTCCTTTTGCCTCAGGCTCCAATATGGCTCGGCGTAGCAATTTTTACTTAAACTTTTGACGTTTTGCTCGTTGTGGGTTTATTTACATTAACTATGATTTTTTAAAAATAAATATTGAATTCGAATATTACTTATCTTGATTGCTAAGTATTTCGGCACCCCCTTTAATTCAGCACCCATGTCGGATGCCTCGCCTGCCTCACCCGCCTCACCCTAGTCCCAGCCCTGATAAGTGGAGCCAACCTTGGGATAAAGCAGGGTCTAAAGTGCCATGCTGAATTTACCCTGTGGGCCAAAGGGAGTAGAAAGGTTTTGAGCAAGAGAGGGATGGATTCTATACAAATATTATTGTCATTATTCTCTTTACAAGCGAGAAAAATGAGGCTTAGGTAATTTGTCTAATTAAGTTAATAAATAGCAATGTGGGACTAGAATTCAGTCGGTCCGACCTCAAGATCTACTTGTAGGCAGACAGATCAGGTGTTTTCAGATCTGTCTGAAGATCACCAAAGACTATAGAATATACTCTTTGATCACACCAGGCTGCCTTCTTTGACGGGAGGGACTGTCGGGGAGCCTTTAGCATCCTGTTGACTCTGTAAGAATGTTTTATTATACAGAGGATGTTGTTTGGAAATTTCCTGATATTCTCTTTCAGATGATTGACATGCGTGTGCGTGTGCGTGTGCGTGTGTGCGTGTGTGTGTGTGTGTGTGTGTCTCGATTGCATATATAGCAAATAAAAACAGAGCTTTCTTTTTTGGTGTCCATGGATATTTCCACAGCTAAAGCCTCAGAGTAGAGTGGGCGCAATTACCAAAGACGCTTTTCTGAAAGAAGTAGATTAATACCAATTAACAGGTCGAAGTAGGAGTTGAGACCTTAGCCTGTTCACAGAACGAGTTGTGATTTTGTGTCATCTGACACATGCATAATTACACACACCAGGAAGCATCTACCAGTGCTCACATCACAATAAATGCGTGCTTAATTACAAGTCACCATGCATATATGCTTAATTACACATCCTGCTACCTGCACGAGTAATTACATGTCGTGTTACATGCACACAATCAGAAGAGGTGACATTTGATGACATTAAAAGAGCTCTAGGAGAACATAAAGAGCCATTTTAAAACAGTTGCATAATGTGTACGCTTTTTTCCCCCTCTCCACAGAAGGCATCAGACATTAATTTCTACTCAATCAATCAAGAAGCACTTATTGAACAAGTCCTGTCAATTTAACCTTTATAGTGTCTCATGCATCTATCCTTTCCTTTCACGATCACTAATATCATCATCTCTCACCTGACAGTCTAAGGTAATGGGAAGGACACTGCATTAAAATCTTCGCTCTCCCTAATCCTTAGCCAGCCCCCTGGGCCGGGTCACCACCATCTCATACGTGCATCGCTGCAGAGGTCCCTAACAAGTCCCCTAGTTCCTCCTGGGGCTCAAATTCTCCACAAATAAGCAGGGAATTCTTTAGAAATTCTGTTCTGATCATCCCCACCCCCCGCCCCCCCCCCCGCCCCCACTTTAAAACCCCTCAATGACTTTGCATTTATCTGGAATAAAGCCACGCATTCTGAGTGTGAACCCCGGGGTCCTGCCCACCTCTGCATCCTCTTGTCATTCCCGACCTCTCTCTCTGAGGTCCAGCGACAATGCCCTCTCTCCATTCCTCCAGCAGAACGTAATTTGTCCTACCTCTAGATCGTTTCACACGTATTGATCCTTCTGCCCCCAAAAGTTCTTCTTCCTATTTATCTAATTAAATCCAATCCAACCCCAGACCAGGTTAAGTCCCAGCGTTAAACTCTGTACTTTTCCTTCATGAGAAATGATTACAATATACTCACTAGAGTAGCCTGTGTAGTATTTCTGTTAATGCTGGTGTTGGTCATTGTGAGTGTCACAAAGATGGTAACTGAGGACATTTCATTTTCTATTATGTGCTTAGCAACTAGCATAGTGCCTGGCACACAGTAACCTTTTAAAAAAAGGTTATCAGATTTAATACATAAAAACACAGAATGCTCAGTTAAATTCGAATTTCAGATAAATGGCAATTTTTTTGTTTTTTAATTTTTAAAAAATCTATCGTTTGAGACATACTCGTACTAAAAATTATTCGTCCTTACCTTAAATTCGGATTAAACTGGGCATCTTCTATTTTATCTGGCAACCCTACTTCTAAGCACTTAAGATTTCCTGATTGAATGAATAAATGGATGGATACAAAATTAATGAGTAAATGAGGATTCAGAAGACCTTGGTTCTACTTCAGCTCGAGCATCTGGTCTCCCCGTCCCAGTCACTCCACTGTCCCTCACATGCACAGTGAGGGACACTGAGATGGAACTCAGAGTCATAGACCCTCGTATGAAATGACGGGAAGTTAAGGCAAAGGCTGAATGACGATCCCCCTCGGCCACAGACCTCTCTGGGTCAGCTGTTTGTTTCTAATATTATCTCACTGGTTGAATGATCTCATTTTCTTCCTCCAAATCTTAACTCTCTTTCACGGTCCCTCAAACTTAAAATATCCCCTTTTCGCATGTTCCTCGAGGTCTTTCATAGCCTGACACTGTCACATTTTAGATCTAACGGGCAGGGCTAGGACTTTCTTAATGCTTAAGAAAATAAAAATCAATTCCAAAAAAAATCCATGACGAACAAAATATCAAAAGTTTAAATAAAAACGAAATCAGTATTACTGATTTTCTCCTTTTGCCTCAGGCTCCAATATGGCTCGGCGTAGCAATTTTTACTTAAACTTTTGACGTTTTGCTCGTTGTGGGTTTATTTACATTAACTATGATTTTTTAAAAATAAATATTGAATTCGAATATTACTTATCTTGATTGCTAAGTATTTCGGCACCCCCTTTAATTCAGCACCCATGTCGGATGCCTCGCCTGCCTCACCCGCCTCACCCTAGTCCCAGCCCTGATAAGTGGAGCCAACCTTGGGATAAAGCGGGGTCTAAAGTGCCATGCTGAATTTACCCTGTGGGCCAAAGGGAATAGAAAGGTTTTGAGCAAGAGAGGGATGGATTCTGATTTGAGTTTGGGAGACAGCTTCTGGCTGCTGGTCTGGTCTGGAGGACGGTTTGGAGAGATTGTGACGAAGCCGGGGAGACAGTGAAGGAGGGCGGTGTGACGAGCGAGGTGAGAGATGGGGCAGGGAGGAAGTAGTGAGGGGAGAGGGAAACAAAGCCAGTGCATTGAAAATGGACTGATGAGGTTGGATGGAAAGGAACATGCTCTCCGTTACCTTCTCCGCTATCTGTTCTCTGTTCAACTTAGCCTGTCTTGTTGGAAAAGGGAAGGGGGAGGGAGGAGCACAGAGGGCGAGCCTGTTAGCTTTAGTGACTAGGTCTCTGACAACATGGATGCTCCCCGATTTATCTGTAGACCTCCTTCCTGAGCATTTTCCCAGCCCCTAGATAAATTAGTTCCCCAGGGATCCATACACTGACTCTCATACTCATTGTTCCCTGCATCTATGTTCCCAGAGGTAGGCCAACACACTCACTTTCCGAAGTGGTCTGGAAATGGACTGTGTTATTGACACTCTCTCTCGTGGTATTTGTATTTCAGAAAGCAACGTGCTCAGGAATTCATCATTTCAATTAAAACTCATCTAGGCCTCCTATGAAAAAGAAATATCAATATTGCAGAATCTCCAACCCAGGAGGATTCACATTTGGCTTTCAGCTTGAAACCTCTGTGGACTTGCTATGTGGCCTTGAATACACAGCGTGGTTTTTCTGTGCTTCGGCCTTACCTTTGGGAGGCAGCTCGCGGTAGACAGATGAGCCAGAACTAGGGGATTTAAATCCCGATGTTACTGCTCACCAGTTGTATGTCCTTGGTCAAGATATTGAGCCTTTCTGAACCACACTTTCTTTCTCTTCCTGTCATACAGGGGGCATGGTGCCCTTCCTTGCAGGGTTATGATAGAGGTAGAGGGTGTTAATGCCTGGCAAATTCTTAAAACTTAGCAGGTATTCAGTAAATATTAGCCATTCCTTCCCTACAATGGTTAATGGAGACCAGGAATAGAAAAGAATGTGCCAAAAAAGACTGGAATGCCGTTTTTTTTTTTTTTTTTTTTTTTTTTTCAGCTGGCAAAAGCTAAATGTAATTACATGCCAAGATTTGCTGATACAATGAATAATTTTGGAGTAATTTTACAGTTGTGTATATAGAATGCCAGAATTCAATAGAAGGTTGAGTTTGGAGGAGGTAGAGTCTTTCAAGCTAATTGTGCCATATAGGGAAATGTTGCTCGTGTTTGTGTCTTAGTAATATTTTTTAACGGTGTACTTAAAAATAATAATTTTCCATCAGTGATCTCTTTTGATAATTTTAGAGATGAGAAAATGGAGCCACAAGTAAACTAGCTCCAGACCATGAGGTATCATAATCCTAAATTTAGATCAGAAGAATAGGCAGACATTTTAAGTCTTCGCTATTTCTTGGATATTCAACTTAATTATTCCTTTAGTATATTTTTAAGTCGGATCTCAAGTCAAAATAAGCATAGTCCCATATCATAGTGCCGTACAACATTTACAGTTTGAAGATTTTTTCCCCTCATCTATAAGATGGAACCCATACCTGCTTCCCAAGTGTGGTGTAAAGTCTGAGAGACCATATGAAATGAGTTTTTAGCTCAGCGTCTGATACAGAGCAAGAATTCAATGACTCCTTATTGTGACTATCATCATTATTATAATAGTGCTGAATACATAAAACCTTTTCTTTATTTTTTTCTGATTTTGTATTGAAGCATTTCTCCCAACAATGTAAGTGGGCCTTAGCTTTAACACCGTGACCTTATAATGTGACTTCTGCTTTATTTGTTTTTAATATGCCATAGAAAAATTACTTTAATTTTTACATATAGATTAAACAATTGAATAAAATCTTTTATCTTATTAGAAATGCACTTTTCCATGGCAAAGTAAGGTTCGTAAGATTCCCACAGCCTGGATTCTTGTAAAAAGTTTATCAATTTATTTAATCACCAAGCAGGATCTTTCCAGAACACTTTCTACTATCTTCCCAATTTTTTGAAGTTAACATTCTATCTGTGGATTTTCTTCCACTATTTAAACTTCAATCTGCCTTTATATCCTTTGGGAAATGGTTGAGAGGCTCCCTTTCTTGTACCCCGCCTTTCGTTCTGCCATTAGTTGGCATGTTCTCAGTGAATGCAAATTCATTTTTACATCAGCAAAAGCAAAATTGAATAAAGAAGGCCATCTGATATGTAGTAAATCAAACAAAACCACAATGAATTTCAAAGCCAAGAATAAATTTAAGATGGAGCATGATGTATAGGAAAGAGAAATGAGCTCAAATCAGGTGATTTGGAGTCTAGTTTAGACTCCACCACTGACTCAACTGCATGACCTTGGGAAAGTCACTTCACTTCCCCAGGTTTCTGTTTTCAACTTGGTGGAATTAGGTGTAGAGCTAGATAATCATGAATTAATCACTAATTTCAATTAAACATATTACATTCCCATTGATCTAAAAAAGTAAGCCCAAACCCCAGTAAGCATAAGAAAATAATCTGAATTTTTACCACGATTAAGTTATTTATTAAAGTAACCTAATTTTCTCTTACTATGGATGTTTTAGATTGCAGAATCCCAAGTGTAACATCTCAATTGCAGCAAAGGACTTGGTTTCCCTTTATAGCCTATTGGACAAGTTAGAAAAATGTGGACTAGATCAGTGGAAAATAAACCTGAACGAGGAGTATAATCTTCAGGGGAGTTATACCAACATGCATCTGAGTCCTATCCTCAGATTCTTTTTTTTTTTTTTTTTAGGCGACACAACCCTTGGTTGACCTCACAGATTGCAAGGACCTTGTCAGTTTACAGTCCCTTATTTTTTACGCCAATAGCACCTCGTCTTCTTAGGTGGTCTCCCATCCAAGTACTAACCTGGCCCGACCCTGCTTAGCTTCTGAGATCAGATGGGATCGGGCTTGTTCAGGGTGGCATGACCGTAGACCTATCCTCGGATTCTGATTGAGATAGTTCTGGGTGGGATCTTATGATCACAGTGATTGCCAGCTGATTCTGAAGAGCATCTTGGTTTGGAAACCACTAGACTAGATTAGAACCGGTAGATGTGGATTAGTTAGTGGTTAAATTACCAGGGTAACCAACTAGGGTAAGTTACAGGTTTCCTTCTTGGCCTGGTGCTTGTAAACTCATGTATTCATGATTGAGATGAAGATATAGAAAGAATACCGATCAGGTAAATAGATGTTGCAGGCACACTGGATGACAACATAAAGACTCGAAATTATCTCAATGGGTGGGACAATCAGTAGAAACAACCAAAGGGAAATTTAAGGGATGCATAAACCACTGCACTTTATGTACGCTTTTTAAAATTAAAAAACGCGGTATTAGATGAGGCGATTGACTGTGAACGTCTATGTGGAATAGACATTGAGGTTTAAGAGGACTAGAAGTGGATCTTTCTAGACATAAAATGAAAACGCTTTGTATAGGGTGCTATATTGTTCATTATTTGAGGAACCTCTCTACTGTTTTCCATAGCGGCTGCACCGTTTTGCATTCTCACCAACAGTGTAAGAGTTCTCTTCTTTCCACAACCTCATAAACACTTGTCTTCCCTCCCCCCTCACCCCACCCTCACCCCCTCGATAATAGCATCTCGACAGGTACGAGGTGGTTTTGATTTTTATTTCCTTGATTAATACCTACCATACGATTCACCAATCCCACTTCTGGGTATTTACCCAAAAGTATTGAAATCAAGATTTCGAAGAGATATTAGCACCCCTGTGTTCATTTCAGCACTGTACGCAAAACCAAGATGTGGAAACAGTCTACGTGTCCATCGACAGACGAGTGGATAAAGAAAACGTGGCACAGACGTACACTGAGATATTATTTAGCCTCTAAAAAGAGGGAAATTCTGAAATGTGCAAAAATATGGATGAACTTTGAGGACATTATGCTAAGTGAAATAAGCCAATCACAAAAAGATAAATACTGCATAATTCCACTTATGCAAGGTATCTAAAAGAGACAAACTCATAGAGTCGAGGAGCAGAATGGTGGTTGCCAGGAGCTGGGGAGAGGGAGAAATGAGTTTTTAATCAATGGGCATAAAGTTTCAATTGAGCCAGAGATCTGCTGTACATTGTACTTACTGTCAACAGTACTGTGTTGCATACTCAAAAATTTGTTGAAAGGGTAGCTCTCATGTTAAGTATTCTTGCCACAAATAAAAAAAAAAGCGCTGTTTAAAGTGTAAAGCAAATATAAACATCGTAAAATGACAATGACTAGTCTCAGGCAGAAGAGAATGGTGGTTAAAAGGCAGAATCCTAGATTCACATTCTGACTTTAACCATAGACAGTCCTGTGGTCTTTGGAAATTTTCTTAACTATTTCGTGTCTTGGCTTCCTCATCTGTTTCATGGAAATAGCACTATCCTCACAGGGTTGGATTAAGGTTTAAAACGTTTAGCATATTGCCTGGCTCATAGTGACGCTCAGTAAATGGTATCTGTTATTTGAGGTCTCACTGTATAGTGTCCCGAGAGAAGGATGAAGTTAGCTAGCCATACTCTGTAACCTGAAGAAGTGTATTGTGTTTGGGACGCCATGCCTCAGGAGACTTAGAGACCAAAAGGAATATGTTCAAAGGCTGGTGGTGGACACAAGGCCGGGAGGGTAAGTGGCTGCTGAGTTCAGTCAAATGCGTTGGAAAGTGTTTTCTCGTGAAAGGCCAGAAGATGACATCAAACCATCTAAAGGGCAGAGACAGGAGAGCCGCTCTGCTCTCTGACTTGACGAGGCAAGTCAGTGGGTGGATACACAGGTCTGGGCGGGACGTCTCAAGACACTTCCTGTGACTAGAAGAGCATGAGTTTTCTGGGGCGGAGGGTGGAGGAGCGGTCCTTTACCCACCGTGCTTAAGCCCCACGGTCAGGGTCTGTGTGGAGGGGACTCCTTCACAAGGTCAGAGGTTGCCTGCTTGGACTGAGATCTCGAAGCCCCTCTCAGATGTTAGGATTATTCAGTGAGAGGGATGGTGGCATTCCTTGATGTCTGCCTGAAGGCCCTCATAAGTTGGGTGAGGGTACCCAGAGGTGGATGGGGTTGCCAACAACTTGCGTCTCCAAAGATGGAAAATGATTTGTGATTTCTATCTACTTGAATGTACCTGCTTTTCTCCCAGGGCATCAGCCAAGTGCCTACATATTGGGCCCATCTGTCTTTCCTGAACTACTGAATTGGGGGGTGCATTTGGCTAATGAACCTTTTCAGAAAAACATACTTCCCCAAATTAGGTTCTAATTGCATTGGAGGCAGCAATTGCCTGTAACCTGTTACTGTTTCGGGAAGTTGCATCCACTTGAGTGATTTGAGAGTCAACAGCCTTGTGGAGGGCTGGACTCATACTCTTCCAGACTGACCCCCACCCAACCATCCATACCCCTCTTTCCACCTTCAGCCTCTCAGGAATGATTTGAATCTGAGCCTGAAGCAACTCTGGCTCATCAAAACTGGACACCGATGGAATATTAACATCAGAAAACCTTATAATCAAGTGCTCTCAAGACTCGATCTGAAGACTTGGATTCTCAAGACTGGAATAGACTTAGGAAAATTGTGTAGTCCTGCCTTTCATTTAGTCAGTTTATCCGCTTGGCAGTATCCTTGTATAGTAGGCTTGAACTCTTTCTTAAACATCCCCCAAACTGGGCAACTCACAGTCAGATTTCCCATTCTATTTTTGTACAGCTCTGGGAGCTAAAAAGGTCTTATCGAGGAGAAACCAGAATGAATTGTTTAGTTCTTTGGGGAATATTACTAACGAGGATGATCATAATAGTCTACACGTACTGAACACTCACTACTGATTAAACACGCTAGTAAGTACATTCTCTGGTATAATCCCGGTGGTTACATGTTATGCATCCTATTTTATGGATTAAGAAACTGAGGCCCAAAAGATACCTGTGATTTCCTCAAGGATCGGAGGTGAGTTTCAAACTTAGATTCACATGATTGAAAAAGCTCTTTCTCGTAACCTCTTCCCTATACACCAAATGCAGGTCTGTGGGTTCTCTCCGAAGTGGGATCACTTTAGAGGGCCCCCACCCCCAGAAAGCAGACCACATCTCAGATCTGTACTTTATCTCAAATGCATCCTCGGGTTTGGCTCCAGTTGGTATGGTTATCACTGCCCCAGAGCAGAGGTTTTCAGACTATGCACAGAGAAGTTTTGTACTTCGGATAAAAGGACCCAAGTGTCTACAGTGGGTGCTGATGGGAGCTGGCCTGGTAGGGCCCTAAGATTTTTATCTTCATCCCAAGATAGAAGCTTTCGCTTCTATTCTTTTTATGTACTAGACTTCTGTATGGAATCTCCATCGTAGAAAAGGTTTCATGGCTCATAAACATTTGAAAACTATTGCACTAGGCTAGCATATAGACGTCAAATCTAAATATTAATGGGCTATCTTAGGCCAGTCGTATGTGTTATAAAACTAGCCTCGCCCTCAAATCCATGCCGAAAACATTAATGAACAATGTTCATTCGCTAGAGGAAGGGTTCACATGTCCATCAAGCAGCGAAGCTTCCTAAGTATCTCCTTCCCCTGCCCCGATTCCTATTTTTTTATCTCACTCCTCCTCCGGCCTGCCTCAGTTCTTTCTCCGGTGTCCCCCTGCTTATGCCATCTCTCTGTCTCTGTTTCTCTTTCTCTCTCTCTTTTTCCTTGAAACACAACTCCACACATGCGCACTCACTGTGCCCTTCGGTTCTTGTCCTCCCCTTGCCTGCATCTGCCCCGTGGTGTCTTCCCCCTACACCTTGACGCTCACCCTTAGGAGCTGTATCGATCTGGATGGATCACACCTTTTTATTTTCTGTATTTTTGGTGCTCTGACATTTTGGGCCCTTGCTCACTCTGGAGGGACGGCTTTCAATCAATTCCTAGAGATAGTAAAAGACTTGTCTGCAAGTGAGTCTTTCATATGCAAACCAACCAATCCAGCGCCCACACCTACATCACCTCCTTTATTGGGCTTTTACACTCTGGACCACTACTTTCCTGTGCCTGCCCTAATCACCCCAGAGCCAGGGACCAGATGACTGGGGACAGCCCACGTGCCTCAGAGTCGCTGGAGTTATTTAAACTAGCCAGTCCTAAGCCTGCTGACTCTGCCTTGCCCATTCCTTCCCATGGAAACTATAAGGTACTTAGCCCTCACCCTCCCGTCTCCCTTTGACCCTGATGTTTCCTCACGTAGCCCCTCCCCATGACATAGTGTACCCCCTCTTCTTGGGATCTCTGTCTATAACAAGCTAACTTTTCCATGGCAATCGTGTCCTGATCTGGCAGCCTCACCATACGTGAGTAACAATAAAACCTATGTTTTACAACAGCCTCCATTTCTCAGAGTTTAGCCCTCTTGTTCTCTGCTGCTCCGATCTGCGTTTCCAGTAATTATTGCACCCAGCAAAACCAAATCTGCTTAGAAGGAAGAAGGTTCTTCCTTCTAAGGAGAGCCCGAGAAGGGCATATAATTGTGGCTTCTGAATAGTAAAACACTTTTTTTTTTTTCCCAACTAAAAAAGATGCAAACATACACATGCGCACACAGGGTGTAACGTATCCTCCCCCGGTTCCTTACTCGCTGTCCCAGCTCTTAGCTCTTTCCCCTGCCTGGGCCCTTCATGTCCCCCTCCACGTGTACTGGCCGGCAGGCCCTCTTGAACTTCACCCTTCTCTTTTCTTCTTTGATGTAGCTTTTACACAAACCCTCTTGGGTCTGAGCTGCTCCTACCATTCTGAGAAATGATCCTAAGGCCACCTCTTTTGCTGCATGTCCTTCATTGGCACTTCTTATATGATCCCTAGAACAGGATTGATCTCACACTTACAATATCTTTGTAGCTGTCGACTTTCCTACCAGGCGGGGCACTCTGTGAGGCGAGTGCCAGCTCAGCGCCTGGCTTATAGTGAGCTCACAACACATATTTCATGAATGAATGAATGAATGAATGAATGAATGAATGAATTTATTTGACTAGTGCTCCCTGACCTTTCCCCTTCCTTTTCTTCCCAGGAGCCATCAGATACACAAACACAGACACACACACACACACACACACACACACACACACACACACACACCAGCTCAGCGCCTGGCTTATAGTGAGCTCACAACACATATTTCATGAATGAATGAATGCATGAATGAATGAATGAATGAATTTATTTGACTAGTGCTCCCTGACCTTTCCCCTTCCTTTTCTTCCCAGGAGCCATCAGATTCACAAACACAGACACAGACACACACACACACACACACACACACACACACACACACACACACATACACACGTGCTCTTTTCCTTAAAATGATGACTCTGTTTATCTACGGCCAAGTACATACTGAAAAGCCCAAAGGAAACACTCAATTTCTTTCATAATAAGTTGGAGGCAGTTTGCTAGAAATGAGTGGTAAAGGCAGAACTTATTTTTTTAGCACAAGAAAGAAATCTGAGAAAATGATTTGGATTCAGGGAAAGGGAGAAGAAAGAGAAAGAGAAAAAGAAGAGAAAGGAATGAGTGAGTGAGAAAAAAATGGAAGGAAGGAAGGAGGAGTGGAGAGAAGGAAGAAAGGAAGGAAGTAGGGAGAGAAAAATCTGTTGACTGATTGCCCCGATCAGGACCGATTCCTTGTTGGGTATATGCCCTGGGAAGGTCGGCTATGGGACCTCATTCCCACAAAGTTAACTTATTGCCCTATAAACGCTATCTCTGCGTAGTTAAGTTATTTTTGGATCATAATCAGCATGTAGGGATAAGGCTTGTCAAATGGCCCCTCCATTTGTATTTGGATGCAATTTACTGGAAAGACCCAAAAAGATGGAAGGTGCTGATCTATCACTTTTGGGAACTGTCTAGATGGGAGCCCTTCTCTGTGCTATGCGCCCACCCCCCATGCCTTGCTCCCCAGACTCAAGGAAAGATGCGGGTCTGGGTCCCCTTATTGCCTTCTACTTCCTTCTCCTCATCTAAAGAAACGTGACAGATAGGCGCAAACTCTGGATTAAGATGATTAGCAGGACCTAGCTAAGTTCCATGAAGCAGATGACATTTGAACGATGGTTAAGCTTGCAGCAGGCCAAATTGGGGGTAGGAGAGCTATCCCATTCAGGAGAATCATAAGACATCCCAGGCTCTTCTCCCTACCTCTGCTCATGCATCCAAAGACTTCTCCCCTGGGCCTGTCCCCTGGCTCCGTGGTGAGCCAGCGGTAATTGCTACCTCCATAGAGACGTCGCTGGCCCCAGTTGAGAGGCGATAAGGGATCTGGGTCTCTCAGCCTGTCTCTTTTCAGCCCTTGTTTATCTCTTTCTTCCTTTGGTTCATGCTCCATTTTGTTGTAATTTCAGCAATGAGGGAGGGGGGAAAAATCAGATATGGAGATATCACTAGAGCAAATGGCATTTACTGTTAATGTGGCGACAAATAGCCTCCTCCCTGACTTGTGGTGTTTTAACTCTCTTAAGGAAGGAAGGGACACTGTAGTTTTTTTCTCCAGACCCAAAGGCCGGGGAAGATTTTTTATCTCGATCATTAATTCTAAGGCATGATATTAGCAATCACACCATTCTGTAGAGCAACTGTGACAGCGGCATTTGCCAGGCAGAACCCAGGACCTCGGTTTCTGCTCACAAGCCGTGTATCCCCAAGTTAACCTCCTGAGCCTCAGTTTTCTCATCTGTAAAATGAAGATAGTAGCCTGTGCCTTGGCTGCTTTGCGGGCTGATGGTGAGGATACTATGAGCTAATGTGAAAGCCGTCGGAAGCGAAATATTATTTATAATCATGGCTATTTTTATTTGTTTGTTTACACGTCTGCAGATTGCCCACTCTGCACATTTTTTTTTCTTCTTCTTTTATAATACCAACTGCACAACACTTTCCCATCTTTAGTTCTCCCTGGGTCAAATCCTCCTCTGTGGAAGTTTCCGATTTCAGTCATTTGCATGTAGCATCGTTCCATCTCCTCACCCCTGGTTTCTCTAGTTCCAAACCATCCTTCGCCATGCCAGCATATTCATCTTTCTGAAACACACAGCTGATCCTGCTCACCTCCTCTCCCCACCCCCGTGGTTCCGACTGCCCGTGTGTTCGCGTACTTTAATACCGTCAGGCAAAGCTTAGCCATCACCTGGTATGAGTGACGGGCACTGTTGTAGGTGAGGGAACTGTACTGTAAAGGAGACAAGAAAGGCCTCTGCCCTCCTGACGTTTACATTCAGGAAGAGGAGCCAGAAAGTAAACAAGAAGATAAAGAAAGGTCGCTTTAGATAGTGATAAGTTTCATGAAGATAGTGAAACCAGAGGATGAGACAGGAATGATAGGAGGAGCCTGGGCAGGTTTGGAGACTCGGGATCCACTCAAGTAAGGGAAGGCGGCAGCCATAGTGCTGGGGTGAAAGGTTAACAGGATAAGAAAACAGCAACTACAGAGGCCTGACAGTGGGGTGGGGGTTGGTGCGGTGAGCCAGGGGAGGCGGGATAAATGAGAAAGTCAGGGCCTTGTAGACCAGTATGAGGTTTCCGGCTGTACCCTCGTGCAAAAGGAGGCCTTTACAGGTTGTAAAGCAGGGAAATCACGTGATCAGATTTACTTTTTAAAAGGATCCCTCTGGCCGCACTGTGGAGAATGGAATTTTCGTGGATGTGATTCCAAAATTGACATGTGGAGCCCTTCACCAGTTGGGTCCAACTTCACGCTTCCAGCCATGTTTCATGTCACAGCCATGTGCTCTCTGTGCTCATGGCTTGCTCGACTACTTGTTGTTTCCTACGTGCCATGTTCTTTTACCCTTTTAATTCTGCTAGTGCTGTCCTTTCTTCTGGTAATGCCCTCCCTTCCTTCCCAGGGTGTCTCACACTCTGACCGTCCATTCTGCATGCTTGGGACAGCACTGGGGCGTTCTCAAAGGGTTAAAACAGATCAGGGAGATAATAGAGCAGTAGATATTTCATGCTCACCCATTATGTGCTTGACACTGTGCTGGGCTCCTAGGATTCAGGGGGAATGAGCCATTGTCCCTGCTCTCATGGACTTTATAATCTGAAGGGTGAGGAAGGATAACAAGGAAATATGACATATGTTAGGGATCCTGTACTTTGAGGGATAACCCAGTGCCAGAAGTGCTCATCTTGGAAGCTCAGAATCATAGATTTGTGGTCTTGTGGAATCTTAAGCTTATAGAATCAAATCACACCAGGAGAAAGAAAAAAAAAATCAGGCATTAGAAATGAATATTTATCGAGTCTCTGGAGGGTGGGGTGGCTGCGTATAAATGTAGATGTGATAGAAGAAACCACAAAGGAAAAGATATAAAGCGAACTAGAAAAACACCCACAGCAAATATGACAAAAGATTACTATATTATGTAAAGAGTGCACGCAAATCAATTAAATTCACTAAGACCCCAGCAGATAAGTGAGCAGAAGGCACAGAAAGACAATTTTTAAAACAAGAAATACAACTGGTTAAGAAACACAAGAAAAACATGTTTGTTCTCTCTAATCATCAAGAAATGCTTATTAAAACCATGAGATGACACTTTTCGCCTATCGAATTAACAAAGTTTGAATAGAAACAAGAAGAGGATGGGATGGTACAGAGACTCGTGCGTTGCTGGTAGACACGTAAACTGGGGCAAACGTTTTGGAAAACAATTTGGCAATGTGCGTAGAGTCTTAAAATACGATTTAATTTTAGTAATTTAATTTCCGAGATTTTTTTTTTTCTCAAGAAAAATTCCAAAAATAGAGAAAAGATCTATGCATGAAGTTCCCCCCACCCCAGAGTGATATTTATAGTAGGACAAAATAACGATCTGGAGGGGTACAGATGTCCATATAAGGAAACATTCTGTGGCCATTTAAAAAGATGTTTGTGACATACTTAGGCGCTGTGCTAAAGTTAAGTGAAAAAGGGGACAGAAAAAGAAATCGCGTGTTCAGTATGATTGTACTCATTGGGAGAAAATCATAGATTCCCACATCGTTAGATAAGAACATCCTGGGGGACATTGGTTTGGGGACAGGGAAATGCTCGGGTCCACCTAGGTCATACTCTAAGGTTGGAGACTTGGTAAAGGAAATGAGGAGCAGTCCCAGGCTTCCCTGGGAGAACTCGATTTGGTGCCCCAACTTCTGAGCGATGTTAAGAAACCAGGCTAGAGACCATTTCACAAATAAGGAAACTGAGCTACAGAATGGTCTGGTACCTCGTTCAAGTTTGCATAGATTTGTGGCAGGGTCGGTACTGGATTCCAGGCCTTCTGAATTCAAACCAGTGCAGCCTCCTACCTCCATAGGCATCTGCTTCTGTGGATATGTGTTTGCATTTATTTGAGTGTGTGTGTGTGTGTGTGTGTGTGTGCGCGCGCGTGCGCGCACACCTACGCAAGCTTCATCCATATGCATGCTTATCTGTGTGCAAGTAACCAACCACCAGTCTGCCTGAAATGTCCTGGTAACACTGAAAGTCAGTTAGCACTGTGAGTCACCCCAAATGTTTGTGTTCCGCCCTGTTTTGTGAGCACGTTTTGTGGGCATCCTATGCATCTCTTGGTATCTCTGGGTTGGTTTTTCTACTAAAAACAGGCTGCCCGTTGGCTCCAGCCACTCCTCGGTCTGCAACACAGCATCTCTAGCCCTAGGCCAGACTCTTCCTGTTCTGTTGGCCTGGCTCAGGGAGGAGGGACTCGTGGGACGCCCCCGGGTCTGGTTCCCACAGGCCAGTGTTCGGTTGTAGGCAGCCATCGCGGCACCATCCAGCTGGCTTCTTGGAAGTCGATCAACGTCCCTCCTCTCTGATCCTCCTGCTTGCTCAGCCAGGGAGTAGATCTGTTTGCTTTCATCACGCAGAAATGCTCTTGCCTCTTGCCTAGCGCGGCTTAATTAGCTCTAATGGGGGTGGATGCCGTCCTTGGATGGCTTCCCGCAGCTGCCCTCTGCTGGCCGGTAGCCGCATTGGCGGCTGGAACTGGGGACCCAAAGGCTGTGGTTACTGCCTCAGAGACTACAGGGGCAAAAAGGCCTCTGTTTCCCAGAGCGACCCTGAGATGGAGAGGCAGCTATGACAAAAGACCTCATTACCAGTCCTGGCACATTGAGCAGCCTCAATCTCTCCCTCTTAGACTAAATATGTACAAAATGCCTTCCTTGCGTCCACTGGCAAGGCGTGGTTATTAAATTGAGACTGTTAAAAACAATTCTAACCTTTGTGACTTTGAGCAAGCAGCTCTCCCTCTGTGTGCCTTGACTTTCTCATCGGTAAAATGGGCACCACATGGCGTCAATCATTAGGTTCTTGAAAACCTTAATTGAAAATGTCTGCAAAGAGTCCTGACCAGTGCCTGCCACACAGGAATACTAATAAATGGTGACAATTATTATTAATAATGAGACTATTATCATTGTAATGGGAGCCAGCAATGGGAGGGTGGAGCCTTCTCTGCAGTGATGGAAAAAGGCTGTGTGATCAAATGCTTTTCCAGCTGGCTCTCGACACATTGCTAAGATTTGACAAACTTTTTTTTTTCCCCCCTTAAGACAATGTGCCAGGTGTTGTCCAAGAGATGAGAAGGGTAAATAAATAATTCGCTGGACCCAAATCAGAGTAACTGCACTAAATCCGAAGTAAAGTAGAGAATTCTTATATTCAATTGAAGCATGTTTTTAAAAGAACGATGATAATAATAACACAATCTCATGTCTGTCTAGCATTTTTCAGGTTTCAGAGCCCTTTTTCAGGCTCCTTGGGGAGATAATGGATGTGAGCACTTTAGAAAATAGACAGCTTTCTGCAAAATTAAGGTGATTTCTATTGAGGGGTAAAGTTTGTCTATATCCTTCATTGACTAAATAAATCATTTGCTCCTGTTATTGGTAAAGACGATCTCAGAGCCATAGGATTATGGACCCTCGGAGCTAGGAGAGACTTTATCTGTTCAAATCTCCATCCATCGCTGTCTGCAGAACACCTGTCAGGCAGGAATCTCTACTCTGTTTGAATGCTTCTGGGGATGGGGCACTCACTGCCACGCTAAGTAGAGGTCCATCTGTCATTGGATAAGCAGATACATTGAGTATTCTGCCACTCTTTCCCTCTTACCACCTGAATCTAGACAATCAATTATGTTAATTTTGCCCCTAAATATCTCTCAGCATCTTCATCACTAATGCCCCTGCACAGATATCACTTCCATTGCAATGATAGTAATTTTCTAACTAGGCTGTCAACTTAAACTTTCTTCTCCCTCTTTGCCCCCCAATCCATACTGCACATTGCTTTGTCACATGCAAATCCGATGTTGAATTTTCCTGTAAACCCTTTGCCTTTTCCCTGCCATACTTGTTAAGAAGCCCAGACTCCTTACTTAACAAGCCCTATGATATCCTCCCAGCCTCTAGCTTTCTCTTTTGGAGCAGGGAGAGGCAGAGGACGACCCACGGGCCAAATGCAGCCCACAGCCTGTGTGTGCTGTTAGCCTTTCTATGAGAATGGTAGCTTAAAGAGTTGAGGTGATTATCTCTTGGCTACAAAGCCTAAAATAATTACCGTCTGACCCTTTTCTGAAAACTTGTGGTGACACCTGCTCTGGGGTCAGCTCCTGACACCCCCACCCACTTGACTTTCCGGCCACCTAGGATAACTTACCCAACTCCAAGCGTAACAGGCTTTGACGCAACTCTGTGTCAGTCCCCTGACCATAATGTCTTACATGGCCCATCTCTCTGGTCTACTCTCGTGAACCCTTTCATGATGCTGCTGCTGACGCTGATAACTAAAGAACATTGGATTCTTACTATGTGCCCAGCACAGTTTTAAGCATTTTACATGTATTAACTCATTTAAGCCACTGCAAGCCTGCGAGGGAGTCACCATTATTATTCCCATTTCACAGAGGAGAAAAGCAACATGCCAGAGATCATCAGTTCACTTGCTCAAAGTTACAGAGCCGTGAAGTAGCTGAGCTGATTAAAGACCCAGCTCTGACATCCTCTGGCAAGACTTCTCAGAACTTTTGGAGGTCATTTGCTGTTTCCTTTCCTCAGATAACTTAGTGCCTACCTGGATTATAAAACGTTCTTTGGAAGGTTGCCACTATTTATGTCGATGGCATCCTTCCTAGCCAGATGGTGACCCACTGGGGGCGAGGGGTCATATACTATGCATTTCTGATACACCCTCCAGCACACATCCCCAGACCTGGCTTACTGTTGGTGCTGAAACTCTGCTCAGGTGAATCAGGTGGCAGGGCTCCCTGCAGGCAGCCCAACAGGCTGTTTTAGGAGGACGTTGGCTGTGTGGGCCCAGGTGACCTCCTGCTTCACGAGAGAGACTGTTAACTCCAGAGGCAAGGGGTGAGTGAGGAGCCCAGAATTTGAAACTCTTGCTCTAAGGCACGATTGACCTAGGGGAGGAGATGGGATAGGTTCTTCCGGGATTAGGCTCCCCGAAGAAGAGATTTAAGCCAGGAGGGATCAGGATTCCAGCTTCTATAAAAATGGCAAAAAGAATAACACCTTTAGATTGAGGTCTTGTAGGTCTCCTGTATGATAAAGGGCACTGTAAAGTTTGAATGCTATTTAATTGTAGAGAAAATTTATTATTTACGCTCTTAGGTTTAGGAGAGGGGGCTCAATCAGAGGGAAGTGGATATGAAGGCTCTATCAAGAATTCTTGTCTCTGGGTTATTATCCTGGGATCTTGAAAGGCTCCCTTGTTTCTAGGGGCCAGGATGGGAGTGCAGTAGGCATCGCAGCCCACATTCAAGAACTGCAGCTGGTTCGGGGATGAGGGAGCCTTATGATCACCCAGTTTAACCCAAATGGAGAGAAATCCTTAGGCAAGAAGAGACTAACTCACTAGAAGGACACTGGGGCGTCTTATGAGCCTTGGGGAGGGGTATATCTGGATCACAGGGAGACCTAGAATAAGGAACTCTGCGCAGCCAGAGTGGCAGCTGTCCTGTGTCTCTCATTTCGGCTTGTCACTTCCATTCTCTACTGCTGGCCTCCTCTGTGAGACACAGAGCCTGGCTGTCTGTGCTTCCCTGTCACTCATGTTCCATGATTCCCGCCAGAGAGAGGCTGATGTGTCTCTTTTACTCTGGGGTGAATCCCAAGGAAAACTTGGACTGACCTGGTTTATCCACAGGACTGACTTCTGGGCCAGCTAGCTTTGGCTTGGGCACGGCACGGCCACCAGGATTCCAGCTCTGCGTATTGGGGACATTCTTAAAGTGGGGGTGATGGCGTTGTGAGTTGGGTGGCTGCTTCAGCTGGGTGTGTACTGCAAACGATGAACAATAGGGGCCTAGCACTGCTGTTAAAGATTCTCCAACCAGCAATCTCAGTTTTTGTAAGATCTGGGGCTAAAGAGTATTGCTTCGAGTTTTGAGTCCTTCTTTTAGGAAGAAAAGTTATGAAAGTCCTCCTACATGCTAGCTGTTTTTATATTTAATTCCCGAGACAACTGCATGAAGAGGTCATGTGTACTTCCATCTTACACAAGAGGAAATAGAGACTCAGGGAAGTTCAATATTCTACCCGAGGATGCTTGGCTGGTAAGGATCTAACCTGGGAGGGGAATCTGGCTCACTTGGTATCCTGAGCCTGTGCCACCTTCTTTATATCTTCTACTAGCTAGAAAGGTACTCTATGCGTTTAGGCATTGGTTTCTTTTTCGATGGAAGGTGATCCTTTTCAATTTAAAAATTCATCTTTTCTTTTGAATTTCTACACTTTTTTTTTTCTCTTTCTCCCAATCTCAACAGACATACAGGTCTCTAACTCTCTGGTTAACGGACACATCTCCTGGTATTGCAGAGGAAAGACATTCTTGCCCTGTGAATTTCTGGGTGGTCAAGTAGGGAGCTAATCTCTTATTCCTAGTTTATGGGCATGGTAAGGTATATGGGGCCAAAGTAAAACAAAACAAAACAAAACAAAAACAAAACAAAGCAAAATAAAACCCCTGCTTAAGTCCTGACTCTAAATTCAGCTTTCAGGCTAACTCGAGTCAATGTCAGTAAAATGCTTCCTCTTCTGAACCTCAGTTTAGTCATCTGTATAAAAGAGAATCCTGCCTGCACACCACCGACCCAGGGCTGTGTGGTTGGTCTGCTAAGGAGTCTCTCTAAAACTGATTTACGAAGGTGGACTTTCAATTTTAGAAGCCTCCTCATCCCTGTTTCTCCGAGTCCCCAGTTTTCTCGTCTGCGAAGTGGTGAGAGTTGGACGAAACACTTTGCCTCCTTCCAAGCTCTCAAATTCTATGCCCAAGAAAATACATGCTCAATCCCTGCCTCTCCCCTCCTCACCCCTCCCCTGGCCCCGGTAGGGCTTCCCGTCCTGCACAGCCACCTGAGCTGGTTCCCTGTCCCTCTCCCGGCTCTCACAGCATCCCAGTGACTCAGTCACCCCCTCAGAGCTCCCAGAGAGAACTCCCAGCAGCAGGCTCTCTCCTCCTTGCTCTTAAGATGGCCACACACTGGGCTAAGTAAGCAGCTTACCAGCATGGAAGGGATGGCATTTAGAGTATTGCATCTTTTTTTAGCTTTGCTTTAAAAAAAAAAAAAAAGCTGATTTGGGAATGCATTTGGAAGATGTCCCTCTAATTTGGTGTTCGGGGTTCTGTGAAGGTGGAGACACAGAGAGAGTTCTTCCATGACTCCTTTGGTACTTGCGAATGCCTAAAAAGACCAATCGTGTTTTCCTCACTTTCCCTTCAAAAATTATTTGACTTGACCTGAGTTGGCCATCGTTGTGGCGGCAAGGCTCTGAAGCTCTGGACGTGGAATTAGGAAGTCTGATTGGTTGTGTGATCTTTGGGAAGTCATTTTACTTCTCAGAGCTCTGATATCCTCATCTATAAAATATTAACGTAATACCTGCACAATAATAATAATCAAAGCTAGTATTTGCTGAGTGCTCGCTATAT
>NW_011888842.1:5265322-5266448 GCF_000151845.1 Pteropus vampyrus | reverse complement strand
AAGGCACTTTACAGCTTTTGTGTGGCATATCTGAATTGCCAGTGTCACCATTCTTGCTCTTTGGGACCGTAATGAAGTAAAATAAGGGTGACTTGTACACAAGCACTACGATGCTGACCAAGATGGCTACTCCGTGCCTAACGGGCGGGAGCATGTACAGCGGGAGATGCCGGACAAAGGGAGGGTTCACACCCGGGTGAGGGTTCAAACCCGAGTTGGGATTTCATCACACTGCTCAGAATGGTGCACAATTTAAAATTTAGGAATCGTTAATATTTTTGAACTGCTGTCGACCTCTGATAACGGAAACATAGATAAGGGGGTGCTACTCTCTAATTACTTACCCGTTTGACCCCTCATTAAACAATATTTATTGAGTGCTTACTTTGTAGCAACTACTGTTCTCAGCATTTGTTCTTATTGCTGTTATTGTTGTTGCTTTTGTTATCATCAGCAGACATCCTCTACCTGCTTGGAGAGGCTTTTCAGGACAGAAGCTGAGAGTTCAGGGGAAGAGTCGAGCAGACAGGGGAGTAAATGAAGCAAGCTGGAGTTCAGGGAGCCAAGACCAACAGCTGGTTGTACAGATTGGGTAGACCAGGAGGGTAGAAAAAGCCCCAAGCTCCATTCGGGCGCATAGGAACCCAAGGGTCTCCCCGAGTACGTCAGCAAGTCCATTTCTCATGTCTGGGGCGGATGTACCTGATCTGGATGGACTTGGGCGAGGAGTTTGCAGGCACCCACAGTGAGAATCGTCACCACCTGGGACTACGTGACCGGGAGGGAGCGGGAGAAGCAGGGGCCACACTCTCCTCCTCAGCGCTGTGAGCCTCTAGGAGACAAAGGGTGAGGGTGGGCTTTGCTGAAGATCATTGGACAACATCCAGGATGTCGAAGATGATGCACCTCTGACGCGGCCGTGCCGTGTGCAACGTTCATCATCATTGACCTGTCGTAGCAGGAAAAGAGCAGGCTCTCCAGTCAGACGCTGCTTCTCATGAGCTGTGATAACTTTGGCAAGTTCTTCTTTTCTGGAAGCCTCAGTTTTCCTATCTGTTAAATGTAAATAATAATAACAATAACCATCTTAATTAGTATATGAAATGAAATCTCCATACATAGATTT
>NW_011888842.1:5255135-5259987 GCF_000151845.1 Pteropus vampyrus | reverse complement strand
TCTCAGAGCTCTGATATCCTCATCTATAAAATATTAACGTAATACCTGCACAATAATAATAATCAAAGCTAGTATTTGCTGAGTGCTCGCTATATACTAGGCACCGTCTACGATTTTTCATGCATCTCACTTAATCCTCTTAATAGTCCTTGGATTGAAACACTATCATTATGACTATTTTACAGAAGCAGAAATAAAGCTCAGAGAAGTGAAATAACTTGTCTAGTCTTGAAATGGCAGAACCTAGACTTCAAACTCAGTTCTGTGTGACTCAGAGCCTGTACATTTAACCATTAACCACATCACCAGGCTAGATGACAGAGATGGTGTTCCAGTCATCTACTGCTATGTAACATGCTACCCCAAAACTCGGTAATGTGAAACAATCACCATTGTATTGTGCTTGTGGGTTCTGTGGGTAAGGAAGTTGGGCAGGGCACAGTGGGGATTAGGCACAGTGCCTTGTCTCTGCTTCACAATGTCTGGAGCCTCGCCTGGGAAGATTAAAAAAATCCGGGAGCTTTTGTCCAGCACCTGAGCTGGGCTGATTCAAGCTGAGCTGAGCTGGTGCCTGCATTTAACTCGTCATGTAAATCGGGCTTCCTAACAGCATGGTGGCCTCCAGGTATCTGAACGTTTTACATGTTGGCTCAGGTGTCCAAGAATGAATGTCCCAGTAAAAAAGGTAGAGGCCGTGTGGTCTTTTATGATCGAGTCTCAGCAGTTACACGGTAACGCTTCTTCCTACTCTCTTGGTCAAAGTAATCATAATAAAGACTCCTCGCGTTCAAGGAGTAGGGACGTAGATGCACCTCTCATTGGATGAAGTTTAAAATATGTTTGCCGCTTATGATACAATGACCGTCAGTCGGATCAGCCGTGCTGGGGCATCAGGCTAGGTCGTTGAGGAAACTGAAGGAACCTATGGGATCAGAGCCCAGGGAGCTCATTAGCTATATGGTTGGCCTAGAAATGAGCTTTCCAAGGGTTCAGAATTTAGAGGCCAGAGTGGTGGAGAAAGCTTAGTCTGTCTCGATCTGAGCCAGTGCTGTTATTCAAGACAACCTAGTCTAGTGTATCGTGTGATGCTGTGGGGGTTTCCACCCCTTGGTGATGGGCGAGGCCGAGCAGCGAGTGCATTATGATCATGTGATCGTGTTTCCTGATGATGGATCATGGCTGAGGACATGGGCTTTAGAATCAGACAGTTAGGGTTCAAATGCAAGCTCGACTGTTTCCTAGCTTCGTGAACCCGAGCAAATAACTTGACCTTACTGAGTTTTGGTTCACTCTTATGTAAAATAGGGTAATAAAAATTGTACCTCTCTCATAGAGCTCTCGAGAGAATTAAATGAAAAAGTGCTCAACGCGGCATGAGAAACACAGTAAACGCTTACAAAATGTTAGTTACAGTGTCCTCCCGTATCCACAGGGGATACATTCCAAGACCCCCAGTGGATGCCTGAAACCACAGGTTGTGTGAGACTTTCACCTTTTCACTGAAAAAGGCACTTTACAGCTTTTGTGTGGCATATCTGAATTGCCAGTGTCACCATTCTTGCTCTTTGGGACCGTAATGAAGTAAAATAAGGGTGACTTGTACACAAGCACTACGATGCTGACCAAGATGGCTACTCCGTGCCTAACGGGCGGGAGCATGTACAGCGGGAGATGCCGGACAAAGGGAGGGTTCACACCCGGGTGAGGGTTCAAACCCGAGTTGGGATTTCATCACACTGCTCAGAATGGTGCACAATTTAAAATTTAGGAATCGTTAATATTTTTGAACTGCTGTCGACCTCTGATAACGGAAACATAGATAAGGGGGTGCTACTCTCTAATTACTTACCCGTTTGACCCCTCATTAAACAATATTTATTGAGTGCTTACTTTGTAGCAACTACTGTTCTCAGCATTTGTTCTTATTGCTGTTATTGTTGTTGCTTTTGTTATCATCAGCAGACATCCTCTACCTGCTTGGAGAGGCTCTTCAGGACAGAAGCTGAGAGTTCAGGGGAAGAGTCGAGCAGACAGGGGAGTAAATGAAGCAAGCTGGAGTTCAGGGAGCCAAGACCAACAGCTGGTTGTACAGATTGGGTAGACCAGGAGGGTAGAAAAAGCCCCACGCTCCATTCGGGCGCATAGGAACCCAAGGGTCTCCCCGAGTACGTCAGCAAGTCCATTTCTCATGTCTGGGGCGGATGTACCTGATCTGGATGGACTTGGGCGAGGAGTTTGCAGGCACCCGCAGTGAGAATCGTCACCACCTGGGACTACGTGACCGGGAGGGAGCGGGAGAAGCAGGGGCCACACTCTCCTCCTCAGCGCTGTGAGCCTCTAGGAGACAAAGGGTGAGGGTGGGCTTTGCTGAAGATCATTGGACAACATCCAGGATGACGAAGATGATGCACCTCTGATGCGGCCGTGCCGTGTGCAACGTTCATCATCATTGACCTGTCGTAGCAGGAAAAGAGCAGGCTCTCCAGTCAGATGCTGCTTCTCATGAACTTTGGCAAGTTCTTCTTTTCTGGAAGCCTCAGTTTTCCTATCTGTTAAATGTAAATAATAATAACAATAACCATCTTAATTAGTATATGAAATGAAATCTCCATACATAGATTTGTGACACAGAGCAAGCCAGTGGTTTTTATTTTTATTTTCAAACTGAGAACTACTGCATTAGAATCCCCTGAAATATCATTTAAAATATAGATCCTAGATCTACTCCTGTTGGGGTCCCTTCACCCCTTATTTGGCTCCATATTTCCCTATAGCATTGGCAACCTGGTATACTGAATACTTAACTCATTTCTTTATTGTCTGTTTTCTCCTTTTTTTTTTCCCCTGTAAACTCCATAAGGGTAGTGATTTTTTGCTGCTATGCCTGCAGCCCTTAGAGCAGTGCTTAATGAGTGGGAATGAATGAATGAATGAATGAATGAGAATCTCTGAAAGTGAGTTCTCAAATTAGCCTTTTCTCAAGTCACCACAGGGGATTCTTACGCATACTCAAGTTTGAGAACCATCGTAGAAGGCACCTAATCAACATTTTTTTTTTCCTTTCCTTAAGTGTCTTAAAGTTGCTTAACTAGCTTAAATAACCAAATTACCCAGGAGAGATAACAGAGCAAGTAGCTCTAGGATGGGTAGGGTTATCTGGAGAACCCATTGCCCCATTATGTGTTGCAGAGACATAAAGGCCCCAAGAGAGAGGCCCTTGCTTGGTGCTTTCTGATCGGAGAAGGGTACGAGTCCCTGAGGCACTGACCACTCACAACCGGGTGCCCGGGGGAGGTAAAGATCATTGGAGTTCTGGAAAAAGCAGTCTGCCTACTCGACCCCCACCTTCTGCTCAGTTTGACCCGGGCCCTTGCTTGCTTGACTGTTATCACATTAGACTTGGAAGGTGGCCTGACTCCTGACCAAATGGAGTATGGTCTCAACTCCAGCAGGATAGACAAAGGCTCAGAACTGGACCTTGCTTTCTGGGCTGATCTGGCTGTGGTTTGGGAGAGAACCCAGGAGGGCAGGCCGACCAACATGCAATGGCAATGGGCATAGAAGGCGGGTCGAGGTCTCAGAGAGAGCACCAGAGATGGAGGCGGACAGGGAAAGGAGCCGGTATGCATGGCATACCTACTACCCTGTTGTTCATGTGCCATCTCTTCTGACTTTGAAGGTTCCAGAAGTTACTGGCTGTGTGACCTTGTATCAGTGACTTCCCTCTCTGAGCCTTAGTCGTGTCATCCATAAACTGGGGTTGTCCTGAAGATTGGCAAACTCCACTGAGCATAGAGTAAGCACTAGATATTTTTCTTCTTCCTTTTTTAACTTCCTACATTCCAAGTAGTTTAAGGGAAAACAGAGAACATCAGATGGAGGAGGGTGGCTGCCGCTGGAGCAGAACATGCAGCCCTAGGGATAAGAGCCAAGGGGGAGGGGAAATTTTGGAACCACTCAACTTAAGAAGCTCGAGCTAATCAATCCCTCTCAGCTCATCATGGCCTGGCAATCAGGGCTCCCCCTGCTCACCTGCTGCTCTGCCCGTGCGGAAGCTGCCAGCGCCAATCATGGGGCATTGTTCTGCCAGCTCCGCTTCTTGGAGGAGCACTCTGGGCTTGGCTGGGGGAGAGTGGGGCCCACAGAATCCCAGACCTTGGGTTTAGATCTGGACCACCGAGTACAGCACCTTCAGTTCTCTTGTGAGAATAAGCAGGTGATGAGACTTGGCCAAGGTCGCGGAGAAAGCCAGATCTGGAGAGAAGGGAGCTTTTGTATTTATTCCCACTTATATTCATTTACTCGGGAAGTCTTTATTCATTGCCTATTATGGGTGCAGGGGCTCATAGGCCACACAGGCCACATTGCATTCCTGATCCTACATTTTTTTTCAATGCTTCATGCCTTCTTCTCTAAAATCCCAAGGCATCCCAGGGGTAACTTTACTCAGACCCAGCTAGAGGAGTTCCTGTCTGCCCCTCAGACCCCAGCTCAGTTATAGATTCTCAAGCCCTAGAAATTGCTTAGGACACCAGGAAATCGTGGGTCCAATTGGAGTCAGTGGAATTTAGTTTATTTGAATTGACCTGAACTGAATGAAATAGAATTACTAAACTAAATGGAAATAATTGAATTGAAATATAGCAAATTGGATTGAATCGAGATTAATTGAAATGAAATCAAACGAGAATGTATTAAATTATGGTACTGGAAGAGGCTCGGACATCACCTCCTCGACCCTGCTCATTGTATAGTGAGGGACTGAAGCTCAGGAAAGGGGTGGGGCAGGGTGTTATGGAGGGTCAATGGCTTCAACAAGGTCAAGAAAATAGTAGAGCCAGGCTTCAAAGCC
>NW_011888842.1:5248889-5255085 GCF_000151845.1 Pteropus vampyrus | reverse complement strand
TGGGTCCAATTGGAGTCAGTGGAATTTAGTTTATTTGAATTGACCTGAACTGAATGAAATAGAATTACTAAACTAAATGGAAATAATTGAATTGAAATATAGCAAATTGGATTGAATCGAGATTAATTGAAATGAAATCAAACGAGAATGTATTAAATTATGGTACTGGAAGAGGCTCGGACATCACCTCCTCGACCCTGCTCATTGTATAGTGAGGGACTGAAGCTCAGGAAAGGGGTGGGGCAGGGTGTTATGGAGGGTCAATGGCTTCAACAAGGTCAAGAAAATAGTAGAGCCAGGCTTCAAAGCCGTGTCGTTTAAGTCCTAAGCCAACATCCGTCTCACTAAGTCGTCTTTCCAGAATTGGTAGGGTCTGAGGCTAGGTTTCTGAAAAACAGGCCAGGAGTCGGTAGAAATCAGAAAGTGAAGAGGATTTGGGGAAATAATTAGGTGTCCAATCTTAACAGTCTCTCCACTTTCTAATAAATAACCAAGCTTATCCTCTCTCCTCTGAGGTTGGCTTTCCTTGGCACTCCTATCTGGGCTGTGGTGGGTACATTGTTTCTCGTGGCAGAAAGGATGGAGAAAAGATTTTTGGGAGTTATTTCTATGGAATTACATTGATTTTGAGGAATAAAGATAGGATATTGCAGCTGACTATTCTCCTTGAATTCCAAATCATAAGATCATTGTGCCTGAAAGTCTACCATTGATAGCATATTCCTTGAGTAATGTTTTAAAAAATCTATTAAGATACACATGTAGTAACTGGGAGAGAGAGCATATTTAATACCCACATATTGGTCTGATAACCTTATCCTATCAACCGTCTAACACCAGAACGAAGGCTTGTGTGGAGGGTGGAGAGAAATATGCTTTCAAAGAGGGAAGTTGGATTAGTGGCCAATATTATTTTAAAAAGTTGGTATAAATTGCTCTACTCAGGAATTTACATCTGAAAGTCTCCATAATGAGGAGGCATTGTTCTTATGATAAAGCATTACGTGATAATATTAGTCTAGGTGCTTAAGGAGAAGGGAAATGGTAGCCTGTTGACTTCTCACACCCTTCTCTCCCCACAGATGGTCACAAATGATCATCAGAGCTCCACGAAGTACCCAAAGTTTCACAAATAATCTTCACAACAACTCAAGGAAGTGAGGCAGGTGCCCTTGACCTCATTTTGCAGTGGAGACACTGAGCCCGGATGTCTTCAGTCATCACTTTAGGTCACGCAGTGAATCAAAGGCAGAGGAAGGACTAGATCCCCCAAATTGGCTCCCCAAAGCCAGAGCCTTTTCACACATGTCCTAGGCTGATGAATCTCCCTGAAACCGATGCACACGTTGTCGTTCCTTGGTAGCGTGGGATGGGGTGACCAGAGTCATGGGGTGGGAGCCTTAGAAAGCCAAGGGTGGCTCGGGTCCGTTTCACAGACTTGGAGCCGCTGGTGGGGCAGCCTCCGGAGTGTGTAATTATCCTAATGAGCTGTGGCGCTTGTCAAGTTATGTGGTCCGGACGCTTGTTGCTGTGATCTGGGAATAATTGGCCCTGCCACAGGAACGGCAGACTGGCCGACAGGCTCTCAGCAAACCGCAGGCAGGGCAAAATGACACGCTGAGGGACACCGCCAGCCACCCCGGCTCTGGGTTTCTCTAATGTTTATAATCACAGTCATCGCTTACCACCAGGCTCTGAAACCAGAAGTAAAGGCTGTTCAGGAGTCCTGGGGGGGGGGCGGGGGGAGGGGAGCGTTGGAACAGATTTCGGCACCAGGGCGGATCTTCACTCCCCCCTCCCCGCCACCCCCCTACTCACTGACAGTTTCAGAGAAAGATAAATTGGACTCAGGGAGATCTACAAAGAAGCATCGCAGTCACCTACCTTAGACTTGCATATCTTTAATCCAGGGGACAGTAGGGCCCACCTGAGGGCTTGGCCCTATCCTGAGCTTTATGTAAAATCCATAGCAGGAGACTTAGGCCAGCCACTAAGTCGCATTCCATTACTTTGGCTTAATTCCAGTTTCCATTTTTACCCCATTCCGGTAACTGGGTAGTTTTTATATTCCCTTGTGATTAAGCCCCTGCTTTGTACATGTTTCTGCCTCTTGACTCTAATCATCATTCATTCCACAAATATTTAATGAGCACTGTTTATATGATGTCGTTCTAAATCCTGGGGTTATAGAGGTGAAAAAGGTAGACAGGGTCTTTATGGAGATTGTATTCCACAGTGAAACAAACAAAAACAAATGAATCTATGCTGTAATATCAGACAGGGCTGAGTATCATGAAGACAAATAAAGCAAAAGCTTCAAAAGTATTCATCTAGATGAGGGTGTGCCTTCAGGGCAGGCTTCTTTGAGAGTGCCACGTTTGAGCAGAGTCCTGCACATGGGAGAATGAGTCCTGTGGCTCTCTGGGATAAAGTGTTCTACGTGGTGGTGGTCAAGGGCAAAGGCATTGAGATGGGGAATGTCGAGGAGTCTTTAGAAGGCCAGCAAGGCTGCAGTGCAATGAGGGCGGAGGAGAGTGGTAGGAGATGAAGTCAGCTATGGGGCTGGGCTCAGTTTCCTACGGAGCCTTGAAGGCCAAGGCAAGCCTGTTGGAGTGCTCAGTCCTGCTCATGTTGTGCCAAATTCCTCTGCTGGGGGCGGCATCTGCCTGAAGTCAAAGATGGCTTCTGCCACGCTCTTGCCCAGTAATCCTGATGTAGGCTGATTTCAGCTGTGGACTTCTTTCTCCAAGCCCCTCTCCACATGCAAGCCTGGAGCATCAGTTAAGGCTGAAGGACCATATTGTGCAGGCCTTAGCCTATCCGTAACCAGCACTGGGGCTGGACCAGCCTTGTGGTTCTTGTTATGGTTGCAAGATGCCTTCAGCAATAACCATCGGTTAAGTCTGAAAAACAAACAAAACAGGAAAGATTTATTACTTACAGACTGGAAAATACATGGTGGCAAACCTGGGGCCACACAGCAAGGTTACAGGTGGAGAGAGTCTGTTTTTATTGGAGTCGAAGTTGGGAGCCTAGGCTTTTATGGGTTCACTTTTTATTTGTGAATTTAAAACATAAGTGTGGGAATTTAAAGGGCAGAAAGAGAAAAAGTAGTGGCCTAAATGATCATTTTTAGAATCAGCGAAGATCTATAAAACAAAGGACGGGGAATTATGGTGGTGGGAGCAAGGTCGGACTGGCTTTTTATCTAGACCCGTGGGTGGCTATGTGTTCATCTGAGACAGCCATTACTGAAGTGGATGCCTAGGCAATCAGAGCTTAACCTGGGCACTCTCACTACAAAAATGGAAAGCGACTGTCAGGGTTTACACTACAGGGACACGTAGTGGGCTGACAAGACCCCATGTTTTACTCCTGGATTCCTCCCATACACCCTCCGTCCGCATGACTGAGCTGACTTCCATTTCAGCTCAGGGCTAGTTGGTCCCTGCTGTTGGCTTCTCTTTGCCCCGTGGGTCTGCGTTACGGTTGCTGTTCCCTCTGACGATCTCCAGAAGTACTTAGAAAGCTGGCTTTGTGCTAGTAAAATGATGTACTTTGTACATTGGAGATTGTAATCAGAAAGAAGTTTGAATAATTGATGAGTTTTCTTCATTACTGTTGGTGGGCAAAACAGGCCCCACCCAGCGTTTCAGGCTCACGGCCCGCCATGCCCTCTCTGCAGCCACATTTCAAGCTTGTGAGTTTACACAGCCGGTTCCCTCTGCCAGGAAACTATCCCTGACTCCCTCCTCACCTAACAAATGTCCACTCCCAAGAGAGCCTTTTTTGGGGGAAGTCGCTTGACAGCCCCAGGGAGTTATGCTGTCTTCCGGTGGGCTCTGTGTGGGCTCTTTGACTCCGTGTACCTCCCCCTCCCCATTCGTGTGATACTCTAATGAGCTGATCCCAAGCCTGTTATCCTCCACTACAGAGGGTCTACCTCAAGGGCTGGGTGGGATGGGCAGTGTAAGTCAGTGGTTAAAACCTTCCCTGCACAGTTATACTGTCTGGGTTCAAAATCCCATCCTGCCATTTACTAGCTATGTGATTTGGGTTAAATTATTTAACTCCTCTTCACCTCTATTCATCTCTAACACTGGGATGGCAATAATGCTCACCTATTAAGGTTGCTTTAAGGTGATAATCACTGTCAATTGATCTCCTTGCTTCTCCTTTTATCCCTCTACATAGCAACCAGAGCGAGTTAAAAAAAGATGTGCTCTTTTCACATTTTTTCACATGCTTACAACCTATTTCTCATCGTTCAAGTCCCAGCTCCAAAAACTGCTCAGAAAGACTTTCCGTGGCCATGACATTTAAAGTGGACCCTCCCCTTATCCAAGCTACTCTGTCCCATTACCCTTCAGAATAGTGAGCAGTGCTATTTACCAGATGTTTTCAGTTCTGCCTCTTTCTGTGAACTGGATAGGATGATACTCTTTGTTCCTTTTCATTAGATGGGAACATATGCCTGGTTCTGGGCAATCAGTTGTGAGCAAAGATAACATTAGTTATTATGAAAATGTGATTGTCAATTCAAGACCTGTGAGCGGTCTCTTTGCTATCTGGCATGATAACTGGCAGTCTCTACCTGACGGGAAGAGATCCCCTTGTCCTCCAGACCCATGATGCAGCATAAGCAAAAATCTTAAACCATTAAGATTTGGGGGGGGTGTTTGTTACTGCAGCATAATCTCGCCTAATCTGGCTGATACATCCTTTGTATTATTTATCATTATCCATGATTGTTAGTTATTCCTCTATGTCTACCCTCCCTTTGTTCTCTAGTAATAGAACTCTTAATTTTTAATAAAGGAATGGCTGCATGGAATAAAGAGTACATTTTCCAAACTTCCTGGCTGGAGGTATCATCATGTGACAGCTCTGGCCGATGAAATGTGAGCAGAAATGAAGTTTGCTACTTCTGAGCCTTATTCTTGAAGAGAACGGTGTGTCCTCTTTTTTTCTGCTGGCTAGAAGGTGGAAATGATGATTTCATCTTTAAGTAGACAGGGGAGATGCCCCAGAGATGACAGAACAAGAAGGAAAGAGCCAGTTTTTCTGACCCTCTGGAATCATCATCATACCAGCCCTTGATTCCTTATGTCTGGACTGTATGTGATTTAAAAAAAAAAAAAAACAACAAACTTTTTAACTTATATAACCTAATGTTATTTGGGTTTGCTATTATAGCAATCAAGTCTGTTTGCTCACCAGTATCTTGTTTCGGGTTATCTTGCTTATTTATTCAATTGATTAATGCTTATTCCCACTGCCCCAACACACACACATGCACACATTACACACACAAATGTAGGTTCTATGAGAATCGGAATTGTTTCTGTCATATTCATTCTCGTATCCACAGAACTTAGCACAGTGTCTGACATAGAGTATCTGCTTATACGTATTTGTTGAATAATGGAGTGTAAATGACACATGGTAATCACTGAATAAATCATTACTAGCTGTTATTAGTTATTACTCTTCATTATATCTCAAAATAGGCTTTTCTACTGTCCATCATAAAGATTTGATGATGTGACAATTCTTGAGGCTTCTGGTATTTCTTCTGCTTGTAAAAGCATTTCTTTTCTTCTTTATTTACCAAATTCCATCAAGAAAAATTTCCGGATGGATGTCAGAGACATATAGAAGATGATGACTAGAAGAGACATTAGCAGTCACATGACCCGACTCTTGTCGTACAGGTGTGCGAACAAGCTCAGAAGTGGAGTTAACTTGTATCTGAGGCTGAGTTGTTGTAACAGGATAGCATAGATTGGGCGGCTTATCAACAGGAGTTTGTCTCTCACAGTCCTGGAAGCCCGAGATTCAGTGTCCGGTGAGGACCGCCTCCTGATTGCAGACTGCTCACTTCTCAGTGTACCCTCACATGATGGAGAGAGGGCAAGGGGGTCGCTGGACTCTCTTCTAAGGAAACTAATCTCATTCTTGAGGGCTCCACCCTCATGACCTAATCATCTCCCAAAGGCCCCACCTCTCAAAGCCGTCACACTGGGTGTTAGGATTTCAACATATGGATTTTGGGGGAGACACAAACATCCAGTTTATAACAATTTGCTACAAGTTACACAGTTAATTGGTGAGAGAAGGGCCTAGAATACAAGATTCTTGCCATTCTGTTAGGGTGCTTATTGTCACAAGACGTTCCAACTCCTCTTGGCTGATA
>NW_011888842.1:5236249-5248839 GCF_000151845.1 Pteropus vampyrus | reverse complement strand
GAATAAAGAGTACATTTTCCAAACTTCCTGGCTGGAGGTATCATCATGTGACAGCTCTGGCCGATGAAATGTGAGCAGAAATGAAGTTTGCTACTTCTGAGCCTTATTCTTGAAGAGAACGGTGTGTCCTCTTTTTTTCTGCTGGCTAGAAGGTGGAAATGATGATTTCATCTTTAAGTAGACAGGGGAGATGCCCCAGAGATGACAGAACAAGAAGGAAAGAGCCAGTTTTTCTGACCCTCTGGAATCATCATCATACCAGCCCTTGATTCCTTATGTCTGGACTGTATGTGATTTAAAAAAAAAAAAAACAACAAACTTTTTAACTTATATAACCTAATGTTATTTGGGTTTGCTATTATAGCAATCAAGTCTGTTTGCTCACCAGTATCTTGTTTCAGGTTATCTTGCTTATTTATTCAATTGATTAATGCTTATTCCCACTGCCCCAACACACACACATGCACACATTACTCACACAAATGTAGGTTCTATGAGAATCGGAATTGTTTCTGTCATATTCATTCTCGTATCCACAGAACTTAGCACAGTGTCTGACATAGAGTATCTGCTTATACGTATTTGTTGAATAATGGAGTGTAAATGACACATGGTAATCACTGAATAAATCATTACTAGCTGTTATTAGTTATTACTCTTCATTATATCTCAAAATAGGCTTTTCTACTGTCCATCATAAAGATTTGATGATGTGACAATTCTTGAGGCTTCTGGTATTTCTTCTGCTTGTAAAAGCATTTCTTTTCTTCTTTATTTACCAAATTCCATCAAGAAAAATTTCCGGATGGATGTCAGAGACATATAGAAGATGATGACTAGAAGAGACATTAGCAGTCACATGACCCGACTCTTGTCGTACAGGTGTGCGAACAAGCTCAGAAGTGGAGTTAACTTGTATCTGAGGCTGAGTTGTTGTAACAGGATAGCATAGATTGGGCGGCTTATCAACAGGAGTTTGTCTCTCACAGTCCTGGAAGCCCGAGATTCAGTGTCCGGTGAGGACCGCCTCCTGATTGCAGACTGCTCACTTCTCAGTGTACCCTCACATGATGGAGAGAGGGCAAGGGGGTCGCTGGACTCTCTTCTAAGGAAACTAATCTCATTCTTGAGGGCTCCACCCTCATGACCTAATCATCTCCCAAAGGCCCCACCTCTCAAAGCCGTCACACTGGGTGTTAGGATTTCAACATATGGATTTTGGGGGAGACACAAACATCCAGTTTATAACAATTTGCTACAAGTTACACAGTTAATTGGTGAGAGAAGGGCCTAGAATACAAGATTCTTGCCATTCTGTTAGGGTGCTTATTGTCACAAGACGTTCCAACTCCTCTTGGCTGATAGTCTTTGATCAGACTTAGTGGATATGGGTGGACGTCTTCTTAATATTTCCTACATTAGGACTTTATAGTTACTGTGCAACAGTGTCCCCGATTTTACATTTTAGGACTGGTCCACATTTGGCACCCAAGAGGGGCTAAGGCCAGAAGGGCATTTAGGGAAGAGTCAGGTGCTACCTAGTTTATCACGTGAGGGCGCTGAGGCCCTGAATGATGTTGGAACTCTGATCACATGTAGTCTGTTGAGAAACATTGGCATTCTCGACGGAAATGCTGCTCAAAGTGGGAGTGGTGGTTTTGGAAAATCGGGAGTTCCACAGCCCTGGAGGGAGTCCAGCAGAGGCAGGACACCAAATCACAGGGAGATGGATAAAAGGCTCAGGAATCAGGTGAGCTTCAGTTAGATCTGCTGCCAACACTGAGAATAAGCACTGTACAGCACAATAAATATAATATACAATGCAATCTAATACAATAAATTCAGTTAGGTGGTTTGAATCTTCTTTCTTTTGTAATTTTTGTTCTTCAAGTCCAGGATAAGTGAAGGAGAAACTAGAAAAATCATGCCTGACATAGAACAGGTGCCCCATAAACGTCATCGAAATCAGTTACCTGGCCCTATTCAGCTTTCCTTCTTTCTCTAATTCCCCTGATCCCTTATAGTTTTAGGCAGTTAAGGGTTTAGAGGGGTCTCCGGCACTATTTGGTCCAGTGTTTCTCAGAAGATTTGATCAATAAGATCCTTTGTTTTTTTAAAAAAATTTTGTTTGATCAAATATTCACAATGCAAACTAACATACTAGTGGTCTTGAGATGCCCAGTGGTAAACAAAGAAAAATACATTGTTGAACTTAATCGACCTCACATTTCTCTACAACATTTTATCACGGAATCCTTTTAAAATTTGCTTTGCAAACTGTGAATATGTCAGCAAACACTTTGGAAACAGCAGTCCAGCCCAAACCCCTCATTTTGTGCATGGAAAAATAGAAACTCAGAGAGAAAGGAAGATTGTCAGAGTCAGGACATGAACCCAGGTGGTCCAGTCCTAAATCCTCTGCATGCACAGTGTCCCCGTGAGACAGCACGTTCCTAAAACGGTTCCCGATGGTCAGTGTTCATTTTAACAGCTCATCTGCCAATGGATCGTGTCACAGAAACATGTGACCAAGACAGTGTGTTGTGAAATGAATGGATTTACAAACCAGGGGGCCAGCCCTGTGCCCTGCTCATTAGGAACTATTTGCATGCAGAACATCAGTGTGACAGGCCCAGGGAGGGATTTGTTCAGCTCATTTAGAGTAATGGAGACAAGAGATTAATCACTTGAACACCAGCATATCTTGCTTTTGCAGCCCCAGCGTGTATGCCCACCCAGCCGAACCTGATCGGATGCTATCTTGCCTATGATCTTTATGCCCTGCCCCTGCTGTCACCTAATGGCTCTAGGGTCTGGCCTGAGGCTGCCATCCACAGAATGTGGACCAACCGCATGGACTGCAGGAGCGACTCAGAAGTCAGTCACATGTGTCTTCAGTTGTCTCACAATTCCTTTCTTGATTTTTCATATGTACTGCATTTAGAAGCACAGGTGGCCTCTAGGCCAGGTCTCCACTAACTCACGTGGGCACCCTTCCGGTATCTGCTCCCATCCGTGACTTCTCCCTAGTGTAGGAGGAGCAGTCCCTTCTCCTACCCATGACCATTCCTCCCGCCTGTGCTCCGTACCCCCATTTCCACCCACCATCTCCATTTGTCATCCAATTCCTGTTCTCCATCATCAACATTCTCATTCTATGGTTCTTCTCAATAGTTTACAAATGCGCTTTATTATTTTCTTTTCGCACGTATGTATAAATAGAGAGGTTAATTAACTTGCCCAAGGTCACACAGCAAATCTAACCATAACAAAAACTAATTTCATATGTCCCCCCGGCTACCCACAAATTTCTCTACCCTCTTTCGCATTCAGACTTCTCAAAAACATTGTCTAGGATAAAGTTTCTATTTCTCACCACATCGTTCCATCTTCAGCTCACTCCAAACAGAGGTCTGCCTTATCCCCCCATTTTAAAACTTCACTAGCCATCTTCATGCTGCCAAATCTAAAGCATATTCCGAAGTCTTCATTTCACGTGACCTCTCTACCCTTTGGAAAGCACTGACCATCCTTCTTGGAATCCTCTCTTGATTCTCTTCACACCTGGCTGTTCACTCGTTCTCAGTGTCCATTGTCAGCCCCTCCTTTCCTACCTAAAATGTTGAGGTCCCCAGCGTGTGATGCCTACTCTCCTCCTTTCCTGGATTTTTGGGTTTGCTTTATTGCACTCACCTCTTCCTCAGGCAATCCATGCCATTCCCATGACTTTTAAAGATCACTGTCTGCAGTGGGTACCAAATTTGTCTCTACAACCCAAACTCATGACTGGCCTTTTGACCTAATTGCCACATGTCTCAGACTAAGTTCTGTACTCGCCCACCTTCAGACACATACATGCCCTTCCATTTCGTTTCCTCTTGCATTTCTCATCTGTTAATCACTTAATTTCGTATGCCAGAACCTTTGGAGTCATTTTCGACACCTTTTATTTTCTCTCCCCTCTACTATCACAAATCATCAATCACCAGATCTTATCAAGACTACATCAGAAATGCAGGGCAAGTCTACCACGTATTACCACTCCCGCTGCCTCCATGCTAGTCAAAGCTGGCCACACATCACTTCGTACCTTTCTGATCTGTTCTCTGCATGATAGGCGGCAGTTGCATCCTTTTACTCCTAGATTGAAGGTCACGATCCTTCTCCTCACCTACAAAGTCACGCTGCATTTTGTTTGCTATCCTAACACAGCTTGCTCCTGCCAATCTCAGAGCATCTACCCCCACCCGACTCTTCCTCGCTTTAGGGAACACTCATTTCTTACCAGCATCGCCGATAGAAATGTCTCCTGACCCATTGGATCAAGTCAGTCCTCCTTCCCACCAACAACATTAAAAGTTCTTATGACCTCCTGTATTTTTCTCTCATTCCGTTTTTTAATATATATATTCATTATATAATTATATAATTACAGACTTCACGTCTGTTTCCTTGATTGGCATGTGACGTCCATGGGGGAAGGCACCAAGTCAGGTGTGTGTTTTCAGGCTAGCACCAAAATTGTAATTGGCACGTAATCTCTACACAGAATATGCATGTAGAATAAACAGAAATGAGTCTCACTGAGCTTCCTTTGAAATGAAATGGTTGGTTTCTCCATGATCTCTAGTGACCTACTCAGATCTAGAGTATTTCAGTCCAAGGTGCTTCATCTTTCTGGTTGTCTATTGCCTTGTTTGGGAAATGGAGAAACAAAACCTACCTTGTCTGTTTCACAGGGGGAGACGTAATGAGGGAGTGGGCCACAGGGGGCTTGGGGAGCTCTGTAAATACATAACAAACTTTTTCCTAATGCTTTTCTGCTTCCGATTGGCTCTGTAGGGAGAAAAGGGAGCCGCTTGTATGATATGAAAACACAATTTGGATTTCTAGTACTGACTTGCCCGCATGGCCTCGGGACTTCAGTTCTTCCAGATAAAAAAATGAAGCAATTGGGCCAGACGTGCCTCTCAGGTCCATTTCTTCTTCCACGTTATTTCGCGATCGACTCCTGTATACCAAAGTGAAGCGATGGCTTAATCAAATGCTTCGGCAGACGATTCGTCTTTTCATAGAGTATCACTAGGAAAGGGCAGAGCTCATCTCCGACGGACAGCCACACCAGGCACTGTGACGCCTTGTGGCCAGTCCTCATAGACAAGTCCCCGACTTGGTTTCAGGAGCCAGGATTTCAAGTCTAGGTCTGCTGGTTGTCAATCGTAGAGCCTGGAGCCAGTCTCCTATGCTCTTGGAGCCTCAGGTTCCTCCTTGGAAACAGGGGTAACAAAAATGACTGCGCTGAACTGGAGGGAAGAGAAAATGAGACCACGGTTGGAAGAGTCAGCTGTGAGTTTCCTTCCAACCGCTCTGCAGGCGGGAGGTGCTTCTTCCTCATCATTCGAAGCAGGCAGGCATATGAACATCTCCTGAAAAGTGGGAGTGGGTTCTACTATCTTTCCAGGCAGAAGCCTGCTACAAGGCTTTGGGAAGAAAGGGTGACACAAGAAGCCTGGGCACTTTAAAGCAGCAAATTGTTCAGCCTGCAGTGCAGAGCACAATTTTTTCTCCAGAGATGGCAAAATTGGCCCTGGAGTAACTTGATACCGCAGGCTATTGTCTCACAAATGATTTATTAGCTGAGGCTGCTGTGAGCTCAGAAGTTTCCACACTGCCCAGGGCCCCTGTCTCTAGAAGGGAATCTTGGCTTCCCTAGGGAATGACTCTCTCCATCCTGTGACACTCCTGGCAGCTCCATTTTTGGCTTTGTCCTAAGATCCTTCTAGCGTCCACCCACCTGGATTGGTTAGAGAGGAAGAGGACAACCTGGTAAGAGGTGTGCATTAGACTGTCTGTGTCTGCTAAAGAAAGAGCATATTTTTGTGTGTGGGATTAGGACATCAAATATAAATAGTTAAAAATCCAAACTGTGCCATTTACCGTCTTTATAAACTTGGGAAGATTGTTTAATTGTTTGAGCCTCTATTTCCTGTCTTATACAGGGGTATATGAATGCCTTGTGATAGGATCATATGAGAATCAAAAGATGAATGAAATGCAGGTCAAGCCTTTAGCTCTATGTGTGACACGTTGTTTACAAGGGGTTTACAAGGTATCAGTGATCTTTCTTCCTTTAAGTGAGGGCAAGAGGTGGCCCAGGCCACGTAATTTGGAAGATAACGCCCACATCAGATAATGCTGGTTTTTGTTGGCGTATCAGTCACCTTTCGTGCATAATAAGCAACCACAAATCTCAGAGGCCATGCGATGAGCATTTATTTACCGTAGAGCTCTGCTGATCTTTCTGAGCCCAACCAGGTGGCTCTAAGCTGCAAAGCAGATGAGGTCTGTGCCATGTGCTTCTTGTCTCCCTTGGACCAATACGTGAGCCTAGGATGTTCTTCTTGTGAAGATGGCGGAGGTGCAAGTAAGCAAACGGGAACATAGATGACTTTCGAAGTTTAGATTCAGAGCCGACCCCTGTCATTTCCATCTCCATTCCATGGTCCAAAGCAATTCATGCCATTCAGCCAAAACCTAAGGGGTGAGTAAATGGGCTCTGCCTTTCGTGGGAGGAAGTAAAAATCACCTGGCAAAGTTTACAGATACAGAAAGGGGTAAATAACTGGGGCCATGAGTAAGACCTACCACGGGTGCTGTGCGTCTCGGCACTCTGCACGCATGTGCAAGGAGAACGTACCATATCATTTCCTATTTCTAAGCAGTGGGAAGAAAAGCATTTCCTCCCTTGGCTTCCAGGAGCTAAAGCATGGAGAATAGGAGACCAATCATATATTCTGGCCCAGGATGTTGATTTTTTAAATTCTATTTTCTTTCTATTTTTTAAAATAACCTGAAATTCACCTTTTTATTAGGCAACGTGTACATGTGGGGCAAAACTCAAAGGATCTGGACAGCCATGTACAGTGAAGGGCGTGCCTCCTCTCCCCCCACTTCCCATGACAGGTTCTCTTGCCCACTGGGAATTCCTGTAACCGCGAATGTGTACAGCCTTCCAAGGAAATGGACGTAGATGCACACATCGGCACACACACACCTGTTTTGCTTTACATAAAGGATACACTCACCATTCTGTCTATACCTTGCGTTTTCACTTAACAATATGTCTTGTAGAACTTGCCAAGATAATGAGCTACCACTTTCTTTTAAACAACACTGTTCCTTTAAGAGGGAGACTTTGAATCTGGAAGGGGTAACCCAAAGGTTCAGGGTTGGTTAGACATCATTTGTGAGGCTTCAGTGTGGTGAGGGGTTCAGCGGCAGGACGGGGGTGGAAGCGGGGTGGGGTGGGGGCACAGGACATCTGAAGCAGATCATCCCAGTGCCAGGAGCTTAGTTAGCTCTGCTTTCTCTGTTTTGGGTAATCCCTGAGCCTGGCTCTACAACCTTCCCATCAGTGATATGAGCCACCTGTATCCTCCCAGTACATTTCTTCTCGGCTGACATTTAAATGAAGTTAGTTTCATCTGCAGTCAACTAATGCAGAAGGGTACTGGGGGTGAAAGCAGGCAACAGCTGTCACTGGGAGACCTGGGATTGGTAGGACCAACGTAGGGCTGAAGACCGTGAAAATCCGCTGGTGTTGACTGATGGGAATCTCAGAAGTTTGTATGAGGATTAGAAGAGACAGCGAATGGAAGGGCACTAGCGTGATGTCCGTGCAGCTGTGCCCCACACATTTCCTGAGCTCTTACGTGTGCCCGCCGTTGTTCTCGATGCTGAAGATCTCGTGAAAGGAAAATAGACAAGGCGTCCAGGCTCCTGGAATTCACGTTCTAGTGAGGCAGAGAGACAGTAGAGCAAACCCATTTATGACGTAATGTCAGGTGGTGATAAGTCCTATGAAAAAGGGATAGAGAATGAGAGGGGCGCTGGTTTAGCTATAGAGGAGTAAAGACCTTTGGAAGAGGCCATCAGGCTTGGCTAAGACAAGATTCCGCTCAGTTAGTTCTTTCTCTGCCTTCTGGCCCACTGTACAGACAAGACAGAGCTGGCAGTCAGGGAATTTGAGAAGTATCTCTCTTAGGTGTTTGACCTCTGCACCATTGCTGAATGTTTCCAGTGAAGTTGCTGCGGGTGCGAGTTAGTTAACGGTGACTACCTACTAACACCGTATTGTAAACTGGTTAACAGTGGAGCTCTAAGGAGGTGGGTGAGATCCAGGCTTTGTACTGAAAACTTCAGTGACTCCCATAGCTGACAGAATCACAGTCACACTGCATGGCGCTGGGGGTGCTCCAAAACCAGACTCTTAATTTGTCTTTTCAGGGCTCATTCTTGTTACTCCCTTTGTAGATTCCACACCATAATGGTGATAGATAGAACATTTTCCAGTGAATAGGCATGGCGTTTCCCTCCCCTGCCCCCTGGGGTGGAGTGTTATTTTCTGCTCTACTTTGGGATTGGCCCTATGCCTTGCAGTGGCAAGTGGAAGGTGAGGACAGATGTGATGCAATCAAAGGTTTCAGATGTGCACGTGCTGTTTGTTTTGCTCTCTCGAGCTTCTGCGAAGCACCGCGAGAACAGGCCCAGAACAGCTGCTAATCTAAAGAGAAGGTCGGCACCTGTGGTTGAGACAGGCCCCAGACAATATCCGGAGTATGAGTGCAAAAAAATATAACAGCTCATTGTTGTAAGTTTTGAGTTTGGGGTGCTTCGTTATATAGCATGTTTGCAGCAATAGTTAGCTAATATGATAATCAACTGAATAATTCACTGCTCCCTCTGTAGGTCTTACATCTGGCATGTAGATCTCATGTATGGAATTTTGCTCATAGAGTCTCGTCCATGTGGGATGGCCTCTCTCCCCTGACCATCCTGTCTGCATATCTAAAGCATGATTGCTAAGAAGATGTGAACTGGACACAAGAAAACCTGAGCTTTAACTCCTGTTCAGCTACTTGCAGCTTTGGGGAATCATTTTCTGTGGGAAATTTTCTCACGCTTCGATTTTCTCAAGTGTAAGATTAGCTTAGTAACATTTCCCTTTATAGGCCATTGCGAGGACCCAATATATCATATACATAAAGCTTGACGCTTACTATGTGCTCAGTAAATGTTTACGATTTTTATTACAAATTTTCTTAGATAACTTTACAACAACTTTTCGAGACAAGTTCTACTATTATCATTTTACAGACAAGGAAACTGAGACTCAGAGCAATTAATTGACTTTTCTTAAAAGTTATTAACTGGTGAGGGGAAGATACATGCCAGGCTGCTGGAGCCAGAAGCTGTACCTTTGCTGCTGCATTATGTTGCTTGGATGCTCACTGAGATTTCTTTCAGTTTCTCTGCTCTGTGGTTCCTTGGTCAGAAATATGAGTGTCAGAGGCCTAAATAACTGAGATGTCTCATTCTAGCTCAGTATTTTCCGAAGTGTGAAACACGCACGCACTGTTGATGGTCCAAGAGGTGATTTAGATGGAACAGGACACCAAGACACTGAATCATATTGTGAGAAAGTCATTTCCTGTTCAATTATCTTTAAATGTCAAGGGGAAAAAAGCTTAGTTGGGTGCTAACGTCTTTAACACTTCTAACACTTGCTAATTTCCCCACTTCCATCCTTTATTTATAACAGTCAGAGCAGGCTCCAGGCACAGAGCCTCTGATAAGTAACAGTGTTATGTTAGAATTTAATTAACAGTGATCCGTTTTCATTATTATTATTGATTATTGTTGTTGTTTTTACTGTTACTTTTTTCCTTGTCTTCTATTTGAAACATGTATTTCTAGCTTTCCATTTACTATGGTAATTTAAAATCCCACTATAACATGCATTGATTTCACTTTAAAAAGTTGATTTAAGAGAAACAGGTTTCCTTATCTGTAAAATGGTGATGATAATAGAAATTGTCTCAAAGGTCGTTAGAAAGTTATCTAAGAAAGATGATAGTATAAATGGTCTGTATGTTTGGGAGCCTTTCTCGTGCTCCCACCCCAACCCCATATTTTAGTCCCATAAAGTAAAAATAACTTATAAGGGTTAACTTATAAGGTTACAGTACTAAAAGTTTGAGATACAAACACTAAGCCCGTTGGTTTAAGAATATGTAGTCCAGTAAAAAAATACACTAAACCAGATGACAGGAACCTTGAGTTATCTTCTGGTATCCACCACAAGTGAGCTGTGTGACCAGCTCTCTGAGCCCTAGTAGCGACATTTATAAAATGAGGAGTTGTAACTAGATGATCTCTAAGGCTCTTTCTAATTCAAAAGTGTGTGAAGATTTTCAATATTATTTTTATTAAAAGAATCATATTACCATTGAGAATTTCAAATGTTTTTATAATAAACCCTCTGAATCAAGGACAACACATATTTGCAATAAAAAGTTCATTAGCATATTTTGATAGTTTTTTGATCATTTTTGCATGTATTAAAATGAAACATTTGGTAAAAATTAAACATTATATGCAAATGAGTACAACAAGCCTACTTCTGGAATAATAATTCATTATCTCCCTTATAATATATGTGAGTGGATTCTTTTTTTCTCCAGTACACCGTAGCTATTCAGTCAGCATGTTGGAAGTTTACCAAGAAAGTATAACAGAGGATCCAATCTTTCATTTGCATAAATCCCAGAATTCCACCTGTCGAAAATTATATACTATTAATAGGTGACAAGACTGTCACTGGATATTCATTTATAATGTCGTCACTGGAACCTAATGAACATTTAGGACATATTTCAGGAAATGTAATTTTTTTTCTTTTTTGCCAGAAAGAGGAAAGCGTGTTTGTGCTATAGTAAAAAGTTTTTACACCGGAAAGTACCGCTAGCAGAGTACTAAATTTTTCTCTTGTGCATTTTCCCTTCTTAGTTTTTTCAAATTCAGAGTTATATAATTGTGACATTAAGGTGGAAGGAAATTTGAGGATCTTCTATTTTGATGCCTTCAGGACATAGGCAAAGAAATTTCGACCAAGAAATTCTCGAACTTGTTTATGGTTACAAAGTTGGTGGCAGTGTTGGGACTAGAATTCAGTGACTTCTTGTTCAGTGTGTTTATGTGTTTCTATATGTGTTGGTATGTAAGATATAAATACGGAGATTATAAATATGTATGAAAATATAGCAACAATGATGCATGTAGACTTATCTCCAAGGTCAATTCTAGAGAATCATGAAGGTGGTCTAGTTTCTTAACAATATCATAGTTCTACTTCTTCCCCAAACTCTTTCTGGACCAGCCACCCCAGCCAAATGATCATCTTTTCTCCACATTGCTAGCACTTACTGCCCGGGCCACCTTTTTGGACATTAATTTGTACTGCACCGTGACGTTCTTTGCTTGAAATTTTAGTTCAGATAGATTTTGTCTATTGCAGTAGATTATACATTCCTTGATGAGTAAGACTGTTCTCTCCTCAGGTTTCCGTGCTCATGGCACATAATCCAGGACCAGATTGTATAGCTAAAATGCAAAGACACTTAAAATAGAATGGCCCGATGGACTGCTTTTACTGAAATGGGTGGTTTGTCTAAGATTTCACAGCTAGTTGAAGATGGGGTGCTAATAAAATATATAGTCTTCTGATGTTAATAGTATGAAACAATAAGTTGATACCAGGGGTCGGTGTGCTGCACATTTGTGACTTTAAGGTAATTAAAAAAGTATGCCAACTCTATTTTGTTAAAATAAACTTGAACATTAGGTTAATAGATTATGTGTATATTTTACTGTGACCATGTAAATATTGGGATATTAACAAATAGATTGGGAAATTTGTGGCCACAATTCCTCAAGCAACATAAATGAGGAGTTACTGGAATGACTCATAAAGATGGAGTCTTTAGATGGTCTGGAGAGTAGGTGCCAGGAGGAGCAAAGAACCTCTAGACCTGAAACCACATGAAGACAGGCAAACAACACCCCGAGCCTTTCCTAACTTGCCTATCCCACACAGAGAAACACTATACGCCTCAAAGGTGTACAGTAGGATGTGACAAGTTACAAGCAGGCCATAAGTTCTGGAATCAGAACCATCAGGGTTTGACTCCTTGCTCCTGGACACGACTAGCTGTAAGACTTTAGAGAAATTAATTTGTTTTTATAAGCTTTATCTAATTTGTAAAATGGATCTAACTATATTTACTAAGTAGGATTGTGGCTGACATTAAGTTAAAGATAAAATTTAGTAAAGTATTTTAGACAAGTAACTTTCATATGATAAGTGATCAGTAATGAGTAGCTATTAATAATAGCAGTGGCATTCATAATTGTAGTATTTAACCAACGTACTAAGAAATAGAAACCCTTATGGCATCTAATATAGCACTAATTATGAGCTCCCTTACACTATAGCTGTATTTATAGTCTTATCCTCTCTGGACTATAAGTTCCTTGAGGGGAAATGCATCTTAATCACATTACGTACATGAAAACTGAGGCTCAGAGAGAGTAATGCTCCAGATGCCAATTATCATTCCCAGGAAATCCTAAAATTTGAATGGTGTCAACTAATAGAGATATTTTTGCATATTTTAAGACAAAACAAAAACAAAAACAATAACTCATTACTCCTTTGCTTATCAAATCATTGTGCAGACTTTCTTCCTGTT
>NW_011888842.1:5230195-5236199 GCF_000151845.1 Pteropus vampyrus | reverse complement strand
AGGCAAAGAAATTTCGACCAAGAAATTCTCGAACTTGTTTATGGTTACAAAGTTGGTGGCAGTGTTGGGACTAGAATTCAGTGACTTCTTGTTCAGTGTGTTTATGTGTTTCTATATGTGTTGGTATGTAAGATATAAATACGGAGATTATAAATATGTATGAAAATATAGCAACAATGATGCATGTAGACTTATCTCCAAGGTCAATTCTAGAGAATCATGAAGGTGGTCTAGTTTCTTAACAATATCATAGTTCTACTTCTTCCCCAAACTCTTTCTGGACCAGCCACCCCAGCCAAATGATCATCTTTTCTCCACATTGCTAGCACTTACTGCCCGGGCCACCTTTTTGGACATTAATTTGTACTGCACCGTGACGTTCTTTGCTTGAAATTTTAGTTCAGATAGATTTTGTCTATTGCAGTAGATTATACATTCCTTGATGAGTAAGACTGTTCTCTCCTCAGGTTTCCGTGCTCATGGCACATAATCCAGGACCAGATTGTATAGCTAAAATGCAAAGACACTTAAAATAGAATGGCCCGATGGACTGCTTTTACTGAAATGGGTGGTTTGTCTAAGATTTCACAGCTAGTTGAAGATGGGGTGCTAATAAAATATATAGTCTTCTGATGTTAATAGTATGAAACAATAAGTTGATACCAGGGGTCGGTGTGCTGCACATTTGTGACTTTAAGGTAATTAAAAAAGTATGCCAACTCTATTTTGTTAAAATAAACTTGAACATTAGGTTAATAGATTATGTGTATATTTTACTGTGACCATGTAAATATTGGGATATTAACAAATAGATTGGGAAATTTGTGGCCACAATTCCTCAAGCAACATAAATGAGGAGTTACTGGAATGACTCATAAAGATGGAGTCTTTAGATGGTCTGGAGAGTAGGTGCCAGGAGGAGCAAAGAACCTCTAGACCTGAAACCACATGAAGACAGGCAAACAACACCCCGAGCCTTTCCTAACTTGCCTATCCCACACAGAGAAACACTATACGCCTCAAAGGTGTACAGTAGGATGTGACAAGTTACAAGCAGGCCATAAGTTCTGGAATCAGAACCATCAGGGTTTGACTCCTTGCTCCTGGACACGACTAGCTGTAAGACTTTAGAGAAATTAATTTGTTTTTATAAGCTTTATCTAATTTGTAAAATGGATCTAACTATATTTACTAAGTAGGATTGTGGCTGACATTAAGTTAAAGATAAAATTTAGTAAAGTATTTTAGACAAGTAACTTTCATATGATAAGTGATCAGTAATGAGTAGCTATTAATAATAGCAGTGGCATTCATAATTGTAGTATTTAACCAACGTACTAAGAAATAGAAACCCTTATGGCATCTAATATAGCACTAATTATGAGCTCCCTTACACTATAGCTGTATTTATAGTCTTATCCTCTCTGGACTATAAGTTCCTTGAGGGGAAATGCATCTTAATCACATTACGTACATGAAAACTGAGGCTCAGAGAGAGTAATGCTCCAGATGCCAATTATCATTCCCAGGAAATCCTAAAATTTGAATGGTGTCAACTAATAGAGATATTTTTGCATATTTTAAGACAAAACAAAAACAAAAACAATAACTCATTACTCCTTTGCTTATCAAATCATTGTGCAGACTTTCTTCCTGTTTAGTATGATGTTTTAGGCCCTTTGCATATGAGTTTAATCGATCCCTCCAGCTTCATCTCAATTCACTCCTCAACATAAAGAACATATTCGGAACCTCTAGTTTCCTCACCATTTTCTGAAAATGCTCTACTTGTTCTTCCATGCTATCATATTTATCCTCTTTTCTGACCGGAAAAATGCAACTTAATATTCAAGAATCATCTGTGAAGCTTTCTCTACCCACATCATTAAGATGGAAATGATAATAATGATGGTCACCATCATTTGAGCCCTTATCCGTGCCAGATACCTTGTTCCTAGAAGTCACGCCATGTTCTGTGATTCTATTATGACAGTTGTCTTGTTGAGTGTGTCTTGTAAACCTCCATCCACTTGTCATCCTCCCTGCTCGACATAGCTACCTGAGGGCAGAGACTATGACCCAGCGCAGTTCTCAGTGTAGGTTCTCCATCATTACCTGTTGAATTGATGAACGGTAAGATTCAGGTTGTAATTAATAAGTTATTTGTTGAAGGAAAATACTGCAGGGAAAATTCAACTATCAGACTGGAGATTGAGCTAATAACTAAATTTCTTTCCAGCTGTAAGATGTGGTGATCTAGATATCCCCATGTTCAAGTGAATCTCCTCGTGTTGGGAGTTAGGAATAAAAATAAAAAGCAGAGACACTGAGATCTCACCCATACTTGAGCTCCCAGACCTCCCTATCCAACAAAGGATTCACATGCAATCACACATCTGGAGCTATTCTGTCCCCTCTGCCTTGGCAGAATCCCTGTGGCTTTTCAGCAGACCGTGCGTGAGGGTATCTATAAATAATCACCCAAATGCAATGTCACCCAGCCTGCCGGGTAAATATAGACATTGGACTAGCTCCAGGGAGGAGGGGACAAGTGATTCTCAACTCAAAGAAATTGTTATGAATTCCATTTACTGCATGAATATGTACAGTGGATGTTTCCTTCCGTGAGGACAGCAAAATAGCAATTAACTCAAGGCTAATGTTATAGCTGCTGCTGTCTCCCCTGCTTAATCTCTCCCCATCTGGATCACAACACAGATGTTGATGTGGCTAAATGTGTATGTCAAACGACAGCTCTCTCCACACCTGTTCTATGTATACCTGCCCTACCCCTGCTTACCGCCTTTGCTTCCCTCGGGTGGGGGAAGGTGTTGCCTGAGTTACAGCACACCATCTTTCACTTTTGTATCTTGGACTTCAGGATAGTGGCAAGGACTAGCCTTTGACTTCAGTCAGAACCGTGTTGAGTCCTCGCTTCACAACTTACTAGTTGCATGGTCCGGGAAAGTTACTTAACCTCTCTGAGTCTCATCAGTTTCCATATTTATAAAATGGAGATCATCTTGTTTACCAGATAGCGCACTGGGAAGATTTCACAGGATGCTCGGTGTAAATTGTCTGGCCCACCAGTAGACTCTGAGTTAAATAACTCATCTTCTCACCTCATTATCTCATTTTATAGACCTCTGGAGTTGAAATGGTCATGAGTGATTATCTGGTCCACTGCTTGCATTTAATAGATGAGGAAATTGAGGATGGGAGAGGTAAATAATATGTTTCAGAGGTGTCAGATGGGTTAGAAATTGAGCTTGGACCAGCACTCATGTGTATTGCCTTCAGACCCAGTTTCTTTCCAGCTTCATTCATTGATTTATACTATGCATGCATGTTTTAATGTTTGTTGAGCACCTATCAAGCAGAAAGTATTGAAGATATAAAAATGAACAAGCAAATGCAGCCATCACCACCACCAATGGTATTCCCAAGCTGGCACAGAAAAGAGCTAATAATATTAGCTAATATCTCTGAGCTCTTCATAATTCCTGTAAGTGCTGGGAATTGTTTTAAGCGCTTTACATTTTTAACTCCTTTCATCCTCTCCAGACTATGTGAGATTGTGTGTGTGTGTGTGCGTGCGTGTGTGTGTGTGTGTGTGTGTGTGTGTAAAATCTTCCCAATTTTACCTATGAGAACAAACTGACGCACAGGGAAATGAAATGGTTTGCACAAGTTTACACAGCTAATAAGTGGTTGTTACAGGATTCGACCCCAGGCAGGGTGTTCTCAAGTTCATGCTGTTAACCACTTCTTGATGCAAAAATAAGACAGTGATTTTAACACGACAATCCAAGGAAGCACAGGGACTGTAAAAGTTCAGTGCTCGGCCACACCATTCATCCGGTGGGCGTCAGGGAAGGCTTCCTACAGGGGACGACTTGGGGACTGATGTCATTTATCTGATACATTAACGATATATGATATCGTTAGCTACAGAGGTGACAGTTTGATAGGATTACATGGGACCAGGCATAGGACTCCAGGTGAGTCACAGAAACGCAAGACGAAGAAGACCAACCTTATGTTCAGTAGCACTTTGTAATGAGTAAAGCACTTTCACACATGTTATCTGTCTGAGCTGCACAGTACTACCTTTGTGATGAGTGCAGGGCACAGGTTAACTTTCCAATTTTACCAATAAGAAAACCTAGACTTGGAGATGGTAGCTTTGATCAAAAATGCTAAGTAATATTAGGGAAGGACTGAGAATAAGATATAGTTCTCTTAGTTATTAGGGTACTTCTTTCCTTTATCTTTCTCCTCCCCACCCCCGCTGTTTTTTTCTGGTTATCTAGCTTAAAAAAACAAAAACAAAAACAAAAACAACAAAAAACTCAATAAGTTAGGGAAAGAGATAATCAGTCTGTCTATCAGACTGTCTCCCCAAACATCAGATGTTGTCGTAATCAGGGTTTGGTATGGTTCTTAATCTCAGCCAGATCTCAATGAAATTCTTGAGCAGGAACCTGCAGGGTAGATATTCTGCACTGTTGACTAAAGTGAGAGGCCTTTGTGGCCAGAAGAGCCAGGCTATAGGAAATGACAGACTTGTTTTCTTGTCTTCTTGTCTTCCAAGACTTGCATTCTTGCAGAAAAATTTACCAACCCTCTAGTGGGTTTGAGCAAAAGTAAGACATAGGTAAGCCCATCGTTTTTTAAAGAAAATGTGCTATGGATCTTGCAGAGTTTCTGCTCTGTATGACAAGGAAGTGATAACATTATCTGTTGGAAGGTTTTTTTAAAGATAGCCATAATACTCTGATCACCCAACACATCAACACCAGTGGCTTCTGGCAGCATATCATTTTGAAGGCACCTTTCTGATTGAACGAGTCAGCAATGAAATGTATCTCCAAATAGCCTAGACCGCTATGTGAGTGTTAGGCAGTATGAACAGGTTTAGATTGTATTATCATCAAATGGTTCTCAACAATTTCTGAGTCCATTATCCCTTTGAGAACATGATGTAAAACCAAGGGCCTCTCTTCAAAAATGTACATAGGCACATACATGTAGAATTTTAATACATTTTCAAGGAGTCCACAGACCACTCTGAGGCCCACACATAGACGTTCTAGTGATCCATAGATAAAAGGTTAACATCTCAGCGGTTTTTTTTTTTTATTTTTTGATTTTTTAGTTACACTTAAGAGGCATTGGGTTACAAGTTTCCATGAACAGGAACTGCATCTGATTCACTATTATTTGGTGGCTAGGAACGTAGTAGATATTCAAAATCCTTTGGTTGAATAGAACTGATTTATGATGTAGTTAAGTATTCTATCAATTAGCTATTACTGCATAACAAACTGCCCCCCCCCCCAAAGATAATGGCTTAAAACAATAGCCATTTATTTAGCTCATGATTCTGTAGGTTATTGGTTTGTACTGAGCTCAGCTGGGTCGCTCCTTGGGCCTCAGCTAGGTTCCACCTTGTGTCTTTGATCAGTTATGAGTCAGCTACAAATTGTTTTTGCCTATATTGACTAGGCTTTATGACATATATGGGGTCTTGACTGAGACAGCTGGGTTGACTCATCTGTGGGCCACGTTGTCATCATTAGTCAGTGACATGAGCTCGTTCACATGACAGAGACAGAGAAAGGCATACCTTCAGGCTCAGGGTAACTTGGTTAGTTTGAGATGCCAGGGACACTGTCTGTCTGTCTCCCTCAGATCCATTCTGCACTATCCCTTGAGGAGACACAGTGCTAATTGACCCCTATGAAGTCTCCCATGTCTCATATTGTCTTCCCTTTGCCCTCAGCTAGAAAAGAGTAGAATCATTAATTCACATAAATATGTTAAGTACTCAGACTTTTAACACTGTACCTTGCTAACAGGGGGTGACATCATGTGTAGGTGACATGGAATTTAGCACTCCAGAGAAGGTCGGCATTGGCACGGCCACTAGAACAAAAAGGAAGCCACGGATTGCAGAGGGGCAGGGGTTAGGGATGGAAGATCAGGGGACAGCAAGCCAACC
>NW_011888842.1:5226960-5230145 GCF_000151845.1 Pteropus vampyrus | reverse complement strand
ATCAGATGTTGTCGTAATCAGGGTTTGGTATGGTTCTTAATCTCAGCCAGATCTCAATGAAATTCTTGAGCAGGAACCTGCAGGGTAGATATTCTGCACTGTTGACTAAAGTGAGAGGCCTTTGTGGCCAGAAGAGCCAGGCTATAGGAAATGACAGACTTGTTTTCTTGTCTTCTTGTCTTCCAAGACTTGCATTCTTGCAGAAAAATTTACCAACCCTCTAGTGGGTTTGAGCAAAAGTAAGACATAGGTAAGCCCATCGTTTTTTAAAGAAAATGTGCTATGGATCTTGCAGAGTTTCTGCTCTGTATGACAAGGAAGTGATAACATTATCTGTTGGAAGGTTTTTTTAAAGATAGCCATAATACTCTGATCACCCAACACATCAACACCAGTGGCTTCTGGCAGCATATCATTTTGAAGGCACCTTTCTGATTGAACGAGTCAGCAATGAAATGTATCTCCAAATAGCCTAGACCGCTATGTGAGTGTTAGGCAGTATGAACAGGTTTAGATTGTATTATCATCAAATGGTTCTCAACAATTTCTGAGTCCATTATCCCTTTGAGAACATGATGTAAAACCAAGGGCCTCTCTTCAAAAATGTACATAGGCACATACATGTAGAATTTTAATACATTTTCAAGGAGTCCACAGACCACTCTGAGGCCCACACATAGACGTTCTAGTGATCCATAGATAAAAGGTTAACATCTCAGCGGTTTTTTTTTTTTATTTTTTGATTTTTTAGTTACACTTAAGAGGCATTGGGTTACAAGTTTCCATGAACAGGAACTGCATCTGATTCACTATTATTTGGTGGCTAGGAACGTAGTAGATATTCAAAATCCTTTGGTTGAATAGAACTGATTTATGATGTAGTTAAGTATTCTATCAATTAGCTATTACTGCATAACAAACTGCCCCCCCCCCCAAAGATAATGGCTTAAAACAATAGCCATTTATTTAGCTCATGATTCTGTAGGTTATTGGTTTGTACTGAGCTCAGCTGGGTCGCTCCTTGGGCCTCAGCTAGGTTCCACCTTGTGTCTTTGATCAGTTATGAGTCAGCTACAAATTGTTTTTGCCTATATTGACTAGGCTTTATGACATATATGGGGTCTTGACTGAGACAGCTGGGTTGACTCATCTGTGGGCCACGTTGTCATCATTAGTCAGTGACATGAGCTCGTTCACATGACAGAGACAGAGAAAGGCATACCTTCAGGCTCAGGGTAACTTGGTTAGTTTGAGATGCCAGGGACACTGTCTGTCTGTCTCCCTCAGATCCATTCTGCACTATCCCTTGAGGAGACACAGTGCTAATTGACCCCTATGAAGTCTCCCATGTCTCATATTGTCTTCCCTTTGCCCTCAGCTAGAAAAGAGTAGAATCATTAATTCACATAAATATGTTAAGTACTCAGACTTTTAACACTGTACCTTGCTAACAGGGGGTGACATCATGTGTAGGTGACATGGAATTTAGCACTCCAGAGAAGGTCGGCATTGGCACGGCCACTAGAACAAAAAGGAAGCCACGGATTGCAGAGGGGCAGGGGTTAGGGATGGAAGATCAGGGGACAGCAAGCCAACCTACTGTAGTCCTTGAGGCTGTAGCTCCAATTATCTGTGAGGGCGACTTTCTCACCTTTCTGCTGTCACCGTCAAGATCTTCCAGAGGAAATCACTGGGGAGGAAAACAGCCCAGAATTCCTGAAAGCCAGGAGATGTAGTCTGAAAGCGTTGATATTTGGGGCAACACTATACATGTGACATGCGTACCGAAGAGAGAGAGCAGACTCCCCACCCATCTTCCTGAACAGGATAGGAGCCCCCTCCCAGAGCTCCCAGGGCCTTCGCATATGTCCCTCATCTGGACCGTGACTGCCTATTTAATTGACCATGTGTTTTATAGAATGTAAGTTTTATGAGGTCAGAGACCTTATCTGTACCACTGACATTCTTCTGGTGTATGGAATGGGTCCTGGATGTAATTGTTAATCCAATTTCCTTACACCTCTCTTTTATGGATAATATAAGAATTTGAGGAAAGGACATAAGTGACAGGTAACTAGGTGCAGTATTTAGACTTGTTTCCCCTGATTCCACAATCATCTGTAAAACTTACCCCATCTCTAAAAGTCCGTGCATTTCCTGGTTTAATGTCAAGGCCAGGTGTTTTCAGAGGGATCTAGTTGCGTATGACAGTTCTATCAGAATGCAAGAAATTTTAATGTAGGCGGAAAAACAATAATGATAATCATAATAATCATTATAAAAGAGATGTGTTGTTCTTTTCAATTCTTATTAACCTGGATTTTGTTTAAGAGGTTTCCAATTAGCTTCTTGTATCTGCACAGTTAACCTTTTCTGAGCTCTTCTCTTCAGGCTCTCTCTCCCCAAGCCCTCAGCCCTCTTTTCTACCCATGGAGTCTCGCAGGAATAGCTGGAATCCAGTCTCCCGCACAGCTCCTGAGCATGGGATAATTGCAATATAATTAATGAATTAAAAAGAATGAAATGTTTTAAGTGCTTTCAATATTCCCTTTCCTATAATTATCTACAGGAAACATGTTCATTAACAATCTTGTGCTGACAGCCCCCAGGCTCTGGATCAGCTAGCTCAGCTTCCAATAACAAAATGAATTGATGACCTCTCTATCCCATGCCTCCAACTTCAATGGGGAGAGGCAAGGCCAAAGCAGGACCACCATTTGGAAGGTTGTTGTCCAGATCAGACTCCCTCCTTCACCTTTGGTCTCAGGGCACCCTGACAAGTCTCATATGCCAAGGACATTCTCATATGCCAAGGACATTCTCTCCACCTGTCTCCCCAGATCTGTTTTACACTGTCCCTCAAGGAAACACAGTGCTAGTTGGCCCCTGTTAAGTCTCCCATGTTTCATATTGTTTTCCTTTTGCCCTCAGCTAGAAAAGAGCGGACTCTTTAATTCACATAAATATATTAATGATTCTGATCGTTTAATGCTGTCCCTTGCAGCCAGGTGTAACATCATCTGTGATGGAGAGCCAAAGGGTACACCTGGCATAGATAGATGCCTGGGGCTTAATTTTATTTGACCGTTGGCAGGAAATAGTTATATTAAGTGAAAAATTGGTATCTTATGGAATAGAATTCAAAATATATATGGATTTTAAAAGATAAAGCATTATATATTTTT
>NW_011888842.1:5216277-5226910 GCF_000151845.1 Pteropus vampyrus | reverse complement strand
CTTCCAATAACAAAATGAATTGATGACCTCTCTATCCCATGCCTCCAACTTCAATGGGGAGAGGCAAGGCCAAAGCAGGACCACCATTTGGAAGGTTGTTGTCCAGATCAGACTCCCTCCTTCACCTTTGGTCTCAGGGCACCCTGACAAGTCTCATATGCCAAGGACATTCTCATATGCCAAGGACATTCTCTCCACCTGTCTCCCCAGATCTGTTTTACACTGTCCCTCAAGGAAACACAGTGCTAGTTGGCCCCTATTAAGTCTCCCATGTTTCATATTGTTTTCCTTTTGCCCTCAGCTAGAAAAGAGCGGACTCTTTAATTCACATAAATATATTAATGATTCTGATCGTTTAATGCTGTCCCTTGCAGCCAGGTGTAACATCATCTGTGATGGAGAGCCAGAGGGTACACCTGGCATAGATAGATGCCTGGGGCTTAATTTTATTTGACCGTTGGCAGGAAATAGTTATATTAAGTGAAAAATTGGTATCTTATGGAATAGAATTCAAAATATATATGGATTTTAAAAGATAAAGCATTATATATTTTTTAAAAATCATGCTTATGGGGTGGGGGCTTCTTCAGACTGGGTCCCCAGTTGCTCCCGGGTCACCTGATAACTGACCACATCACTGAAGACTTTTGCTATTAAGTATAGTCTAATGAGATCCCCCTACTATGGGCACTTAGTACCAGCCCAGTGCAACTAATCTTACCCTGTGGGATCTTCATCAATAGGACAGACTATGAGAGGGACATTTTAGGGTGGGGTCCCATCCCAGAACTGCATAGATTTATATATTTATTAGATATGTGAGCTCCCAATATGTGCAAGGTACTAAGCTAGTTCCAGTGTGGAATACGCTGATGAATGATAGAGGGACTATGCATTCAAAGATTTTATAGACTCATGAGGGAGATAAGATTTCATCTATAAATAACGATAATAGAGACAGGGCTACGAACTACGAGAGAGGAGCAATAAAAGTGCTGTGGATGTTCAGAGGAGGTGGATGTTCTCTCCAGGTGAAGGGATCTGAGGACATGTCTTGAAGGAGGAAGATTTTTGGCCGGAAATTGAAGGACGGTAATGTTGGGATGAACAAAGATGTTTGTCACTGTGTCAGGAAACAACAGTTCTTAGCAGAGGTGCAGAGCCTGAAATCAGGGAACCAGGGCTCTGGCCAGGATGGGCCATGGATGGGGCAGTTGAGATGAAATGTGCAGTTGGGGTGTAGCTTTAGAAAATCAAGGCTGGCACCGCAGTTTAGGAAGTCTGTGAAGACGTCCAAATGGCACTCACAGGGCGTTGCATCAGTAGCAGGTTTCTAGCTCACGAGGAAGAGGGATCTTTGCGTTTCATCATGAGAGCAGTGCAGCCAGCAGCGGCATAGTTTTGGTGTGTAGATTAAGAATAGAGAGAAGAATTCAGGTTAGGAAGTTGCTGAAGGTTTACACGGGCGATAAAGACATATCGATTAGACAACACCTGATCGAATCCCACCGCCTCCATTCTATGCACAAGAGGACACCAGGCTGCCGTTGTATTGTACCTTGACACTAGTACAAATAGAAGGAAGTCAGAGAGTGGAGCACTTGAGGTGATGTGTGAGGGAGCCACAGAACACACTGAGAAGACCTGAAAGCTATGAAAATTTAAGAAAAAAATCCATCTGTTCATATAACGAAACCATCTGAGCATATGTATTTTTGAGTCAGGGAAATTGACAACCAGTGAAATATTTACTGGGTGTGTCTTTAGAGTACCCGCAAAATTCTGATTTGGAAACAGGCTCTTAGAGGGAGGCATGTGGAGAGTACTGATTAGATAAATTAGCCGGGCGACAGGTTTGGGCAGCTGTCAGTGTAAGAAAATGAGTTGGGTCAAGCGGACCATTTAAGAGTTTGTTGATATCAGGGCAGGAAAGGACCTGGGCATGCTGCCATCAGGTGCCTTTGTCAGGGGTCCCTGAAGCAGGTGCCGCACAGAGTTCAAGGCAAGCAAAGATGGTCGGTCAGACACAGGGACAGAGGTGGTTACACCCAGACCCTCAGACAGCTCCGGGAGGTTCGTACTACTCTGCGGGTTTGAAGCCAGTTGGAGCTTTTCAGTCCTCTGAGCCCAGACCAGAATGTGTCTTAAGTATTCTTGTTTATCAAAGGGGTCCATCCTTTTTATATTCTTTTGTTTGAACCAAGAACCATCCTCATGTCCTGAAGACGCCTGGTCTCTGAATTAAAATAGAAGGTCAAGACTTGTGATGGCATGTGGATTCTGGAATCAGGCCAATTGGACTGACTTTTTTTCTTCTTTCTCTTTTTTTTCTTAGTGCTCTTTAATGGGTGAGCAACTGTGGGCAAGTTTCTTAAAATCTCTGAGGTTTAGTATCCTTATCCATGAGCTGATGTTGTCTCCGAGAATCGTTGTGTGGATTAATTTAGATAATGCGTATATGTCATTAAGCAGAGGCCCTGGTATTCATTAAATACTCTACAAAGTTTCCTTATTATTCTTTTTCTAATTATCATGGTGGTTTTTGATGTGTTGTTCTTGATTGTCTGGCAGGCTACCCCTTAAGGAATTATATCACATTTTAATAATTTGCCTATTCGGTCATCCTGGTTTCAGAGTTACAACTTCTTGAAGTATTTTTTTGTTGTTTTTAAAGGATTAAACTTACACTCTTTTCTCGAGAAGTGACACATATGTATTACTCAGGATTATTTGGTTACAAGTGACAGAAACCCAAGTGGCTCGAGGAGAAAAAGAGAATGTGTGGTCTCTCATAGCACGCCTCGAGGATGACGGAGAAGCGCAGGTGGAATTTTAAGAATCTGTTTTGTATGTCTGAGCTCCGATGCTTCTTTTTTTTTTTTTTCAGTGAACATCTGTTTATTTTATTTTATTTTTTAATTAATTAATTTATTTTTTATGGTGACATCGGTTAACGAAATCCAATAGGTTTCGGCTGTAGATTTTAACAGGCATATTTATATTTACATTGTGTGTTCACCTCCCATAGTTAGTTTTCTCTCTGTCACCACATATTTGACCCCTTTTACCTCGTCTGCCTCCCCCCTCCGCCCTCCCCTTTGGTAACCTTTAGTCTATTGTCATGAGCAAAAAGACGGAAGAGGTTTGAACAGTTTCCAGAAAAGGGTAGAAGGATCCCAAACAAGCAGAAACAACAGATACTTAGGGCAGCTTGCACCCTAATGAATCATTATGCACATTTTATAGAAGGGGAATCTTTGGGTCTAGGAAATAATGAGACTAGACCAAGACTTCATGTCTGATAAGCCCAGAGCCAGGTCTTGGACTCAGATATTCTAGTTTCTAATCCAGTACTCTTTCCACTTTCCACCAAAGCGCTAAAAAATAAATAAATAAATAAAGGGGGGTGGGGGGAGAGAGAGAGAGAGAGAGAGAGAGAGAGAGAGAGAGAGAGAGAGAGAGAAGAGTTTTAAAGACTCCTTGCTGCAAGGCATTACACCTGATTCTTTTTTTTTTGTTTTTTTAAGGTGCTTTTTTCACCTAAGTAAACACTACCTAGATAGTGGATTGCCCAAATGTGTTTTCAAGACATGAGCTTTTCTACTGCCCTAGAGGGAATAAGCCCCCGAGGAGTGATGGTACGTGGGGTAGCAGTTTCCATTTCGTATCTACTCACGTCCCAGGAAGCTTCCCTATGCCCAGAGGTTCTGCATGGCCAGATGATATAATTATCTGCAGATGTTACTCACTCCGGGGCCAAGTTATTCATATTTTACATTTGAAAAGCATCTCTCAGCTAAGGCCAAATGAAATGACCTTTGCAGGAAGTAGACTGAAGTCAACAAGAATTTATTGAGCAGGGAGTATGTGGCCAGGACCGTCAGTCATGGCCGAGCTTATGAGGAAGAAAGCACGGGCACTTCTCCCAAAAGAGACCCCAATTCATTTTGGCAGATGAGGTGAACACAGCTAAAACAATTAGAGAATTTTATGGGCATGCTCGTTCTCAGTTGTGCTGTCCTGTGCCCAGACCTGAAACTTCTTTTTGTTTGGGGACTTTTCTACCTTTTAAATCTTGATGAGAAATAGTCTGCATCCTACTATGGAAGCAGAAAAAGCCAGCTGTAAACTTTTTCCAGCCACCCAAGGAATGAAAGCATGGTTGGCTAATCAGAGGTGCCTGACTGGAGGTAGTAGTATAGGAGGAAAAAAGACTGGGGCAAATGTTCATCACGGTAGCAGCGGTGACATCTGCACACGTCTAGGGTACTGGAGGATTCCTACTAGATTGCTTATGTGCCATGATGTTTGTTGCGGGTTTCAGTCGTATGGACTCCTGTTGTTTCCTAGGCCTTCCTAGTGAAGCTTTAAACTTCTCAATACCCTTCCAGTAATTTTCTGTTGGGTTTAAATTTCACCAGGGTCAGTTTCTGTTGCTTGCTCCTTTGTGTCCTGGCTGACAAACACTGTCTGCTTCCTTTTGGTTCCTTACCGTGTCATACTCTCTCCCCTCGTGGGCTTTGTGCAGGATGTTTCCTCAGCCCAGGTCTCATTTCTTCCCTTGTCTCACGTTCTCTTTTCTTAGGCAACCCCCGCTCACTGTCTAATCCTTCAGATCCCAGCTTGAACATCACTCAAGGCAGCTTCCCTGAGTTACTGGAGTACTTCTCTGTTTATCTACTCTGACCACACTGTCTCTTCCTTCAAAACACTATCTAAGTTTGTAAGTCCGTGGCTATTCGTTGCTCTCTGTCTCCTCAAACTAGATTTAAGGTACATGAGGGTAAAGGCTGTGTCTTTTGTTCACCATTGTATCCCCATTGCCAGCATGGTGTTAGGCACATGGAAGCTGTGTGCCATCTTGGATAGTTGAATGAGATGAGTAAATGAAGACCGTTGGGTTGTAGGGTACACATCATAGAGACTATAGTCTTTCTGAAAGAACTATGGGAGGTAGAGTAGCTAAGGAAAGTTTCTCAGAGTAGGTGAAGCTTCTGTTGAATCTTGAAATATTTGTAGAATTTGGACCAGAAGGATGGGGTAGCACATCCCGGGTCGACAGAGCAGCATGGAGCCAGGAGTAGGAAAGGGGCTTGTCAATGTGCTCAGAGAACAAGTAAGTGATTTTCTGCTAGAACAAGGGGTCTGTGCAGGAGAGGAAAAATTGGTTAAAATATGTAGGTAGAAGAGAGTAGATTTGGAGAGACTTTTATTAAGAGTCTATTCCTGGCTCTGCTATTTTTAATTTTTTAAATTTAGGTATAGTTGGGATACAATATTATATTGGTTATATTAGTTTCAGGTATACAATATAATGATTCGACATTTTTATGTCATAATATGTTCAATCCACTAATTCTAACAATCATCTGTCACCATGCAAACTGATCACAATATTGTTGACTATATTCCCTTTCCTCTTTTAAACCATCTTCCTCCCTTTCTTATATCTATGCCTTTGTTCTCTGTTTCTATGAGTCTGTTTCTGTTTTGCATTGTTTATTTATTTGGATTTTTGGATTTCACAATAAGTGAAACTATATGGTTTTTGTCTTTCTCTGCTTGACTTATTTCACTTGGCCTAGTACCCTCTAGATCAGGGGTCCCTAACCCCTGGACCACCAGTCCATGGCCAGTTAGGGATGGGCCGCACAGCAGGAGGTGAGCCGTGGATAAGTGAGCGAAGCTCCATCTGTATTTGCAGCTGCTCCCCAGAGCCAGCATCACCACCTCAGCTCCACCTCAGATCATCAGGGATTAGATTCTCATAGGAACACCGGCCCCTGGTGCCAAAAAAGTTGGGGACCACTGCTCTAGATCCATACATGTTGTCATAAATGGCAAGATTTCGTTCTTTTTTATTACTGCATAATATTCCATTGTATGTATGTACCACATCTGCTATTTTTTAAGCTATTTGATTCTGGGCAGCCACCTTATCTTGCCTACATTTTAACTTCTCTACTTGTGAAACAAGAATAATATCTAGTCCATGCTTTCCTTGGAGTGAAGTATGTGGTAATTTCTAATGTTTCATTTTGAAAGTCAAACATTACCATCTCCTGTTACGAACCCTCCAATGGCACAGTTGCCCACAAGACAAAGCCTGAGGTCTACAGCCAGATTTTCAGGTTCTTAATCACATGACTCACACCTACATCTTCAGCCAGGCTTCTTACTGATCCATCCTCACGCTTTATTCATATTTCTCCAACCTATGTGTCTTTGTACATGCTCCATCTCTGACTATAATGCCTTTCCCTTTCCTCTCATTTCCCTTCCTAGTCCATGTGATGAACTCCTGTTAGTTACCCTGTAAACCCAACTTACATCATCTCCTCCAAGAAGCCTCTACTGACTGAAGGTTAATCATTTCAGAGTCCTTCACAACTTACATATAAGTCAGTGATTATCTTTTCTACCAACTTTTATGCCCTAGCATCATCTTTGTGCCTAGAACATAAGAGGCACCCGCCAAGTCTGTTTTAAGTCAAATCTAGTGTGCAAACTACTGAAAGTAGACCCATTCATCTACTAAACACATGGTGGGTATTTATTATATTGCAGGTTAAACATTAGGCAGTAATAGTGATGGTGGTGATTGCTGGGGTGGTAGAAGAAGCATGGGTGAGATCTCACTGATGGAAGAGACTTGGGACACATGTAATCCAGTCACCTGCACTGTCAGATAAGGCAGCCAAGGCCCAGAGAAGTAGGAAGTTTAAGGCTACTCAGTAATTCACAGCAGAGCAAGAGAAGAACCCACTTCTTGTGACCCTTAGCTTGGGAATATGTCCATTTCATCACCTGCATTTATGCTTATTATGATAATAATTACCCTGCCTCTTAGCCACACTTGTTAACTTCTATTTTTATAGTCCTAGCTAACATTGCGGAGGATTACTATTCTTTTTTCTTTTTTTATTATTATATGATGTGGCTGCAACTAAGTTTTCCCCTTTTTCAAGACTAGTATGCGGAGAGCGACTTCCTAATATTTGAAGAGTTCATAAATTATAAATTCAGAAAATTTCCATTTCCACCCACCTCCTCTCCTGCTGTCGCAATTCTGGAGCCATTTCGAGGTGATTTGTAAATCTTTGAACCTGTAACAGGAGAATGGATAATTCTAAGAGTGCATCTAAAAGAAATAGTTTGCATCATTTGGAACAATGAACCAGTCTGTAATTGAATACAAGACCTGAGACAACATGAATGAGATCATGTCTGTAAAACGATCCGAACCCCTCAGAGGCGGCCACTCCATCAATACAAGGTATTGTTGTTCCAGCATTTGTCACACCACATACTATGAGCACGCCTCAACGTGAGAGGAAAATGGTCTATACGGGGTTTCATAAATAAAAGCATATGCTCGTTTACGCCTCCCTCATTTCTCCCAGCTCTGTTCTGGCCACTGGGCCAGTATTTTACCCTGTTTTCTATCTTGCCGCTTAAAATAGGCATGAAGATGTTGGAAAGAACTCAGCAAAATGTGCCATTCACTCAGTAATTTGTCCAGTGTTTACTGAAAGCCTCCTATGTGCCAGTCCTAGGCTAGGTCCTTGGTAGCTTGATAAGGTCCCTGTCTTCAGAGTTTTATCTCCAGTCCTTCATTTAGCCCCAAGAAGCTCTAGCTTCGAGTGATTTCCAGCACACCGAAACCGTCTCCTATGCCATGAGCCCTGAGTTTAAATTCATGCAAACATGTTATGGGTAATTTTGTAAGATACTCAAGGATAGGCACCTTTTCCATTTTTTTTTTTCATCCCCCCACAAAGTGCCTCGTTGGTAAGAAACTACTGTGATATAGGGATAAAGGAAGACTATTCACTCAGCATATATTTACCAAGTGCCTGGGGAAGCACTGAGGATATAGGCAAGAATGAGAAAGATAAGTTCCCTACCCTCAAGAAAAAAAATAGTAAAGATAGAAATGAGTAAGGATATGTCATAATGACCGGTAGTGTGAGTTTTGTGAATAAAAATAAACCAGGTGAGAGGATTCAAAAAAAAAAGACTGGGGACCATTTTAGATAGGTTGGTGACATCTATCTGAAAAGAAACCAAACCCTGTGGTTATTTTGGGGAGGATGATTCCAGACGGAGAGAAAAGCAAGTGCAGAGGCCCTAAGATTTAGATATGCCTGCGATCTTCCAAAGTCAGGGTGGATGGAGGCCAGTCCATCGGGGGTGTGGCGAGTAAGGAGTAGAGTAACAGGAAAGGAGGTGAGAAGGGTAGGCAGGAGATCGCTAATGCAGGGCATGTGGCCATGATAAGGGACTGTGGGTATTCTCTGGGATGAGAGGCTTTTACCTCCTGTCTAAATTACCAAGTGGCTTCTCACCACTTTTTCTGATGCCACAGTCTCCTCTTTTGATCATTCCTGGGCATCTGACTTTGAAATCATTATCCACTCTTGAGTCAGACCTTGCCATCTCTGTACTCAAAATTTCTTGGTGCCTCCTTGAAATCTAAAAAGCAAAAAAACTAAGTTTCAGATTACTCTGCATGGTACGAAAACATCTGCAAGTGGATGCATGTATGTCTTCCAGTTCTATTCTTTGTGTTCATCTACGCTCCCTACACTCCGACTGCGTTAGAACATAGGGCATGCCTTGAAAATGCCTGGCACTCTCTTAGCATTGATCACGCTGTTCCTTCAACCTTCTCCCTCTTCTTCATTGCTCATCCTTCATTGCTCATCCATGGCTCACATGCCACCCACTCTTCCAACCCAAATTAAAATTAAGCTCTCTTTACTGTGTGCTTCAACACATGGGTTCCATTTGTGCCGTCTTTGACTCTGCCTAGTGACCGTCACTCTGTACATGTCAGGTTCCGATGAGAAGATCAGGTTCTTGAGAACAGGAACTCTGACCTTAGTTATCCCCAGCACCATGCACAATACCTGCCGTGCATCAGCTCTCGGAAAAGGTTTGCTGAGTGATGATCTTCCTTGTGAGTGAACAACGATAGGAGCTAACATTTGTTGAGGACTCACCATGTGCTTAGACTTGGGGTAGGGACCTCACATCGACTATCTTATTTAATCTTCATAGCAGTCCAGGAATTGGGACTGTCACTGATGCAATTTACAGAGGAAGGGACAGGAATTCAGAAAGTTAAGGACTTGCCCATGTTCACTTTGACACCAAAGCCTATGATCTTAACCATCGCATTGGACAAAAGCTCTAAGTTCATTAAACTCCATTTCCATGGAGATCAGAACCAATTCACAGAAGGACAGAGAAATTCCAGATGATTGCAAAGAGGGACTTCCTGGAAATGAAGGTTCTTCAGCTCTGGAATGGGTTGACAGTGCCCTTGATGGATGAAGGTAAAATTGCCATGGCCAGCAGGAGCTGACTAGCTTGTGGCCCTTGAAAAGCTCTTATTCTCAAATTTATCCTAACAACCTATATATTACCCAGAGTGAATAAAGGGCGCAGACCCATATTCAGAAGTCCTTTAATTCTGATCCTGAATATGACCTACCTAGGACACTTACAGTTTCCTAATCTTGAAATTGTGGCAGTGTTATATCTTTAAGCAGAGTTGTCATTGCTAGTCATTTTCTCTTCTTCCTTCTAATAACATGTATAAATTACTATTTTGCTTCAGTTAAACTGCATGTCTTCCATACATGGATAGGTGACATATTGTCCCTTTCATTGTCAGTGGTTTGTATTATACTTGAAAAGATAAGACATACATCCAGAAAAAACGTTAAAACTCATTAGTATGTGATAAACACCAATATAAGACCTTGTACGTAGAAAATATTAAATAAGTTTTGTGGATGAATGACTGAATGAGCTAATTAAATAATTCAAGAAACATGTGTTAAGCATTACCGAGTCCCTGGCCTTGTACGATGTAAAAATTATGGGAAGATGGACCATTTTTGTCTGGGGTGACCTAAAAAGGCTTTACTGAGGAAATGACATTAGAGAAGAGTCTGTAAATTCCAGGCTCCGTGAGATCATGGACTGTGTTTAATTTACTACTATATCCTGCACCCAGGACAGTGCTTGGCACACTTGGGCGCCCTCTATGTATTTGTTCCATGAATAAATGAATACAACTGCAATGGCCAGATGATAAGTGCAAGTGATGGGTAGGAGTTGAGCCAACTTTCTTCTAACATAGCCACACATGCGAAAGTCCAAGGAGCCCCACTCAGCTCTAAGACCGCAAGTGCAGCCCTTCACCGCTTGACCTTCAGCATCATCTTTGGTAAATATCATATCTGCTCTCGAGGCTCTACTGAGTTGCCTTCTAGGTTTAATGCCCTGCATTCAGAGTCTGAAGGATGGGGAAGGAATGGAGGACTCATGATTTGATCATGAACCCCAGCCTCGAATCTGCCAGCATGTGTCCAGGACACTAATGGAACCAATCTCTGAAACATATTTATTTTTACCACTCCGGTGGCTTTTGGCCACCTCCACCCTGCAGGGTTCCTTAGGCCCTGATCAGAGTGAGCAAATGCTATAACTCTTCTTTGTTGTGGCTCACTAGGTAGCCTTGGATGAATTACTGCTCCCCATTGGGCCTCAGTTTCCTCATCAGGAAACTATCGAGGCTGGCCTGGACAACCCCAGGGGCCTCCTCCATCTCCTGTCGTGT
>NW_011888842.1:5211046-5214662 GCF_000151845.1 Pteropus vampyrus | reverse complement strand
TCTGGCTACAGAGTCTGTGCCTTTGACCTTTACCCAGTCCTGCCAGTCAAAGATACAGACCTCTGTCCTGGGAGTAGCTGCAAGGTAGCACTGAAGTTCTTTGAGCTAAGGTTGACTTCACTCCTTTGGGGTGTTCTCATTCTGAGCTTGCCCGACATGGGCGCTTCACCGTTTGACCAAGTGTCCGTTCCTTCCTCGATGAGGACTTTGGGTAAAAACTCCACAGAGGAAAGCCATGGGGAACTTCAGCCTACAAGGAGTGGGGGGCCTGCCACCCTGGCAGGGAAGAGCATTTTATCACTGACATCATCTAGAGTTGTCTAATAAAAAGCCAACCATATTTTAGCTGATTTTATTATTATTTTGTTTGCTGTTTGTTTGTATTATTGTTTTAAAATTCTTTACAGACAGGGTACCCCCTTCTTGCCTACACCCAGGGTGGACCACCCCCACTGCCCTACCCTCGGGGCACCACAAGTGAAGAGTAATCTAGGAGTCTCTTGCTCTCTGCCCCCCGCCCCCCAAATAAGCCAGAGACTTTGCTTTCATGTGACTTATATATTGGAGTTTGGAAAAAGCTCTGGCCGAGAAACAGTTTCCACTACAAAAAAAGAATTTGAAGCCACCGGCCGAGTTGTTCTTTCTAGAATTCTGTCCAGTCTTGACATTTTCATTTCTCTAAAATTGCTGTCCCCTGGGAGGAGTTATGCAAATCACCAATTTACATAATTGCACAAGTCCACTAAGGGTACTTTGGGGGGAACCGTGGACGTTTCAGACTCTGTGACAGTTATTCCTGATGTGGGTCTCAATGATTATACATTTTTTTTTCTTAAAACAAAGGAAAAAATCTTTTACTGCATGTTCACTCTTTACCAGGCACTGTGCTAGGGACTGGCATTTCGGGGAAGAAAAGGAGAAACGGGATTCTTGGTCTTACAGGGCTTGGGAACAGTGGGAGAGAGAGAGCAACAAACAACAACAACAACAACAACAAATCCCAAACAAATATGTAACTGCAAATTGAGATGCGTGCGAAGAGGAAAAAGATGATGTTATTATGAGCAAGACTCACAGGGGATCATAATTTAGATTGGAGAGGGGTAAGAAAAGCCTCTGTGCTAAAATAATATTTAATCAGAGACCTGAAGAAGGATTAGGGATGGATGGTGGCGGAGTGGAGAGAACAGCGTTCCTGAGGCAGGAACAGCACATGCAAAGGTGGGGAGGAAGGAACGAGCTAGGGTCTTTGGGAACGGCGACGGGCCAGTGGGACTGGGGGCAGTGTTGGAAGAGGGTGGCCGTGAGGACGCCAGAGAGACAGCGAAGTCCACATGTAACCACTGTAGCGGCCACAGCAAGCGTTGTGGAAGTCCCTAAAAGGTTCTAAGCAGGAAAAAGCCATGACCCAATTTTTATTTTAGACCTCTCTGGCTGTGCCGTAAAGAACTGAGTCACTAAAACTCACTGCATAATCCCGAAATATCTTTGTCACAAAAATAGTGGCCTCCTTGAATATCAGTGAGGACGCTGTGATTTCAAGCTTTCGGGTTTGCCTGAGTCAGCTCCAGGCCTTGTGCGTGTGGGTTCAGGGCTTAGAAGATCACAGACATACTTCTTGCAAATTCCCATGCTACTGGCTGACATGGCTCCCTCCCTCCTTTCCTCCACTCAGTGAATCATAGCTCTTGTCCAAAGTGGGTGGATCTTCCTGCCAGCTCCCACCCTCCCCATCCCCATCAGAGGAGGAAGCTCTGCCAAGTCCCCCTCCAGAGTCAGGGACACCACCTGTCATGCTGCGTCTTCCTCCTACTCGGACATCTGACAAGCCTCCATGACTCGTGAGCGAGAGAAGCACAGATCATCAAAGCCGAAGGGACCTTAGAAACCACCCAATTTACAAACTCAGGGTGGAGAAGGGTGCCACTAAGGGCCACAGTTAGCTAGGGGCAACACCAGGATGGAGATAAACTGCAAGAGAGCTGCATGATCGATACCTCTGTCACAGGCTAGTGCTGGAATTCGAATTGAGACAGTGTAGGCATTGAAAGATGCTCTGGAATAGAAGTCCAGTGCCCTGAGTTCCAGTCCCAACTCCAGAACTAGCCTGCTGGGCGACCTTGGACAAACTTGCTTTCTCTCTGAGCTGCGTTGCTCTCCTCTGTACCGTGAAAGACTTGGTGTTGCAGACATCTGAAGGTTGAGCTCTCACGCTGCAAGACTGCAGGACTCTGGCAGTGGCCTACAAAGGGGCAGCGCTGGTGACAGGAGACATTTGACTGGTCTCTGTAGCAGCCCTCCTCCCATCAAGCTCGAAGGGGCAAAAGGAGCTGCTGCCCCCACAGGCCGCCCACCCCCACATCCACACACACGTGAGGGTGTGCCCCCCGCCACATTACCATCAGCTCAGGATCCTACGTAGTTCCACTCTTCTTGACAAAAGCTCCCTCATTTAGCATTTTCTAAAGTACACATTCCCTCATCTGTCAAATGTCAGAAATACCATCTACTACATAAAGATTTTATGGAGATTAAATGAAATGAGAATCGGGGCAGTCCCCCACTCACTCGCCCACATCAAAACATGTCCCTGCCATTGCTCATCTCCCGTGGTACACAGTCACCACGCTGGGCCATCTGCAGCCGTATCCTGCATAGGATCCGAATGGCTGGTGAGGATGGAGGTGTGATGAGGAGGATAGCATCGACTGAACCATTCGCTGCATTCGCACCTCTTTATTTAGGCCTCTCCACCAGACTATAGCTAAAATAAAACCAAACAAAATAAACAACAAATATTTGATACATGAGACGATAGAAACAAAAAGAGGTATAAGACGTTGCTCAAAATGACCAGATAGTGTTGAAAACAGAATAGAGTCTCATCCGTAGGCTGTGGTTGTAAGTAATTCACTACACGGATAAAGAGTTCATGTGTCAATGTCTCTCCACCATCCCTGCCTAAAAATGGGGACTTTGCCAAGACCCAGAGAGTGACATGCGGGAGAAGATCCAGTGTGCTGAAGGATTACTGAGGGGAAGACTTTAGTGTTGAGGGGAGACTTCGGCCAAGCCAGGCAGGCAGCAGCCCAACTTCCTGAGCTCTGAGCCTGGCCTTGACGTTTTCTGCGGTGAAAGACAGCCTGGCCCCCGGTCAGGGAGGCTTCTCTTGCGGGCTGTCTCCCTCTCCCTCCCTCTCTCTTTTTTTCTCTGCCACTCAATAATATTAATTTGAATTTTTAAGAAGTTCATTAATTTCACGTGCAGCTCTAAGAGAATCATTCAGATGGTCCCTACCTCGGCATTAATGTCCACTCGTAGATGCACACATGCACAGGCACACACATGCATGCACACACACACACACACACACATACACATGCACATGGAGGCATTAAACAAATCAGTTAATGCAAAAAAGAGCAAAGGATAGAAGCACTGTATAACGCTGAGTTTCTGTGTTTGTGCATTTGTGTATATAAGGGAAGGGACCTATTTGTGTGGGTTAGGGAGCAATGTCTATGGAGATCATTATGAAATATGCAAACTTCCCTCCTTTTATTGAGGCCTCTCTCTGTCCTGGGGATGAAGTCCTTTGGCTACAGGTGTTGATCCC
>NW_011888842.1:5206607-5210336 GCF_000151845.1 Pteropus vampyrus | reverse complement strand
CATCCCTGCCTAAAAATGGGGACTTTGCCAAGACCCAGAGAGTGACATGCGGGAGAAGATCCAGTGTGCTGAAGGATTACTGAGGGGAAGACTTTGGTGTTGAGGGGAGACTTCGGCCAAGCCAGGCAGGCAGCAGCCCAACTGCCTGAGCTCTGAGCCTGGCCTTGACGTTTTCTGCAGTGAAAGACAGCCTGGCCCCCGGTCAGGGAGGCTTCTCCTGCGGACTGTCTCCCTCTCCCTCCCTCTCTCTTTTTTTCTCTGCCACTCAATAATGTTAATTTGAATTTTTAAGAAGTTCATTAATTTCACGTGCAGCTCTAAGAGAATCATTCAGATGGTCCCTACCTCTGCATTAATGTCCACTCGTAGATGCACACATGCACATGCACACACATGCATGCACACATACACACACACACACACACATACACATGCACATGGAGGCATTAAACAAATCAGTTAATGCAAAAAAGAGCAAAGGATAGAAGCATTGTATAACGCTGAGTTTCTGTGTTTGTGCATTTGTGTATATAAGGGAAGGGACCTATTTGTGTGGGTCAGGGAGCAATGTCTATGGAGATCATTATGGAATATGCAAACTTCCCTCCTTTTATTGAGGCCTCTCTCTGTCCTGGGGATGAAGTCCTTTGGCTACAGGTGTTGATCCCGGTCTCATCGCTCCAAGGCACAGCTACTCCACGAGGCTCTGAGTCACGGTGCGTGGTGCTCTGCTCCACTGAACACAGACGCGGCGGCCCACTCTCCTCTTTCCGCTCAGGGCGTCCGCCGGGCCAGGGTCTGCCGGCAGCTGCATCTCTTCCCTGGGCAGGGGCAGCTCAGGCTCACTCTCTATCACTCCTGTGAAACTCTTTCCACTCCCCACTTCCAGGATGATGCAGCATGAGCCCCTTCAAAGGCCCAAATCATAAATGTCAGCTCCCTTCCAGGTGAAGAAGAAGAAGAAGCGAATGCAACATGATATCTTTCCTAAGTAATTTGTTTTTTTTCATAAATTTATTTAAAAGTAGGAAAAGAGTCTGGAAGAATCAAATGGAGGGTAAAGTTGGGGGGCTCTGTGTTTTTGACCTATCGATGGGGAATATGTAATAATTAAGAAATAATCATAAGGGGTAATTATAGAAATGAAAGGAAATGAGATAATGTAGACAAATGCTAAATGCCATGCTCGGTACATAATTAGTTCTTGGTGAAACGTGTGCGTGTGTGTCTGTCTGTCTGTCCGTGCACCCCTGCAAGGCCTCTGTGGGCCTGTAAGATGGAAAGGAATGGATGACAGCACTCTCCTTTTCTCCGAGACAAGTGATTTTCAGAAGAAGCACTTCTTACCACTCTTAGGCCCGAGCTGAGATTATAATTAATAGCTCTTCCTCACTCAACCCAGATTTCTTTCTCTTATGCTCCAATACCCTGGCAGCCTGTGCTCTTCATTTTGTTTGGCCTGAGGGGCCGTTTCCATCGGCTGCAGTGCCAAGTGCCCCTCTGCCATGGCAGAGCTCATTAAATGCACGGCCTGTCCTGGGCAGGTGCTTACAGAGGCCTGAGTGCTCGGCGCTCCCAGCATGACCCAGCTCCCGCCAGGTCTGGGCAGTGTGGGGGAGGGTCGCTGAGGTCTGCCAGCGCCGGTTGAGCTTATTCACACAGGGCTTCAAAGCTAAACCTCCAGTGGGATTTAGTCAAGATGTGTCATGTATTTTCAGAAAGTTTGCCAAAGATACAAAGTAATCACTTATATTTCTATGGTGCGATGAAAAGCGTGTGGGTTTCAGATTAAGGTACACCTACATAGATTAGAGATGTTGGCTCTGACACACAGGTGGTAAGACCTCAGGGAAGATGTCTAACCTGCTGTAAGAAGGATGAGTGTCTTGCCTTTGCTCTATCAAGCACTATGGGCTTATCTGTATCAGAGAGCTTTCTCCACTAAACTATAATCATCCATTTACTCATTTGTATCTTCATTAGACTCTGAACTTCTGAGGGTAGGGACCATGTCTTGTTCACCAATGCAGTCTCTGTGCCTAGCTAGGTACCTTCATTGTGGGTGCTCCATAAAATATTGGGTCAGTGAATAAATAAGCTTATGGATGGATGGATGGATGGATGGATGGATGGATGGATGGATGGATGGATGGATGGATAGATGGATAGATGCTTTTTTCTAAAGTACATAGTCTCCCATTTGTCAAGTGGTGGAAATACCATCTACTTCATAAAGATTTTATGGAGATTAAGTGAAATGAGAATCAATAAACTCTTGTCATAATCCCTGGTATATAAGGGATTCTAAGCAAAAACTGGCCCCTTTCCTGTGTCCATCCACACTTGCCCTCGGGGTGACATGTTAACTTCAGCAGATCTTACTAGAAACCAATTATCCATTTGTGAGCTTTCAGCATTCTAGGTCTTTACATATGGCCAGGATAATCTTTAAAAACTGCAAATCTAGTCATTTCACTTGTCTACTCAAACCCAATCCATGGTGTCCAACAATCAGTGAGCAAAATGGGTTCTCAATCAATCACTGAAATTTTCAGTGTAGCCCACAGAGTTCAACCTAAGTTGAATCTTACCCACCTCTCCTGCCTTAGGTCATGCCACTCTGTCCCCCATCCACACGGGCCTTATTTTACACATGGTGGACTACCTTCTTCTCAGGACCTTCCCCAATCCTGCCTTTCCTGCCTGCGATGGCTCCCAGACCAGAGACTAGGTCAGGGCCCCTTTTTATAAATGCCAATAACTCCATGGACTATTATTTCTTCGTTAAACACAGTTTCATAATATATAGATTTGTGTGATCACATGATCAGCACAGCCTCCAAGAGGGATTCTGACGCTCTGCTTTATCCCACCAACTAGCACGTTATCCGACACACGAAAAGAAGTCAGTGAATATTTATTGATGAATGAAAACCCTGATCTTTCCCCAGACTCTGTTCTTGCCCCTCCATCATCACATACACTCATCAGCAAAGGTATTCATAGCTTCCTTCTCATCCTATGCTTAGGGATTATCCCCGACTGGAGCGTTCATGGCCAGCTGAAACAGACACGTGTTCTGATGGAAGCTCAGCATTAATTAGTCCTGGCAAGGTTTTGATGTGCTTTCCTGTTTAGATCCAGTCTCCTGCCAGTGTACTTGCCATTTGCCCCCGCCCACCTCTCTGCGCTCCTTTGCCTCCGTCTCCTCCCAGGACATAGTCGTTACCTCCCAGGAGTCTCCAGAAGGGGAAGAAGGCTGCTGAACTGGAAATTATGGAGACACCAAGGATGGCCTTGCCGTGTTCCAAAACATCACCAAGTCTGTGGCCTTTCAGGGACTAAAGGTCAACAGATGATGCCTTCGGAGAGGAGTAAGGCAAAGTCCCCTAAATCCAGCTGTGAGCTGAGTCTGCACATGAAATCCCCTGGGATCAGGCAAGGCAAGGATCAGAATATGCATCCACTGAGGGAGTAAGTGAATAAAGGTGCCTGAGGAATAGGCCATATGAAGCCTGGAAGAAAAGATGTGTACATTTTAAACAACAGCCCTTGGAACAGAAGGTCTTTTTTAGATTTTATCTTGAATCAAGTCACACTAGAGAAGAGGTACCTTATCTCTGCAGGGAGTTTCCTGGTCAGATTTTTTTCTTTCTTTCTTTTTCTCTCTCCCTTCCTTCCTTCCTTCCTTCCTTCCTTCCTTCCTTCCTTCCTTCCTTCCTTCCTTCC
>NW_011888842.1:5157943-5202567 GCF_000151845.1 Pteropus vampyrus | reverse complement strand
ATAGCCTGACATGCCAGGTTCTCAGGCAGTTGCTGGCTGGATCTCATGAGTTGGGGGAGAAGTTTTAAAACTGACTAGTGACGGGGGGAGCTCTCTCCTCTTCCTGTGCCTCCGCCCAGCTGTTCACTTCTTTCCTAGTCCTGCCCAGCGTATCTGTTACAACATGTTTTGCTAGTGGGCAGGGTCCATGTGTAGAAAACTCCATGCTTGTGTGTGGTCCTGTCTTTTCCTTTGCACCATGGTCAGTTACTTGCCCACTATCACCGACGGCTGATTCAGGGGTTACCTCTTGAGTGGATCCAGCCACCTCCCACTTTTTTCTTCCATCTCTCTCCTGCCTGGAGTTGGGTGAGTAGTCAGAATTCCTGACTGGCACAAGGGAGGTGACTGAGGCAGCTTTCCAGTATGTGATTCTGACTCCTGGCCCCACCCTTCACTACCCCGTAGAGTCGTCCTTATTACAGATATCGCAGAAATTGGTGTCAGGATAGCACATAGAGATAATCTTCTCCAACTTTCTCACTGGACACATGAAAAATAATGACTCAGAGGAAGTGCGATTTTGTTCTAGAGGTCCCAGAGCAAAGCAGAGAAGAGATCTGAACACAGATCTCCTCTCCTCTTTCTGCCCAGCTCACTTTCAAGGACGCCATGTTCCAGGGCATGCACTGGAGAACCTAACTTCGTTTGGCTCCTGCACCTGAATCTCACCACACAGTCTGATGCAAAAAATGACAAATTAAATTTGCAAATGCCACTTTATTTCCAAGTCATTCATATCATTTGTGAAAAGGAAAGTGTCATGTTTCAAGGAAGGCAGTTAACATGTGATGGTATGTTATGAACCAATGGAAATCCTCTCCCGTCCGTGGAGCCTGGATGTGGATCCCAGGCCCTTGAAATACTCAAGGGCGTGTTGGGAGTGGGGTCACGCATGAGCTGGAGGCCTAAAACTCATACCATCCAACATGAAATGCTGGGTTTGAAAAGAAAAAAAAAGGTCACACAAAGTTAAATGGCCAAAAGCCATTTGCAGTTGTAACTTTGATTTAGACTGGCAAATGATTTAATTCCATTTAAAGTCCAGTTCAGAATTTGTCACCTCTACAAGACCTTTCACAATCCTCATTGTTAGGATAAATTGCCCGTCCTCCCCCAGATGTTATAGAATTTGTTAATATTTTGCTGTTGGCTTGTGTGTCTTAGCTACTTATATATTTGTCTGTTTTTCCAATAGATTGAGAGACTCTTTGGGAGAGTGGCTCCCTTAATACATATTTACATCCCTTACAGCCAGCTTGACAGGTATGCAGTGTGCTGCCTCTCCCTCATTCCTTGCTTCAGGCAGACATTGATAATCAGTCACAACATTCCTTACCATAGTGCTTGGAAAAGGCCCCAGAATCCTTCATAACTGCCTCAATCAAATAATCATAGTTTTCATGAAAAAAAGAACAAACAAACAAACAAACAAAAACCTATTTGCTGTATCTATTTATTACAAGTAGCATAGTGGCTTGCACATTGTTGGAGTTCAGTTAATATTCGTTGATTTGAACTAAGCCCTGACAGGCGTATCTTAAAAAGGGCTTAGGTGATTGGCAGGTGGAATAAGAGTTGGATGAGCTAGGACAGAGAGGAGTCTCAATCACTGGGACCTGGAACATGGGTTAGGAGGAAGAAAGTGGTCCAGGACACACTTTTCTAATGGTATAGCAACCTCAAGATATAGGATCAGTGTGTTGGGCTATTTTCATGGCAGAATCAAGTCCCAGGCAAAGATCTTCACATCATTCAGAGACAGAAAATTGGGCTGTCTGGCAGGACCACAGCTTTGCTCATGGTGGCAAAGACAACAGATACTCTAGAAGCATTTGTCATATGATTGCAAATGAAATTTGAATGCTCTGCATCCAGCACACATTAAATGAATGAATAATTCTAGGCGGCTCCAGGGACTTTCTCTCCAAACCTCATGGGATCTCTTTATCCTGTTCGCTTTTCATCTCTAAACCTAATGCTTTATTCTTCTCTTCTTGTGAATTAATCAATCCCTTCCATTTTTCTTTCCTGGTAGTTTGCTTAGCTAATTAAGACTATCCCTACTGGGCGAAAAACTTGACTTCATAATAAATCAGACATCATTGGCCATTTATGAAGGTGCTGCCTTTCGGTCAGGTGTTCACTATACAAGCAGAATTTTGATGCAAAGAACAGAATCACCACTTCCTGTGGTGGCTTGATATGGAGAGATTAGTCTGAGCTAGATAGACACGGAGGCTTTGGCAGCTCCCATGCTGGACTACTTTTGTACATGAGGGTGCCATGAAAGTGGGAGCCGCTAGACTTGGGGGTAAAGTCAGGGGGTCCATGAAAGTGAGCAAAGGGAAAACAGACCCTGTTTTAAGGGGAACTTAGAGTGCCCAGTGCTCATACCTGGCACCTTGAGATTGGCTAGGATTATCATCAACCTGGTTGAGTTTTAAAGATATTCTTGAATCTATGATTCGATCTCTTTCATCAGTTGTGGAAAATCTGGCTATTAGCTCTTGCAGTATTTCTTCTGTTCTGTTCTCTTCTTCTGGGACTCCAATTACATCATTTGTTACTGTCTTACATGTAACCTTTTTATTATGTTTTTTCTCTGTGTGCTTCAGGTTGTATAATTTCTACTGATTTGTTTTTGAATTCACTGTTCTTTTATTTAGTTGTGTCAAGTTGCTGTTAGGCCTGTCCGATTCTTTCTTTCAGATATTGTACTTTTCAGTTTTAGAGTGTTCATTTTGAACTGTTTTACAGATTCTCTTTCTCTGTTAAGTTTCTCACTTTTACCTATCTTTGCATTCTTTCTAAATTATTTTACTCCATAATTATAATTTTTAAAAGTCATCTGGTATTTCCAATACTTGAGTCAGCTGTGGGTCTGCTTTTTTTGACTATTTTTCTTCTTGTTTATGGGTAGCAGTTGCTTATTTCTTTGAAGACTTTGGCATTTTATTTTATGCCACATATTGTTTTAAACAACCATAAAAACTGAAGTAAATGTTATTTTACCCCAGAGACAAACCCTTTATTCAGTGAGGAAGCAAGAATAAGAGGCTGATGACTTCAGTTAAATTAAATCATGAGTTAGGTCGGGTCACATCTGAGTTACAGCTTTAGTTTCAGTTCACCTCTAGTTAGAAATACCCAATGTCTAGGTGTACCGTGTGTGTATTGCTGTCCCCTTTCTCTGGTAGAACTTTCAGCTCCGAGGACAATTAAGTGAAGGGAAATTGTTCTCTTCCAGCCCAGCCCTCAACCTCTTGCAATGCTACCATGCATTCAGCAGAAGTCCTCTGGGGAAGAATCAGTGGGCTAGGAGAATTAGTGCTGTGCTTTGGGGTGTGGAGTTTTACAAATTTCAGTTGATCATACGAGGTCACATGACAATGAAAAGCTCTGTTGGCTTATTACTCCGTAGAAAACTCTCTGCCTGTGGCAGGCTTAACCTTCCACCTTCTCTTGCCTAAATGTAGCAGATGCTGCCAGAGAGAAAAGCAGCCACTATGCTCTGCTCATGTAGGAAGGGCTCAACTCTCTATGGAATTTAATTCTTTTAGACTTCTTAGTGTTCATAGTCCTCCAGTGTCTTTAACAGATATATGATATTTTCTGGTAGTTTTAGTTATGGGAACAATAGTCTGTCTTAAACTTCTACACCCTAAGCAGAAGCAGAATTCTCTGTGGTTATCACTAAGGTCATATTCTAAGACCTCTTTATGGAGGGATTAGAATGCTTGTGTTTATTCTCTTGTAAGTGTTGGCTGCAATAGGTATTTTTGGTAGTCTCTAAGACAGTTTCAATGTATTAGTTATTGCTGGTAACATACAACAAACTCTTAGTGTCTTACAACAAGCATTTACTCATTCTTACTCATGAACCTTCGAGTTGGCTTTGGTTCAACTGGGATCATCTGGACTCGATTTTAGGCAAAGGACTGGATTCAAGTATGATCTATATGCTCCACCATTCTCTTTGGATACCTGGGGAATGCTCTTCTTATGATGGGTCAAGATGATCCTTAGGACTATGCTACATTAGCAAGTGTAGAGCCTCTGCTCATGTCACGTCTGCTTACGTTCCAGTGGTAAAATCAGGTCACTATGCCAACGTTAACATCAATGGGACAGGGAAATAGGTACCACCAACAGAGAGAGGCACTGTAAAGGCAAGTGGATGGAATTATTTTATAGTAGAATAAAAAGTTTAAAAACATAATTCAATCTACCATGTTAGGGTAGGAAAATCGAGGCACAGCTGCATTATAGGAGCCTGAAGAAAGCTCTAAGTGTCTCAGACCCATAAAAGGGATCCCTGACATGTTTTGCATTGCCCTTTTTATACTGAAGACCCATATGACAACTATCACCCAAGAGAGAGAAGAACAGATTGGAGCAAGAGGCTGACCTTGCTCCAGCTGGAAGCTTTCTCCTCACCTGTTCTTCCCGATTCAGATGCTAATGGACAAACGAGTCTATTAAGAAAAAGAAAAACCAGATGCTCATGAAACGAACAACTCAACCACAGTAACCCAGAAAACTCACGGAATTGCTGCAACGGTAACATTCATCTCTATCTTATCTTAGAATTTGCCCTAGTGTAGTAGTTCCCAGACGGTAGCAAGCGGCATAATTACCTGTGAGGTTTATGAATCAGAGTCCTGGACTCCATCCCCAGAGTTTCTAAGTTAGTTGGCCTTGGGTTTATAATTTTCATTTTAAACCAATAATTTTTATTTTAAACCAAGTAGTTTTCATTTCAAACAAGATTTCAGGTAATGCTGTTGCTGGTGGTCTGGGAACTACAGATGGAGGACTACTTCCATCTGTAGGTCATAAATCCTCGAAAGCAGAGACATTTTGTGAATCCTCCTGAGAACTGTGGGACAGTCCTTCATCTTTGGGTTGCCCTGGTTCTCTGCCAGTGCTCCTGATGGGCAGAGGATAACATCACGAGAAACGTATGATGCTGTGGCTTGGCATGGTGGAGATAGCCCTGTGTTAGGGTCACTGGGTTCTAACCCATTTGCGCTATTGACCTATTTTATAACAAGCCATTTTAATCTCTCTGGGTCTAGGTTCATCATGTGCTAAAGAAAGTTCAAGCATTGGATACCTAGTTGAGTTAGTTGGCCTTTAAGAAATCTTTTATCCAGAAATTATATAATTTTATGGGGGTGGTATTGGTAGCTTTGTGACTTTGGGTGATTTACGTAAACTCTACAAGTCTCATCTTTTTATCTGTGAAATAGATAAAACTATTGTATCTACCTCAGAGAACTGCTGTGTTCTCACACAATGAGATGATACATGCACAAAACTTAAGAAAGTGCCCAAGAAAGTAAATGCTTAATAATATTGCGTTATTATCGTATAGAATTTCACAAAATGCTATGGAATTGAGGAGAGGGAGAGTGACCACTCCAGAAGAAAGATAAAGGATGTTTTCAAGGAGAAAGAAGCAATAGAGCCCGGTCAAAAATAGGGAGAGAGGGGTATGGAAGGCAGGGGAGCCACATGAAGCTAGACATAAAGTAGGGAAGATGTAGTCTGTGACTGGGAATCAGGATGAAGCTAAATTTGATGAGAAATTACATGTATAAAGCCACATAGTGGAAAATAATATAAGCCTGGAACTAAAGCAGGATAAGGAAGACTTTGGTTTACTACGTTGAGGACTTTGGACTTTAGTGGGGAGACAATGAGGAATAATGATGCTTAGAGAAGAAAGTGATAATTAGGTTTAGTTTAATCTTAGCTTCACCACTTTAGATATTTATGATCTTAGGTGACCACTTTGACATTTTGAATGTCAATGTAATATGCAGAATATATGTACACACACGTCATTGTACTGTCATGAGGATTAAAGAATATATACATAAATACATTTTTAGTGGTGCTCCACACATAGGAGACCCTGAGTTAATGCTTTTTTAAAAAAAAATTAATTATTTTGAAATATTTTAGGTTTATAGAAGAGTTAAAAGGTAGTATATAGAGTTCCCATATACCTGTCATCTGGTTGCTAATGTTAACATCTGATACACCGATGATACAGTTAGGCAAACTATGCGGTTAACATGAGTGGCTAATATGAGTACTGTTAATGAAACCACAGACTTTATCTGGGTTTCACCAGTTTTTCCGCTAATGACCTTTTCCTGTGCCAGGATCTGATCCAGGATACCGTGTTGGATTAAGTCATCACGTCTTCTTAATCTCCTCTGTCCTGTGACAGAGTCTTGGTCTTTTCTTTCTTTCACGACTTAGACACATTTGATGAATACTGTTTCAGTATTTTGAGACTATCCATGGATTCGAGTTTATCTGGCTTTTACTTATATTAGATTGATTAAGTATTTTGGGGAAGAATATCAGAGGTGTTTACATAATATCAGGAATATATGTAGGCTGGCTACATAATTTTCAGGGCCCAGCGTAAAATGGAAAAGTGAAGCTTTGGTTCAAAAAGCAGGAAAAAATGTGTAAAAGTATAAAAATATTGTTTTTCTTTTTCTTCCTCAATTTCTCAACTCAATTCATCATTTTTTATTTGCTATCTATTTAATGTCACTCTAAATAAAGAAAAAATAACATTTTTAACTCGACATAAATTTTATTAATTGTCTTTATATCGCGCAATGATAATTTTAAGCACAAATATGAGAACTTGCATGCAGAATCATCAAAATTACGCAATTTGTGTTTCGAAGCCTGAACATGCACATGTTTTATTCTTACCAAAACAGCAGAGAAGCTGCACAAAACAAACTAAACTTTTTACTTCCCTTCTCGATATGCACACACTCTGCCGACACTCTCTACCTTCTGTTTACTGATTAATAAGAAAAGACTAAAAGGAAAAGTAATATTGGTGGCCCTGTACTTCAATTGCCGTCTGTCATCATTCTTAGCATGAGTAATGGGGTGACACAGGGAAGTAACATGAGTAAGAAAGGATGTGATAGGGTTTCTTGGTGATTTCTGTTTTGAACGACACTATTGCCCTCCTCCTCTGTTCAAAGCAAATTCTGGTTCAGATGAAAAGTGTGGCTTCTGGAGACTGTCAGTGTCCCTGCTTACTCAGTCATAGGTGCCATACGCTTATCTTGTACTCGCTCTGCGTCTCGCTGAACTCCACGCATCATGGGTCCTCTGAATCCAGCGCTCATGGAGCATCCGAATGCTATATGTAAATGGGGCGGCAAGGGACGGTGGACACGCATGTTGCATGCATCTCTCCTGCTCACACACATGCTCCATTTCCCATCGGACTGAACTTACAGATTCAAAGATAAAATTGTTAGGAATTTCAATACGCTGAAAGTAGAGCACTACAATAAGCTGGGGGCTCTTCTGAGGGCGCAGCCGTGTGTGGCCGCACAGATCACACATCTACGAAGACAGCTCTGGCTTCCCGATATCAGCATTATGTTGCTCTTAACCTTAATCGTTTGGTTAATGGAGTGTCTGCCAGCTTTCTCCATTGCAAAGTTAGCATTTTTCCCTTGCCGCACTCTATTTGTTAGAAGCGGATCGCTGAATCCAACTCATGCTTAAGAGGAGGAAAACGAAGCTCCCTCTCCTGGAGGGAGGAGTCTCGAAAAAATTCTGGACGTATGTTAAAGCACAGCGATCGTTAGTAAGCATTTCGGAGTAGCTAATGCTGTTTGACTCTCGTAACTCAGGGGCCAGTTTTGGAATCTCGTGACCCACATCTTATCTCCAGATCTGTGATATTGGGATCTGGCAGAAATGTAGAAGAATAAGATAAATCTCCCTGCACTCTGAACTTAGGTCTTGGGACTGACCCAGATGATGGGTGAAGTGACCTTCTACCCAAGAATTGCACTGACCTACTTTCCTTGAAAAATCTTTCCCTTCGTAGGCAGCATGTGTTGAGATGGGGTTCTATTCATAGCATCCTCTGCGAGTAGATAACTGGGAGTAAGTAATTATCGGCCCTTGGTGCAGGGAGCTCCAAGCCCCCTCATCACCCTTGGTGAGCACAGCATCTCCGCCTGCTTGCAGTTCCCCTCATTTGGCAGATGCTGTCGGCACAAGACGCTGAGCGCAGGCAAATTATTTCCACTACTTCCTGCTAATTTCAGTACTGCATTCATCCAAGGCTCTCAAAACTCTTAATCAACAGGAATATGCTAACCTGAGACTGGGTCACAGAGGGACAGACTAGAGATCTGCGTAGATTGGTGACAGCTGCTGCCCCCTCTCTGAAGAGGATTGGTGTAGATATCATCGTGCTCGTTGATGGGAGGAGGGATGAGACGGTCTTTTAAGGTCTCTTTCAATCTGGAAAGTCTATGAATATCACCACCAGCTGAGAGTGATTCTCCAGGCTTTATTCATCACGAACATGACGCAAATCTCGAGGAGCAGCTCTCTCAAAGCTAGGTGACCACTAAACCAGGCATCCAGACACTTAACACTGTAAACACACATGCTGAGGAACGTCTTCTAGTTTTTTAAAAAGAGGTCATTTCAGGTATAGATGGAAAAACATATTGTAGTTGGTAATGCATGGGAATAGACTAACAGGTTTTAAGTTCCATAGCAGTGAGTTGTGGCTGCCTGGAAAAGTTATTGTAATTCTAGATTGTATTAACAGAAAATAACATGTTTTGGATGAGAGACGATAATTCTTCTCTTATCCTTGCTGATCAGACCTTACCTGAGCCACACTGTTCCATTCTTGTTATCCATAGGAGGTTAGGAAAAACTAAAGACTTTCAGAGAAAGATACTCCAGACAGTGAAGGGTCTAAGAATCATGCAAATGGAAAAACAACTGTAGGAACCAGGCACATAAAGCCTGACAAACTGGGGACTCATAGACTTATGACTGTTATCATCATGTAGGATGGAATGAAGTGTGAGAGAAATTTCAAAGAGCTAAGAACAAGCTCTGGTAAGTACTGACAGGGATTTTTTGTCCTGTTAGCATGTAAGGAAGATCATTTTAACATTCAGAGCTGTTCAATGATGGAAGTGTAGATCCTGTCACATACTCATCGGAGGTGGCCTGAGATCATATGTGTCAAAGATGCCGAAAAGGGATTTAAACAGCAGGTGGTCCATTCCCAACTGGAAAGGCTCAATATTGTACAGATATTAGTTTTGTCCAATTTAATCTTTGAACTTAAGATGATTCCAATCAAGATCTTACCACGATTGTTTTATTTTCAAAGTTTTCAAATATACAGCCAAAGTTGAAGTAACTTTACAGTAAACACTTCTTTACCCACCACCTAGATGTTATCATTAACAAATTTTGTGATCCTTATTGTTTTGATTCACATATCATATAGTTTACCTACTTAAAATATACAATTTAATTATTTGTTAATATATTCACAGAGTTGTGCAACCATCATCATAATCGATCTTAGAATATTTTTATCACCCTTCCCCCCATACCACACCCATTATCAGTCACTCCCCTTCCCACTCCCACTTTCCATGTCCTTTTCACCATCCTCCAGTCCTAGGAAACCAACGATCTACTTTCTGTCTCCATAGATTTGCTTATTCTGGACATTTCATGTAAATCGAATGATGCAATAGGTAACCTCCTTTGACTGACTCCTTTCACTTAGCAGAATGTCTTCAGGTTTCATCCATGTTGTGATGTGTATCAGTACCTCATTGCCTTTTATTGCCAAATGATATTCCATTGTATGGATATACCGCATTCTGTTTATTCATTTATTAATCGATGGCCATATAGATTGTATCCACTTTTTGGCTATTATAAAAAGTGCTGCTGTGAATATTTGTATACAAGTTTTCATGTGGACATGTGCTTTCATTTCTCCTGGGTATATATCTAGGAGTGGAATTCCTGGGTCATATGGCACTTCTATGTTTCACTTTTGAAGAACTGTCAGACTATTTCTAAAATACCATTAACATTTTACTATACTTGTTTTATAACATACCTATCCATCCATTCATTGATTTCCTTTTTTTCTTTTTTGCATTTCAAAGGAAACTACGTGCATCTGTACAGTCACCCTAAAAGCTTCGGCATTCTTATCATTAACAGGACTTAATATTTTTTATGCATTTTTCATGTGTTGTAAAATTTACATACAAAGCAATTCACAAATCTTGAGCTGTGCCCTGAGATTCATCAAATGTACTTACTTGTGTAACCCAAACCCCTCTCAAGATACAGAACATTCCCATTATCCCGGAAAGTTTTCTCGTACTCACTCCCAATCAGTCACTGAGCGTACCCTCTTCCCAAATCCAACCGCTATTGTGGTTCTTTCCCAGTATAAATTAGATTTACCTGTTCCAGAGCTTCACATAAAATGACATATAATCTGTACTTTTAAAAAGTAAGGCTTTGTTCACTAAGCCTAATGTTTTGAGCTATAAGTAATTCAGTTTTTTCAATGGCTGCATACTAATACACATTGTTCTGTCTGTCTCTTGACCACTAGATAGATGTTTGGTTGGGTTCCCGTTTTTGGCTCTTAAGAATAATATTGCTGTGAACATTCATGTAAAAGTCTTTGTGTTGACATACTCTTTTATTTCTTTAATTGAATTTGTTGGATGATAGGATAGGTACATATTTATCTTTATCAGAATCTGTCAGAAACTTTCTCCCACAGTAGTTGTGCCATTGTATACTGCCACCAAGAATGTAAGAAAGTCTGGTTGCTCCATGTCTTTGTTAAAATCTAATGTTATCAGTATATTTAATTTTAGCCATTTTGATAGGTATGTAGTTATATCTCACTGTGGTGTTAGTTTGCATTTCATGATGACTAACAATATTGGAGACCTTAACATTTGCTCATTTGTCATTTTTATATTTCTTTTGTGCAGAGTATATAAATATATTGCTTAGTTTTTATTATTTGCCTTTTTATTGTTGAGTTATAGAAAGTATTTATTTACCCTAGATGACAGGTTTTTTTTTTTTTTTGAGTATTTATGAATATTTTCTCACAGTCTATGGCTTGTCTATTCATTTTCCTAATGGTATCTATTGTGGAACAGAATTTTTAAGTTTCGTGAATGTTCATTATCACATTTTTTTCTTTTATGGTTATGCTTTCTGTGGCCTATTCATGAAACCTTTGCTTATCCCTGATCGTGAAGATGTCTTTGTTTTATATTTATTATATATTTATTAATATTCACTTCTAAAAAGTTTTATGGTTTTTGCTTTTATGTTTAGGTCTGTGATCCATCTCAAATACATTTTGGGTGAGCGCTGACATTAAATTATTTTTTTCCCCACATGAATATCCATTTCTTCAGCAGCATTTGTGGGAAAGACTTTCCTTTTATTATTGTATTTGCTCTGGTGCCTTTGTTAAGAAAACAGATGATCGTATAAGTGTGGGTCCATTTTTAGACCCTCTATTATATTGATCTGCAAATTTCAATATGTGTACTACTGAGTTTGATAATTAGGCCTTCTCTGTTTTTTCTTAGCAATATTTTTTAGGTTGTAATGGGTAGAGATCTTGTACATGTATTGAAAAAAAATTCTAATTATTTTATACTTTGATGCTATTATAAAGGGAATTGTTTTTGAATTTTATTTTCTAGCTGCATAGTTGTGTGTATAACAATGCAGTTGATTTTTAAAGAATGCCTCAAATCCTAAAACCTTACTAAATTTACTATTACCTCTTATAATAACTTTTTAGATTCCTTATGATTACCTTTGTAAATAATCATGTTATTTTCAAATAGGCAGTTTACTTCTTTCTTTCTTTCTTATTTTTATGCATTTTATTTCTTTTTCTTATAATAGAAAATGATTAGGACTTCCTGCATAATGTTTAATAGAAGTGGTAAGAGTGGGAATTCTTGCCTGGTTTCTGATCTTAGTATTCAATATGATACCATTAGGGATAATGTTATCCGTAAGTGTTATAGATGCCCCTATATAGATTGAAGAAGTATTCTTGTATTTCTCATTTGCTGAGAAATTTCATCACACATTGTTGATGGGTTTGTAAAAATGTGTTTTCTGCATCTATTGAAATGATTGTAGTGTTTTTTCTCTTCATTCTGTTAATATGGTAAATTACGTGGTTTGGTTTTCTTTTATTGAGGTGAAATTTATATATCACTAAATTAACCATTTAAAAGTGAACAATTCAGTGAATGTAAAACCAACCTTGCATTCCTAGATAAGCCCTTTATGGTCATGATAAATTATTCATTTTAGATATTGTATTTGATTTACTAATACTTTATTAAGTATTTTTGTATCTATGCTCATGAATAGAATTGGTCTGCAATTCTTTTTGTAATGTTTTATAATTTTTGCTAGAACCGTTATGCTAATCTTATACAATGCATTGGGATGTGTTCCTTCCTCCTCTGTGCTTTGAAAGACTTTGTGTAATGTTCATGTTATTTTTTTCTTATATATTTGGTAGAATTCACCAAAGAAAGACTTCTGAGCCCAGAGTATCTTTGTGATAAGGTCTTAGGTAAAATATTTAATCTTGATAATAGACTATTTGTCTTTATGTTTCATCTGTGTTAATTTGGGTTATTGTATTATTTATTCCAAGTTGTTGAATTTATTGGTATTAAGTAGTTTATATAATATTCTCTTATTCTTTAATGTCTGTAAAATCTGTAGTGATAACCCCTTCTAGTTCTTCACATTGCTGATTTGTGCTCTTATACTTTCTTCTTAATCAATCTAGCTGAGTTGATCATTTTTGTTGATCTTTTTAAAAAAAAAACAGTTTTTGGCTTTGTAATTCTCTCTATTTTTGTATTTCATTGTCTTCTGGTCTTTTAAGATTGCCTTTCCTCTATTTACATTGAGTTTACATGCTTTGGGGGGTGCTTCTTAAGGTGAAACTTATGTCATTGATTCTAGGCGTTTACAAATCATTAGGACAAAGCAGCAACCTATTTGAGTTATTTGTCGAAGCTATAAGCCAGCAACTAAAAAATGGCCAATCGATGTATGAAAAACTGTTAAACATCTTCACAATTAAGGAAGTAAAAGTGAAAGCACAATTGAGAATTACTTTCCATTAAGTCAAGTAGGCCTTTGTGTCGCATTCGTATGTGCTAGGCAGATGATACCTTCAAAAATTGTATAAATTGACTTCTTAATCCTTACAGAAAGTATTGATACATATTTTGTGGTTCTTGTAAGTTCCTTGTGCCTGGTAGGCAGGCAGGAGGATTGCCCATGTCTCATTAAGAAGAAACTAAACAGAAATAATTACTACCCTCTGTCCCAACATACACTGAGGATGGCTGTATTAGTTTTCTATTGCTAGTGTAATAAATTATCCCAAACTTACTGGCTAAAACAGCAGAAATTTATTATCTTAGAGCTTTGCAGCTTAGAAATCTGACACATGTCTCACTGGGCTAAAATCAGGACACTCGCAGAGCTATACTCCTTCCTGGAGGCTCTAGGGAAGAATTTACGTCCTGCCCATCCCTTAGCTCATGGCCTCTTTACCTTGTCTTCAAAGCCAGCAACCTTGAATCTGACCATTCTTCAGTGTACATAGCTCCCTCTGATCATAATTGAGAAAGGTTCTCTGCTTTTAAGAATTCATGTGATTAGATTAAACCCACCTGGATAATTGCAGGGTGACCTCTCCATCTCAGGTCCTTAAACTGAATCATATCTGCAATTTCCCTTTTGTCATGTAAGATAATGTATTCTTAGGTTCTGGGGATTAGGACGTGGACATCTTTGGGCGACCATCATTTTGCCTACTACAAAGGAGCTTCTTGCTGACTCGGTGGGACTTTTAACATGTTTAGATGATATCAACTGTAAAATGCTCCCTTGTTTGGGCTTTAAGGCTGACAAAATTTACTCTTTCCGTGACGAGAACTCTGCATGTCTCCTTGCTGCTTTGTCTAGCCATCCTCATGAAATTAAGTTTGTATTTACTATCATTAAGGGAATTCATATCCTTTGCCTGTGTCTGTTGACATTGCTCATCATAACAATTCTTCTGACAACCATGCAGCCCATTAAATGAGGGAAAAAAATCTTAAAAATTGATGACATTCAGTGTTGGTAAAGATTTGGAGAAATGGTACTTCTACATAATGTTGGTGCATTTGTAAATTGGATCTCGCTTTATTTGAAAGGCAGTATGATAGTAATCTTTAAAAATTTCAAAAATGTGACTATTCTTCAACTCATTTATTTCTTAGGTATCTGTCCTACAGAAAATATTCTCACATTGCACAAAGGCAGGTACCAAGATGTTCTCTTCAGCATTTGATTTGCCAAAGCAAACAGAGGTCTTCCCTGTCCACATCTTGCTTTCCATGATTTCATTGATCCACGGTCAACTGAGGTCCTAAAATATTAAATGAAAATTTCCAGAAATAAACAATTCATAAGTTTTAAGTCGTGTGCCTCTCTGAGTAGCGTGAGGAAATCACACTGTCCCACACCATCCCACCTGGGGTGTGAATAATTCCTTTGTCCAGCGTCTCCATGCTGTATACATTCCCAACCTCTTAGTTACTCAGTAACCATCTAGGTTATCGTACTTACTGTCCTGGGATCACAGTGCTTGCATTCAAAAGACCCTTATTTTTACTTACTAATGGCCTTCAAATGCAAGAGTAGTGATGCTGGCAGTTCGGATATGCCAATGAAAAGCCATAAAGAGCTTATTACATACGATCAGAAGGTCTCAGTACTGGCCTAACACTATATCAAAATGGTTACATCATTCACCTCACTTTATCTCATCAAGTAGGCATTTTATTATTTCGCATTATCACAAGAAGAAAAAGGGTGAGTACAGTACAAGATATTTTGAGAGACCACATTCATGTTACTTTTATTATAGTGTATTGTTCTAATTGTTCTATTTTATTATTAGCTGTTAAATTCTTACTGTGCATAATTTAGAAATTAAACTTTATCATAGCTATGCATGTATAGGAAAAAAAATATATATATATGGTTCAGTACTACCCATGGTTTCAGGCATCCACTGGGGGTGTTGGAATGTATACCCCACAGATAAGGGACAATACTGTATCTGGAAGAATCGCAGTCATCATTAAAGGAGCAAATGTTAAGTATATTCTGGTAGAATCACACTTGGGAGTACAAAAGATTTTAAAAGAATGAAATACATCTACTTAGACTAAAATGAAAAGACCAAGATATAGCAAAGAGCAAACTAGAATATGAAAGAATATGATTGTGTGTGCACGTGTGCGTGTGTGTGTGTGTGTGTGTGTGTAATACATGCATATACATAAAGTCATGAAAAGATGTGGAAAGATACAGGCAACACTTCAACAATGATTTCTATTTTGAGGGGAATTGAATATGGAATTAGGTGAGGTTTTAAAGCCAGTCTTTCATTTTTATTTATCATTTAAAAATTGTATTATAAAATGTATTTTAAAATGAGGGAATTTTAAAATGACTAAATACAAGAGAGAAAACAAACCCTTCTTTATTTCCAAGATCTGATGACTCTATGGATTCCATATTTTTTCCCTAAATCATACCATCATTAAAAGATCAAATACAGCTGATCTTACTCTAGGGATAAGCATTATGAACTGACTTCCCAGTAACTCACAGCTATGTGATAGCAGAGTCTAAATCGGAAGAGAGAGCTCTCAGTTCATTCATAACTGTATCTAGGTATGGCATGACTTGTAAGCAGCAGAAGCAGATTTCTAGACACTTTTCTGAGCCACTGTGTTTTAAGGGTGGCTTCAGTTCTTCACTCTGCAGCCACATCCTTTCCCATGTACTTTTGTTCCTCCTACAAAAAGTGACTGTACTTCCCTGCCTCTTAAGTTTGAACTTGGCCATACGATTTGCTTTGGCCAATAGGATGTTAGTAGACATGACAGAATTCAGGGTTTGAAATGTGCTTGCTTAGTGGGGATTGCCCCGTTGAGCTGCTCCCATCTCTAAGAATTCCCCCAGGTAGCTCCTGTCCCTTCACACGGGGCTCTAGAATAAACAAAATTGGAGCAACGTTGCCCCAGGTGACCAACAGACATGCTGCATGAAGAAAAATCACCCAGCTGACCTGCAGATCCGTAAGTTAAATAAATAGTTATTCTTCTATGCCCTAGAAATTCTGTGACTTTTTCTATGTTCCTTATATAAATCAGGATTCAATTAGAGAAGAATTCCAGGGTATGTATACACACACACACACACACACACACACAAATACATATATATATGTGTGTGTGTGTGTGTGTGTGTGTGTGCATATACATCTATATATACACATATATATTATATATATTATATATATATTATGTATATATAATATATGTAATATATATTATATATACATAATCTCCAAGTGTCTATTACAGGATTCTGAACTTGTGCAATTATGAGAGCTGGTTAAGCACCCCTGTAAGGTGTTTTTTTCCACATCTGTTGCTAGAGGTCAAAGCATAAAGAGCCGTAAGTCAGTAGGAGAATATGGATGTGAATTGGGGGATATTAAGAGTAGATTCAAATTAAAAGTATAAACTGGAACCACATGAGCATGAACTGAAGCCATGTTAGTTCTTAACTGCCTTTGGCCTCGGTGAGATAGGTATTCTGCAGAAGGCGTAAGTATTTTTTGTCACAGAGGTGAACATGTACCCCCAGCCCAAGAGTGGTAGAAGTTGAAGGAGGACTCAAGGGGAGGTGGAGCAGTTGCGAGTCAGCTGTTGTTTCAAGCCAGTGAGCTCAGAAAAATGGCGTCTACTCCCTTTCCATCCTCTAGAACCTCCCAGGGGTCTCCTTTGCAGAATATCCTAAAGAAAAACATACAAGAAAGGGAATTCTTGGAAATGTAATTCAGACTAGCCAAGCCGACACATTATAAAGCCATATACCCTCTGAGATTCCTATTTAATGGATAAGGGAAGAGCATCCCCCGTGATACTGTGGAACGTGACTAATCTCTCATAGTTGGTAAGTAGTAGAATTGGAACTTGAATTAAGCCTCCTGATTTCTAGCCCCATGTGGTTCCCATTCTACATATTATAAACGAATCCTTCATGTCATTGTTATCCGTGGCAGCTTCTCATGAAGCTGAAGAGCACTGTCATGAGCGGGAGCAAGGAAGGGTCACTGAGGGGCATGGGGCAATTAGAGGAAGACTGACCTAGATGGAATACAGAAAAGTAGGTTTCAAGGAGCAGCTTGAGGGCAGTAGGTTCTTGAAGAATGAGACAGATAAATGGAGCACGCACCTCTTGATTTTGCCCCTGTGTTTCACCACCGTGTGTGATTTCTTCGAAGTCTGGTAAACCTTATGAGGCAGGTGGGCATGTGAAGGAGAAATGAGCAGGATGGAACAAGCAGGCAGAGGTTGGGACAGGACCTGGAGACCTCCCCAGGAATGAGGAAGCACAGGAAAGAAAGTGCAAGAGGGGACCATCCACAGCAGCAGGAAAGACACACTGTGCAGCGGACCCAGCAATAAGGCACAAGTGTTAGCAAGGACTCCCCATAGGCATGGCTGGGGGAGTCTACGGAAATTTCCTGAGAGCCAGAAGAATGGCCAGGTGGCAGAGGTCCATGGGTAGACTTCTCATCACCAAGTTGAGAGGGAAGGAGAAGGAGCTTGCACTGATGCTTTTAGAAGGTGGTGCCCTAGAGGGGGTGGAATGCTGCTCCAGGGTAGACCATATGCTCCAGGAGCATGTGGGGATCCTGTTTTGGTTACCACTCTAACCAAGCATCGTCCACTGCATGACACGTAGTAGCCACTCAAATAAACCTGTGAATGAATGAATGTGTGTCATAGACTTTGGTACAAAATAGCTTCAGAGTCAACATTCTAACTCCATCTTGGCCTCAGTCTCTTTATCTGTTAATACAGGAATAACGATATCATTCAACTCATAGGTAAATGGTGAAAATATAAGTGGTAGGAGACACATACAACATCTGACTCATGATGGATTAGGTTCCCGAAGTGTGTTATTTTCCTGTCTCACTAGTTAGACTCTCAAGTCAGGGACTTGAATATAATCAAAAGACATAGTTATCAAAACTGAGGTATTAAGCAAAGGCTTGGATGCATGAAAAGCCCCAAGGCAGGGGTAAAGGAAGAACCAGCAAGAGAGCTGAGCTGCCTTTGGTACTCCTGAGGGTTAGTGAAGGACTCACATACCTTAGCGAAGGACTCACGTACCTTCCCCATCCACCCCCTCATCCCCAGGCCAGGCTGTCCCAGACACTGGAGCAGGGTTAGGAGCAGGAGGGTCTGGGTGGGTTCCATCCTTCAGAGTTGTCCGCTTCAGAGCCGTGGCCTGAGGCAAGGTGGGAGAAGCAGCGGCCGGCTGAGTGTAAGATGATACAGTGGGAGCAGAGAGCAGCTAAGAGACTGCCCCGTTGATTTACAGCCTTTAAATGGCTTTCCCCTTCTGCAAAACTCTTAATTTAATAGACAAACATCTTGGGATAAGGGCTCACTGGAGACAGAACTGATGGGATAAATCCTGGAAGATTAAAGACCCACGGAGGGGAGTACATAACTCTATTATGAAAATGAGAAAGAACATTTTCTGGCAGGTAGTCTCCCCATCCCCTCCCCCAAATGACAAGCCACCAACAAGGGAGATGGGATAGTGACTGTTTCAGGGGAACCAGCTCAGTCATCTTGCTTAGCTGTATTATCCAGTGTGTCTTCACCTGAACATTTTTCAGGAGAGAATGCTTGAGTGACAAGGAGGCGAGATGACTCTTCATCGTGAGTTATTAGCAGGGTTAGTTTGCCAGTAACTCAGATTTTGGTGTCTAGGCTTCCACTCTACCATTTGTTCCATGGTAGATAGTAAACTCCTAGATTCTGTCTTGTACACTGCAGTACCCTCAGTAACTAGCAGAGTCCACACACACAGTAGGCTCTCTGTAAATGCTTGATGAGGAAATAAAGTATCTGTGGGGCTTTCAGGAACATCCTGTGGAAACTTACCATTTTCCCCTCAGCAAGGTACCTGAGGTTAGTGTTTGAGAGTTAACTGTTTTGGTCTTCATCTCTTCAGTACTTGCTTTCCAGTCTGAATATCACCCGCCTCCAGCCAGCTCGGTGTTATCTCTCCCAGTCCCAATATCTTTTCTGTAAGGCAGACATCAGGCCCTGGCTTGCACGTTGAAGTAGGAGAGCCAAAGGAGAGGTGGGCTGGCTCAGGTAAGGCAGTGAGAGGTGAGGTCATAAGTGGATCACTTAAGTTGACTATGAATAGAATGGACGTGGAGTTGGAGGGTGATCCAAGGCCATGAACTTGATGTTGTCAACTTAATTTTTTCATCTAAACATTAACAAGTGTGTAGAGTACAGATAAAATACATCAGAATTGGCAGGGATGATAGAATAAACAAGATTAGGGAAACTGGAAACATTAAATATATAGAAAACCCAGACTGGGCTCTTTGGAAAGGAATCTGATCTAGCTCAAGACCCAGAGGGGTTCCTTTATTTGTGTTTAAGAGGCGAGACTTTGAGTCTGATCTGACAACACTTTCCCCTTGCATTTAACTATGGATTAACTATAGCCAGTGTTTGTAATGTGTAAGAGTACAGGAAGGAACCTCTTTAAGTTCACATATAGACATTTGTGGACACGTGCAGCAGTGACATACCAAGGTTCAAGTTCTATGTGTACTTTTGACTGTGTACACGACCTAGAGCAATTTCTGTAACCTATATAAGGTTTAGTTTTCTATTTTATACGGCAAGCATGACCAGAGTATCAACCTCAATGGGTTGTTGGGAGACTTTAATGAGATAGCAGAATGCCTGGCCCGCCATGGGTGCTTAATAAGAGTTAGCTAATCATATTGTGTGTGTGTGTTGAGAGGCTGCTTTACTTTTGTACATTCTCTCTCATTCTCATTAAAGCGTTCTCAGAAGACCATCAGTATTAGCTATCAGCTTGGAGCTACTTCAAGGAAAGTGCTTTATGTTCCTTCCCAGTTTTAGAATGGTTGTTAAATACTGCTATACCTTCTGGCTTTTTGACTTCCATTGAGAATTTAATTTATCTTTAAAACTTTGTGTTCACGCTCATCAACCTTTGTGTGAAAGATTCTCTTATTTTCTTCTGTGCATTTTTTTTTATTTTTTTTCAAAATGGGGTATTTTGTTTATCCAGTAGATGATAGGCATGCATTGAGCACCTATTATGTGCTAGATGTGGTAACTTTTCAGTCTCTTATCTTTATGCCCTATAGTGCTTTTTGAAGATTAAAAAAGAAAAAAAAAAAAAAAAGACCCAGGCTGTAATTATGTTATATATAAACTTCATTCTTAATCTCATTTTGCAACACATTAACGAACAGGAGGAGCACGTGGAAGTTTTATTGATTAAAACCTTTCATGGCATGAAGTTTGGAGGAATAGCCAATACACTGAATAATAACCAGGATTCAACAATTTCTTAGTAAGTGAGGACACTGGATCAGCTCTAAATAGATAAAATTAAATAAGGGACCAATATCAAGTGTTCACTTGGGTCCAAAACCCCAACTCTATAAATATAAGCTGAAGAAGATAATGTTTAGAAGAAAGATAGGTTAAAAGTCTGAAGTTGTATTTCTGTTTAATTGTGGCATGAGTCAACAATGAGCTTTGATTGGAACAAAAACATCCTAATGCTATTACAGGCTGAACGAAGAGTAATTTCGTGCTCAGTGAAGTAGTGAAAACTTTATTCTACCTAACCTCGGTCCAATGATATCTGTAATCCTGAGTTTAATCTCAGTTTAGGTTCCATGATGACAAACCAGAGCATGGCCAGGAGAAGAAGAGGGAGAGAAAATCAAATACCCAGAATGACTGGAGGAACTTCAGATTCTTACCTGGAGAAGGGAAGTTTGGGGAGCGGTGACGTGGTAGCTCTCTGCAAACATCTGCACATTTGCACAGTAAGATTCTGAATGTTAGAGTTGTACAATAGATGGAAATTGCAGAAAGACATAGATTAGCTCAACATGAAGAATAGCTGCCTTAAAATTAAAGCTTCCTGCTTAAGTAGAGATTTGCCTTGTCAGTCCATCAGCCATGATCAGTCACACACGGGGTAACCATCACAACCATCTGGTGTTACAGAGGGTGTAGAGGGTTATAGAAGGTATTGGAAGAGCACTATAAAGTCAAAGACCATATCTTAGACATTTTATATACATGATATATGTTTGTTGAATGAAGAATTAATAGCTAGCAAAACTACTCCTTTGAATAACTAATATGGTTAATTTTTAAAAAGGCAAATTTTCATTACCATGGAGAGATAGATTCTGATTGGGTTGGTTAAAATTTTTTAATTAGAAAGGGGATAGATAAAAAAAGGTAGTTGCTCACCAAAGTTGGGGATGTGAGACATACCATAAGGTTCGAAAGAAATAATGCTGATTCTATACTCACATCAAACATTTCAGAATTTATTAAACACTCAGCCCCGTGATTTGTGACCTGAACCTTACCTGTAAAAGTGATATAAGAAGGTTCTATTACTATTACTGTCCTCATTTAACAGATGAGGTAACTAAGGCTCAGAAAGATGAATATATTGGCTATGGTGTAGAACAGGGCTTCAAAGTCTAGATTTTTTTTATTCTAAATCCTAAGGTTTTTTTTTTTTTTAAGCTGTTACACTAATATGGTACAAAAAAAAAAAAAGGAATAGATATAGGGAAGTAGAGAAGTTATTACTTTAAATGTAGCATAGGCTGAAAATATAAGTAATTTCAAGACCTGTATTTAATATAAAAATAAAAATAATAAAAATGAAAGAGTATCATTCCGAACAAGAAAAGCTGAGAAACCATGAGGAGAGAACATGAAGGAACTTGGTAAGAAAAAGACATTCACATGGCAGCCATGCGTGGTGGGGAGTGAGGCCGCGAGGTGGGCTGAATGCTGGTGTGTTTGTTCCTTTGGACTTGATGTGGCTCAGTGCACAATGAGGCTCAAAGGAAGCAGGAGAGAGAATGATGCTTCCTTTGGGAGCCAGGCATTGTTGCTTTGCTGTGGTGAACAGGTAGTTTTGAAAATTACACACTATGGAGGCAGGTAATTTATTTGTTATAAATCATGAGTCCTGAATTGAAAATGAAAGGGGAAAAAAGGTGCCTGAAATGACTAGGAAGGAGTACTATGGGCTTGCCTGCATGTGGCCGGTGTGATTAGCACCCGGTGCTACTCAGAGATGGGGGAATGTCTGTCCTGCTCTGAGAAGCCAGGAGCTTACATGGAGAAGGTTCGTGCCTGAATCCCTAGATGTGGCCAGTCCCTGACCCTGCTCCCTGTTACCTTCTAATCCCATTATTGTAACACATGTCCCAGTTTATTATAATCACACCCCTGTTTGCTTGCCTGCTTGGCATTACTGGGAAACCAGCACTCAGGCTTCGTAGACTCTGAAGATCTAACAATGGCAAAGACCAACACTGCAGTAGATTGTTATTGCTTGAAGAAATGAACTGTGAGAAAGAATCCTAACATTGTAGGTGGAGACACTGCAGCCCAGAGAAGAGAGCTGATGGTCAGAGGGAACTCAGGGGGAAATACCTACTATGTGTCCTGTTTCAGCGTATTATAGGGAGCCACATGGACCTTACCCTCTTGAAGCTCACCATCCAATGGAGAAGACAGACATTAAGTCAGTAATGGAAATCTTGATCCCAAAGGTACAGAGTGCAAGTTCAGGGTTGGAAGGTTTCATGTGGGTCTGGAGCATCAGATCATTATTCCTGATGCCACACAGTCTGTTAGTGGCAAAACCAAGGCTGGATTTTAAATCTCCTTACGGGCATGCAGTCATTTCTTCCTTATATTTTTTTGCAGTAATTAAAAAAAAAAAATTCTCTTTGCCCTAAACTAGGGGTTCTTTAGAATTCTGTGGCCCAAAGATCTCTCTGAGAACCTGATGAAAGCTACGAATCATCTTTAAGTGTACATATGTACCCAACATGTAAATTTAGACATAATTTGGGGGAACATGCATGGACTTCCAGGTTTTCAATTTCTGTTGTGCTCACTCCTAGGTGGCTTCATCTACCCCTAGCTCTCCTTTCTTTTGGATCATTCCTAGACTGGACCTCCAGCTCTGCTATCTCTCTTGTAATCCAGATGCCTGGACAGCTGTCCACTGGGCAGTTTCCTAATAGTTCCACCAGGCTGTATAACAATTAGGATGTAGCAAAAGCCACACTTGATAAGCAATTATTTGTGCTGGCGTTGGAGGTGACAGTGGAATTGAGGGCCTAGGAGAACAGACTCATGTTGATAAAAATCTGGGTGCACGGTGGAAATGCATAGTAGGTGATCATTAAAAAATGTCCCTGGTGCTCAAAAAAGGCTAAGAAGAAAATGTCAAGCTAGGGATTGTTAGACTATGAGTGATAGGTTAAGCCCCAAGGTTGAATGGTGTTGTCACAGGAGAGAGCACAGAATGGAGAAGTGTAAGGGAGTTAAAATAGAGGAAAAGGAAGGAAAGAGAAGGAAAAGGGAAAATAGGAGGGAAAAGAAGAAATGTAAATTGACAAGAAAGAGAGAGAGTCAAAGAATACCCTGGGAAACATCAGTATTTACAAAGTCAGTGGAGGGGGAAGAACTTTTGTAGCAACCTGAGAATCCTGGGAAGAAATGGTTTCAAGGAGGAAGTAATCAGTACTAAATGGCGTAGACATCGAATAAGAAAAGAAGCTAAAAATGTCCATTGAGTTTCGCAATTAGGAAATTGTTAGTGCCTTTGGAAGCCGTGTGAATACACTTTTGGGAGAGGAGATCTGATGTTATAGTGTTGGGGGATTAATGGGAGATAAGAATATAGAAACAGTCAGGCTAGAGAACCTCTTCAGAGTACTTACCTTTGAAAGACCGAAGGAAAATGAGGTAAAAGAAGGAGAACGTGACATCCAGGTAAAGCAGCTATGGGAGAGGTGATTATCGAAAGGAAGATAGGAATAGAGGAGAGTTAGGCATCTCAGAAACGGAGGACCCAAGCAACAGAATAAAATATTAGAGATGTAAAGAAGTAAGTTCAAAGACACGGAGCAGAAGGAAACAGGTGATACAGGACCCCGAAGGTAGGAGAGAAGGAAGGGAGGAAGCGCAGAAGTAGTCAAGTCTGTAGGTAAGACAGGGCGGCTCTGAAGTGAGGGGGCTGTCACTGAGATCCTCACGCTGTCTGAATGATTGGAGGCCACGTGCCTCGATTTCCCCCACTTTCTCTTCATGGCAGCCAGTTTCCTCTGGGGCCCACCACTGCCTTTTGTGGTGGAGGCACTAGAAATCACAAGGCTGGTTTTAAATAGCCCTTCAGTCTGTCTTGGAGTATCTCACCATGCATTCAACCTTTTTAGCATACAACCTTTAAAGAAAGCTTAAATTCTAGACATCCTAAACAAAGGAAAAACAAATGTTTTCCCTGATTCTATTTGCAAATGTCATTTTAGGAGTCTGGTTGGAAAACTGAATCATATTTTACTTTCTGTGGCCCGCTCTAAAGTTTGAAGAATATGCAAACTTCTGGAACCTTCCTTTAGCCCTTGATGGGACTGAAAGAGCCATGATTTCTGATCCTGCCTTTGCTGTCACTTCCTTTCTCTGGGTCTCAATCTCCTCCTTTGAGCAAAGTGAGACGGGGCGTGTCAGTCTTTAAGATCTCTTTTAACCCAGAGAAAAATTCCAAGACTTGAAATCATAAAAATTACTTAGTACACAAGGTTTCCATGAAGTGGCATATTCAGCTATGAATCATGTTTCAGAAGATGAAGAAAGGAAAGAAAATGAAAGGATAGAACCCTGAACAAGAAAAAAAAAAAAGAAAAAGAAATGTAAAAGCAGATGTTCTATCCTGATCTTTTCCAGGGAAGTTCAGCCCTTTTTCAAAGCCCTCAACACAGAGATATCCTGCCACATGTCACTGACTCACAGGGCCGGATCAAAGCTAGTCTTGTGTATGTTTCTTCAACCTGACCTGAGAAATAAAGAAAGCGGAAGGCAAAAGAATAAGTATACAAGGATCAAGCAGAGGTATTAGGACAAAATGCAGCTGAAAAAGCCCAAGGAAACCTGCAGATAATTTTTGTGTTTGCCATCATTCCAAGGGGCTGGCAGTGGGGATCCCAGTACCTTATGGCCCCTTCACAGAGTTGCCATGCTCGGCGCTTCCTTTCTCTACAAGAGGAATTGTGAATAGGTTCACGGGGCTGCAAATTAGTCATCTGAAGGTTTAGTGTGAAATCTGATTTTGCAACATAAACTGAGTGGTCTTGGGCCACATAAGCTCTTGAAATTTCCATTTTGATCATTTAAATTCAAATAAGATATGTTTACCTTTCAGGATAATTTTTAAACCATCCGGTATAGAGAAGTTTGCTGACATTGGAGCCCAATGGACCTGAATTCAAATTCTGCACATTTCCCTAATCCAGTCATCATGATCATTTCTTCTTTGTTTTCCTCACATCTCCAGCATCTCTCCTCTAACTTCTCATTCTTTTCTCAGACTCTGTTACTGATTTGACTAGAAAGTCAGGGAGAATGTGTACACCACCTCTACCAGCCTACTGAGATATTTGTCCATACGGCTGGCTCTTCCTCTTGTTACTATAGATTAATTGTTCATATTTGTATCTAAGGTTGATCTGTCCACTTCTCCCTCTGGATACCACCCTTGCTTCTCTTGCACCCCTTAATCCAACCTCCTGCTCAAGGTAACTTCTCTTAACAATCTGGAAATCACCCTGCCTTCTCTTAATTGTGTTTCCTGCTCTCTGGATAATTTTCCCAGTTCACGTAAAAACACGAAGCAATGTCTCCCATGCTTAAAAAAAAGTTTTCTAGAACCCAGACCCACCTAGATGTCCCCATGCGCAGTCAGTGACAGCTCTCTCCTTTTAGTTCTTCAGATCAGAATCTGGGCTTGTCCCTGACTCTTTTCCTTCTCATATCTGACCTTCAGTCCATCAGCAAATCCTGCTGACTCTCCTTCAGCATATGTCCAAGATGTGAACACTTCTCACAGCTCGTGCTGCTAACCATCATCTCTCCAGGAAAACACTGGTCTCTGTGCTGCCACCCTTGCTCCCTTAAGTCTATCATTTTTTCTCAACACCCAAGTATTTATTTTGGACTATGAATCATATTCGTTATTCCTCTACTTGAAACCTTCCTCTGATTAATACTTCCTTTCTTATTCAGAGTAACAAGTCTTTACAGTGACCTACACTGGAGCCCCCCAGACTTCTTCAGTGTAAAATATTCTCCCCTTCTCTTAACTACTTCAGCCAGATTTACCTTCCTGCCATTCCTGGACTCCACCAATCTCATTCTCTCCTTAGAACTCTTGCCTGTGACCTTTCCTCCACCTAGAATGCTCTTATCCCAGACGGCTGCGTATCCTGGTCTCTCACTTATCCAGTGCTTCTGCTCAGTGATGACTTTGTTAGCCATCCTCTATAAAAGTAGCACCTGCTACACACACTCCCTGAACGCTCTATTTTTAAACTCCATTACATTTTTTTCCCATGGCGCTCATTATCTTTCACATGATCAATTCCTTTATTTATTGATTTGATTATGATCTGTCTTTCGCTACGAGAATGAAAGCACACCGCCCTGTTGTATTCCCAGCCCCTGGAACAGTGCCTAACATGTAGTGGAAGCTTAACAATTAAGTGATTAGATAACAACGTGGCTTCAGGTAATTTATTTAACTTTCCTCAGTCTTGATTTCTTCATCTCTGGGAATGGGTATTATATTACCTGCTTCATAAAGTTGCTATAAGGAACAAAGATAGCATATCTGAAATGCGTGGCACAGAGCAGGAGTATAATAAACAGCACGCATTAGTATTCGTGTTGTGTGGATTAACTGGATAATGTATGCAAAGGCCTTGACATGCTTCCTGATGCATAATAGGAGATCAGAATGCTGTATTTCTCAGGACGCAGACAGAACACATTTTCTGATTATTTAGACAGACTTACTGTTGGCAGGAAGTTGGATGACAACAGCTCAGGTTTTGCAGTTGCACAACTTAGTTCAAATTCTGATTCTGCGGAAGGAGCCGGACTTCAGACAGGTTACTTAACCTCTTCCTTGTTTCAGACTTTTCATCTGTAAAATGGAAATAATTGCATCCTATGATTACTAATGTGATTAGCGACTTATTTGACATGGTAAAGGGTAATTGAAGTTGCAGATGAAATTAAGGTTGCAAATCAGCTGACCTTAAATAAGGCTATTATCCTGGATGGTCTGGGTGGGTCCATTGTCATCATGAGGGCCTTTAAAAGTGGAAAAGGGAGACAGAAGAGTAGAACCAGAGATATGGTAACATAAGAAGGACTCATCTGACGTTGGCTTCGAAGATGATGGAAAGAGGCACCAACCAAAGAATGCGAGTGATGTACTACGATTTTGTGATTTATAAGAATATATTTGGGTCATTCAGATGGCCCAGATATATTTCTCATATCTATTTCGTCTTCTTCCTGGCTCACAGCTCCCCAAACCCTTGGAATATCCTGAGCAGTAAGACCAATGGGAAAATCTTTTGTTATAATATTGTCTCTTGTCTTCGATTCCTGAAAATGCAAGAGACGTAAAGGCGAAATGATTGTCTTGTTATTCATAACAAGCCCCTTTCCACCACAACTGGATTTATGTTAATGAGGTGACTTTTGGAAAGGACCCAAGGATAGGGTCTGGTTGTTAGGGGACACCAATCATAAATAGAGGGTCGGAACTTTCAGACTCAACCCCTGATGTCTGGGGCAGGGAGAGAGGCTGGAGATTGACTCAATCACCAATGGCCAATGATTAATGAATCAAATCTAAGGATTTGGAGAGGTTCTGGGTTGGTAAATGTGGAAATGTGGGGAGAGTTGCACACCTGGAGAGGACATGGATGCTCCTGGCCCTTTCATCTTGCCCTATGCATCTCTTCCGTCTGGCTGTTCCTACATCACATCCTTTTATAACCAGTGATCTAATGAGTACCTAGGTTTTCTGAGTTCTGTGAGCCTTTCTAGCCAAAAGTACAGATAATAACCTAGCCTTGTGATTGTCACCCATTTTGTAGCTGGTCTGTCAGAAGCACAGGTAACGACCTGGGCTTGAAATTGGTATCCAAAGAGTGAGCGGAGGGTGGCGTCTTATGGGACTGAGCCCTTAACCCATAGAACGTGATGCTCTCTCCCCGTAGATAGTGTCAGCATTGAGTTAAATTGTAGGACACCCAGCTGGTGTTTGAAAAACTGCTTAGTACTGTGGGAAAGCCCTGCCCCCCATATCCATTGGAATTGGGTACAGAACTCAAAAGACCTAGTTTCTCTGGAAGCTAGAAAGGGCAAGGAAATGATTCTCCCCTAGAATCTCTAGAAAGGAATGCAGGCCTGCTAACTCCTTGGTTTTAGTCCACGGAGACCTATTTCAGGCTTCTGACCATCAGAACTGTAAGATAATAAATTTGTGATATTTAAGCCACTAAGATTGTGGTAGTTTGCCAAAATAACAATAGGAGACTAACATAATCACTATTCAGCTGTAAAGGAGAGGTGATACACAGGACTGCTTCTAATATATGCTGGGTTCAAGGCAAGATTAAAAATCTAGGTTCTGGGTCTCTACCCTACCTTCCTGTTTTCTTCATCCCAGCTCTTGCCTGCATCAAGAGGGTCCCCTTGCGTGTACGTGGAAACCCATCCCACACGTCCACCTCTTTCATCTACGAGGTGCTCCTCGGGCAGTTTTAGGGAGAGGTGTGACACCAGCAGCTGAGTCCATTCTCAAGGGAACGGATCCCTGGGTGAAGCTCTGCAAGTGGACTTGAAGAAGTCCAAGCAGATCCTTCCGGGGTACCAGGTTCTTTACATGAGGTCTGGAAGTTAGGCTCTCAGCTCCAGGTGAGCCTATTCTTGTGTCCCGGAGAGTCCTCCACTCCTCCCCACAGGAGAGCCAGAGAGCCCTCTACACGGCACCCTCTATGGATCTTGCAGTGGTGACGGAAGTGCTCTTTATCTGAGCTGACACGTGGCTAGTGTCACTTGAAATGTGGCCAGTATAACTGCAGATGCGAACTTTAAGTTTTATTTGCTTTTAATTAATTTACCTTTAAATGTCCCCATGTAGCTAGTGGCTATTATTTTGCTCATTATTCTGCTAGTTGTCAGTTTGGGGTGGGCTTAGCCGGATGGTTCTTCGGTGTCTGTGGTGTCTCTTTCTCCACCAGGCCAGTTTGTTTACTTAGAGGTTGTAGGCTTCCAGGAGAATGACTGGAAGCACCAAAGGCCTCATGAGCCCTTGGCTTAAACTAATATGCTAAGGAACTTCACGGTCACTTTATAAAGATGGGATATGGTGGCTTCAAGAATTGTGTGCATTTTGTGCAATCTACCTCATTTACCTCTTGTCGAGAGGTTCAGTTGGGTGTCCTGGGATTGGTGGTCCCTATATGCCAAACACTGAATTTTTAATATTTGTCCTCTCACTTAATTTTTACCAAACTTTGTAAATTAGGTCCTTTTATGATTATTATCCCCAATTTAGAGATGTGGAAGGCAAACACCGGCAACCTCCTAAGTTCACATAACTACATTTGGCAGAACTCGGAGTCAGGCCCAGTGCCATCTGACTATACACCAGGGTTTCTCAGTCTTGGCACTACTGACATTTCAGACTAGATGACTCTTTGTTGTGGAGCGCTGTCCTGTGCGTTGTAATATATTTAGCAGCATCCCTGTAACATACCCTACAGTTGTGACAACCAAAAATATCTCCAGACATTGCCAGATGTCCCTTTGCGGGGAAAGGGTGGGCAAAAACCACCTCTGGTTGAGAACCGCAGCTCTAAATCACGCTTCTAGGCCCACCTCATGATTCTGTCTCCCCTCGAGTGAGGGAGTTCAATCTTATTTAGAGGCAACACTCAGTATAAGCCTTTAGCCTGAAGAGGGGAGTGAGATTAAGGCCGAGCTGGGGCAGAGATGGGAGCTGGAACCACCATTCCAGCAGGCTCTCTCTGAACTCACTCTCCAGCATTTAGCCTTTCGTCTTTCCCGATGCTTTCAACTTCTCATTATGAACTCAGCATCCTCTACTAGGTTGCCGTCAGTGAGAACAGCCAGTTCTCCCAGGACGTGAAAAGATGGCCCCAGAGCAGGCTAAAGACAAAGCTCCAAGTTGGAATGGCTTTGCTGTTGGTGGCGGGGAGCTAAATATTTTATCTTCATAAAATAAACATAGATCGTCTCATCATGAAATATACATAAAAATGTTTAAACATGTTAATTATTAAACCAATATTGATTCATATTGGATGAGGCATTAAGGAAAAATTAGCTAATGTATTTAATATCTTCTCCACAGTTGACTAGTATCAGAATTCATCATATCTAACCACCAATAATCATAAAAGTGGCAGGCAATATTTATGATCGGGGTGAGTGAGTACCAGACAGGAAGTGACGGGGATGCAGGAAATATGAGAATCTAAAAGACAAAACCTTTCAGTTGTCACAGCCCATCCTCGGAATTTCAGACATAAATCACTGGGTGCAGTCATGTCATCAAAGTTTGATAAACCTCTCATATTGAGACAGTTAATGAATATCATTTGGACCTGCCTTCTCTCTCAAAAATGCAGTGGAATGGCAGATGCAGTGTAGAAGGAGAAAGATAATGGGAACAAGGCTTAAAAACCTGGGTCTGAATTCTGTCTCTGATATTTCATAGCTTTAAGGCTCTGTTAATCCATCCGAAAAATGGAGTGATACCCACTGGGTGGCATTTCTGTCTTAGTATTTTATAAGTTTTAATCTTATCTATCTCACTGGCTAGTTTTCAGATTTCTTAAGAGAAGAGACTTATCTCCTTGATATTTATTAGTAGGCGGACTTAGCCATTTAAAAGCCTGCTCTGCAATCAGAAAAATCTGGATCCGAATTTCGGATGTCGAGCAAGTTACTTTCTTTCTTTGTTCCCCAATTTCCTCATCTATAAAATAATTCACTTACCTCATAGACCTGCTATTAATATAAACTGTTAATGATATGTATCAAGTGATAAAACATAGCATGTAGGGACTTAGGTACTTGGTGGTGGTGATTACTCTTATTTTCCTAGAGCAGTGATAAAGAACTAAACAGCTGGCAAATATTCAATGAAATTTCAATGGATTTTTAAAATCTGTAATTTCTGAACCTTTAACACTGGAAATAACTTAAAATATCAGCCACTGTAGGTACTATGAAGTTATGCAAGGCAGCTTCTGGAGCAAACTCTGCCACTGATAGGGATAACCCGTGGGATGGAACTCAGCTTGATGTGCCTGCAAGGTCAGTGTCCTTCCACCTCTCCACAGGCTCTAGTGGGAGGAAGAAGGAACTTCTCCTTAATGTGAAGACACGCTTGGGAAAGGTTGCTTATAGTCCCTTCTCTGCCATCAAGTCACCTAACCTCTGAAACTCAGTTTTCTCACTTGAGATCAAACAGTGTAACTCACAGACTTGTTTTGAGAATAAAAGGAAATGGGAAAATGAACACAACCACAGTTCTTCAATTTAGGCATATCAGATATCATGTTTTCTAAATTTTGGGATCTATTCTTCTTTTCATTCTTTTAAACATTTCTAAAATTAGGAGGTGTCTAAGAATTGACATGTATATTAATGTAGTACTTCTCTCCTTTTCCCAAGGAGCTCTTATTAAATCAGTAGTGTGTGTTACAATTGGAAATGTCTTAAAAAAAAAAAAAAAAAAGGGAAAGCAGTATTATTATCCATCTCACTATAATTGAATAGACCCTCCTAAGAAACCATGCTGATTCACCCAGGGTCTACTATTTCGGGGTTAGGTAGCTGATAATAAATGAAAAAAAAATTAGGCGAGCCCTTGACGTCTTCTCCGATATTCTTCAGTGGCAAGATATGTTGACTCGTTGTGGGAAATCGCTGAGCTCAGAGGTGGGGGAAATAGCAGGCCCACGGACACTTCCCAGACACGTTTCTCTTAGAGGCATTGCGTCATCTGGGAATAGTCGATGAGACATGGCCTACCGTTATGTATCAGGACCCATCAAACTCTGAGATCGAAAACCTCTTCAGCAGCATTTCTCAGCTACCAGATGTTACACAGCTGCATTGCAAATTGTCATCAGAGCTCAAAAGAGAATAAAAGAGAGAATTGTCGAAGCCGTGAAGGCATATGACACAGTAAACAGTGCATTTAATTTCAACTTAATGTGAGAGATAGCGTGCATTAGATAAATATTATCTGATCATTAAAAACATATTTATGGAAGTTTAGCAACTTTATCGGGGATGTGTGACTAATAATATAGAGTTGTGAGGCCTAAAAGCATATTTGTCTTAATCGACTGGTGTTTAGTTTGGATTATTGACTGTTAAATCAAAATAAAAGTTTTCACTTGAGATTTTGCATTTCATTTGTGATGGATTTGTCTTCATCCGGATACTCATATTGGATACCCAGTTTGCCCATAAAAAAAAAAAAAAAAAAAAACAACACTCTAATAGAATCATAGAATTTTCATGTTGGGAAAGTTCTTAGAAGTCCAATCTCCTTCCAGCTCTTTTTGGTGCAAGTGATGTCATCTGTTTTGAATTGCAACTATATTTTCTGAATAAATGTAGTATTGCCACACTGGGGAAAATTTGGAAAAGAAAACAGAGAAAAAATATCAGCTATATTCTGTTCACCCTAACAATCCCTTCTCTTTTTTTTTCCTGTGTGTCTGTGTGTGATTGGTATGCGGTGATAATTGTGGTACACATACCTGAGAGTGATTGTTAATCCTTCATTCTTACTATACATGACCACTGTATTTAAACACATCAAACTCTTCTACAGAATGGCAGTGCTATACTGCACTGAACTATTTCCCAATGCTGAGATATTTAGGTTGTGTCTAGTGGCTTCAGATTGCTTGAGTTCGAATCCTGCTTCTACCCACTTACCCCCAGTGGGACCTTGGGTGAGTTACTTAATATTTCTGTATCTCAGCTTTCTCATTTGTAAAGTGGGGATAATATTAGTATTACCACATAAAATAGCTCTGAGGGTTAAATAAATTAATCTATTTAAAACTAGCACACACCAAGCATTCCATTAGTGTAAGTTATTATGTTGATAAGTAAGTCGATTATGAATATTCTGATACATATTCTTTGCCAAAATGTTGAAACATGCCCTTAAGGGAGATTCCCAAGCCATTTTTGCAAAACTCATACCATGACCCAGACCCTTCTTGATCATTTCCAAAGTCAAATAATCTATTACCTCCTTAGACAGATTATTTCACTTTTGGGATGACTTTAATTATTGGGAGTTTCCTCTTCATGTTTAACCTAGATGGGCCTCCTAGTGAATCCCATGCGATGATTAGATTCTATTCTTGTTTTAATGGAAAGTATTTCAATACATTGAATTAAAAAGCATGTTCTCTGGGACACTAGTAACCCCCATCCACATCCAAGCCATCCAAGTTATAGCAATTCTCCCTCCAAAATGCCTCTTGAAACCCTCTACTTGTCTTATTTTCATCCCCTCCAGCCCTATTCATAGCAATAGCCTCTTAACTGGTTTTTACATCTGCTCCTGGTACATGTCCACCAGTCTGATCTTATACCAAATGGTAATCTGATCACAGAATATATCTATGTGGATCCTTTCTTGAGTGTTTCATTTCTTAGACTAAAATCTGAGCCCTTTGGCCTGGTCTGCAGAGCCCACCTGAATCTTCCCTTGTCTTTCTCCCTCTGTGTACCACATTCCAGCCATACTGTTCCTTCTCAAGTGTCCCAAGCTCTTTTATGGCGCATTTGTAACATTGTCCCCTTTGCCTGGAAATCTGCCCCCTTCTCTTACCCTTGGACTGGCCAACCTCTCCTTACCCTTCAGGCCTCCCCTGAAAAGTTGCTTCCTAAAGGAGGCTTTCTATATAGAGAAACTTCTATATAAAATATGCTTATCTGTTTTACTCTATCAGAGTACCTTGCTAATTTTCCCTCAAAGCTCTAATTAAGAGTTTGTAATCATATGCTTATTTGTGTGTTTATTTGTACAATCCCTCACTAGCATAATGATTTATAAGCTCAAATGCACTTCTGTTAGTCATACCTGAAAGCAAGTTCAAACAAACAATGATCATAGATAATTTACAATAATCTCTTCTGTGTTTCTAGAGCTGGAATTAAATAATCACAGAAATGTTTATTGAGCACTTGCTATGTTCCAGGCCTTGCTCTAAGCATCTCACCTGTGCATTCTAATTGCCTAAGAGGTAAGCAGTTGTACTGGCCCATTTCATGTCTGGAAGGGACTGCCGTGTGCCCAAGGTCACATAGCAGGTAAGTGGCAGAGCCAGGATTTGAACCCAGGCTAGATCTAGTGACCCTATTCCTAACACCACACTAGAAAAAATATACCTTTGAAGACCTTAGCTTTGATTTAAGAAGGAAAAACTTACAAAGCACATGAGGTGTGCTACATTTTGCACAAACTCACGAAGATAAGTCATTCAGTGATGCAATTAGAGACTAGAGCATTGAAAAGGTTGTTAAACGAAGCTTTTCAAGGTAAAACATTGCATGATTTAAAGTAACATTATTTTTCAAAAAAAAATAAATAAATAAGGAGGTCAACCTGTCAGAAAGGAAGCACATATGCTGAACGGTTTATGAATTGAATATATATGTACCTACCGTGTATATATTAAAAGAACAACTAACTGAAAAGAGAAAAAAAGGCAAATAAGTATATACTCAGTACTTTCCTTCTTTTTAATAGCTCTTTTTTTCTTTTACAAAATACTCCATAATTATTGTTTAATTGATCAAAATGTTTTCAAATCTTTGATCCTCATGTCCGGCCAGTCTTTAGAATAGGAATGAACTATGAATGTTTTAGAATAAGAAATCTGAAGCTCAGAAAGGTGAAGATTTCCCTGAAGTAAGTTAAATGGGAGAATCACCATTAGACTGAAGACAAAGAGGCAGAGAGACATAGGGATAGACTTTAGAATCGGAGAGATCTGGGTCTAAATCACACATATGCCAAATCATAGAATCTCTTTAACCCTTTTGACTAGTTTCTTCATCTGTACGACTGGTTTTTAGTGACTACTTTGTAGGCCTCTTGTGAAGATTGATTCAGATAATGTCTGTGACACATCTGAACTGGAATGTAGCATATATTAGCTTTTAACATGTAAGTTTTTTTTTCCTCCTCACCATCCTGGCCCCTTTCCCCTTTCCTTCTGGCTCCTCTTTCCAAAACAGCTCAATTGAGATGATGTAATGCTTCAATTGCCTGACCCAGCCCTGCTGTGGGATCATGGCCATGGCCTTGCTTGATAAAAGCACTACATAAATAAGCCTCCTGGAAATGCTGACATAACCTCAGTTACCATCAGGTGACGCCTTGGAAGGAAAAAAGATGGATGTCTTGGTCTCAGCTTATAACTCTAGAGAGAACTGGATGTAGGAACAACTTCTTTTCCTGAGCCTCCCTGAACTCACGGGTGTTAGTTAAACCCAAGGCCCATTGTATCACATCCACAGATAAAAGCTCTCTGCGGATGGATGTACCTTGAGTTCACCCACAGTTCCTTCCTTCTGACCCCTCTTTATTTCCTGGGCATGTTTGAAGAAGTATAGAAAGAGCAGGGTTTCGAGTAAAGAAACCCAAGTTCAAGTTTTTGATTTGGAACTTGCTGGCTCAGTGACCAAAAACAAATTGCCTTCTTTCTCTAACTCTCAGTTTACAAGAGAGGAAGGATGATTGCCTGTGTCATGGGCTTGAGTCAGATCGAGACTCAAAGCTTCCTCTGGAAGAAATGGTGGGCGTGGTATTCTCTTCTTCATGTGGTTTTATCAGGAGGCTATCCAAGTTGGTTTGACCCTGTGAATGCCCTATCCTCAGGTCTCTTTGGGCAAGAATTAGGGATCACTGTCCCCAGATCTCTGAGCATCCTTGGATTCTTCAGGAGAGGGCCTGTAGTGTCTCTGACTTTGGAATCTACCTGCCTGGGTAGGCCTGGACTGTGCAATGCAGACAAGGCCTCTTTAAACCATATGGCGTGGCTGCAGCCTTCTCAGCCGGGTCAGGAAGCATTGCGTACAGACATGGAGGAAGTCTTAAAACCCTGGAGGGTCTAAGGTGCCACCTGAAAGAATGCATCTTGTCTCGAGTGTGCCAACAGTAACAAGCCAGGAGCTAAATACTAGAGTCAGCCAATGCCGTTCACATGGGGAACAGGCTGGGATGACACTGAGAGGCAGGACTGCCCAGCAGTTGGGAGAATTAGCTCTGGAGTCAGCCCGATGGGGTTTGAATCTTGACTCTCTTGCTTCTTAGCTATGTACCTTGGGAGAGTCGTTTCTCTTCTTTGATCCTCGATTTCCATTCTTTAAAATAGGACTAAAAATGCACCTACCTTTTAAGTTTATTAAGATTGGGTGTTAATATATATCAGCCTTTTAGGATAGCATTTGCATTTAGGTAACTCTCAGTGAATATTATCTCATAACTGAGAGATACCACCTACTGGATGGGTCCCCGGGTATCACTTTCTGGGCTAAGCCGTTTACCCACATTGTCCCCTTTACTTCTTCTAACAATTCCACAAAGATGGCTCTCATCAAGCCCATTTTACAGATGAGGAAGCAGAGGATAAGAAGAGAGAGATTGCATCACCTGCCCAAGGTCATGCAAACCCACTTCCCCTTGCTCTGATCCCAGAGCCTTGGCTTTGAACCCCTAAACCATGTGCAGTGGGAACTGATATTTTCACCTATAAAAAGGTAATAGTAAATACCTGTTGTTTTAAGTTCTTTAAATATATTCATTTATTTCGTCTTCATAGCAACTTTTTGGGGTAGTTGGCGTTATCGTCCCCATTTTTCAAGTGAGGACACTGAGGGGACTGGAGAAGGTAATCCTGAAGGTTTCTTTTTGATCTCTATTTAATTAAATTTAATATTTTCCAAGTGTTTTCAGTGGAGTACTAATCATATAAGTCTCTCTGTAAAATAAAAGCTTCTATGGCAAATACCGTTTGCAGATTCTGCCCAGGAAAGCCCCCTCTCAGAGATTCTGAGGGTACATTTGCATATCAAAGGGATGGAGGAGCCCAATAGGGAGGAAACCTGTTAAACTTTGTTTAACCCAGTGTTTCCCAAAAGGATTTGACCAGGGAAACCTGCCACCTCCTTCCCTCCTGCCTCACACACCTGCACAACATCTGTCAACATTCCACAAATCCTTTTGACAAAGTTCATTCTAATTCAACTCAACCTACAGTTCTGGGCTTTAAAGGCATGCAGGAGAAGTTCATAATCTTCTTGGTAGGAGAGAAATATGCATGATAACTATTTAAAGAATAATCCAAATCATTAATTTAGATGTTTGATGCCAGCAATGCCAAAGAGACAGGAATGTGGTAGAGGAGAAAATGTGCTGGGCAGTGTGGACGGAGGAAGGGTTTAGGCTCGCGCTTGAGTTCCATTTACAGCCAGGCAGGATGGGAACCTCGGCCCGATCTGCAAAAACAAGGCAAAGAAACCTCCTGTTTATCAAACGCTAATTCATCAGTGGTGAGGCTAGCCCATTTCTAGGACTAGATTGTTTCATGCTGATGGTAGCAGATTTATTTTTCTTGCAGGAATTTCAATAAAAGCGGTTGTTTTTTTGTCATCATTACGATTGCAGTCATGATTAAATTAGGTGATTGTAGGGTTATGAGATCTAAACATCTTGCGCAAATCCTGTGTTTGGTTTCATCCATCTTTTTCCTGTACTCCCTCAAGCTTCCTGACTCCCGCAGCCTTCTCACCCATCCTCATCACTCCTACCAGCCACTGGTTTTGATAAACAAACTCTCTCACAAAGGAGCGGTGTGAATCACAGCCAAACAGGCTCCTCCCCTTTTCTTTCCAGTGCCTTTATTCCTCGTTCCCAGTCCTTCTGAACTACCATCACTTTGGAACCAGTGGCCACTTCATGGAGAGTATGGTCCCTAATTAATCACTAACAGTTTTGAAAACTCTGTAGGATAGATTACAATATTTGGTGAGGCGATACAGCAAGAGTAGGTGCACCAACCAGTGGGACCAAAAGAAAAAGCAAATGCTGGGAGGTGAGAAATAAGCACATGTACAAGAGACTTAAGGCAAAAGGCCAGACTGCAGTCCGGAGGCTGGGATCCCCACTTAGCTCTGATGAACGGCTGAGGTCATAGAAACCTCTCAATCCCTTTTTCTGCTTCCCCATTGTTGCCTCCCATCTCTGTCAAGTGGTCCCAATGCAGCTACTTTCTCTGGACATACGTTCATCCCCCTGACTTTTCTGTGGATGCTGGTGTCAGATCAGGCTTCTCAATGAAGCTCAGTCCCATCTTTTCCTTGTTAAGTTTATTGATTCCAGTATTCTTTGGAACTTTGGGACAAAATGGTCAAAACTTTGAACCAAGCTACACATTTAGAAGTCATGAAGTACCTTTATTTATTCAATAATTACTGGGTATCTAAATACAGTCTTTATATACAGTAAAATATATAGTAGTATCTTATATGTGTGTGTGTATATACACACATATAAGTAGTATCTTATATGTATGTATATATCAGTTATTAAGTGCCTAATATGCACTCTGCTAGACACTAGAGATATGAGTAAGGAATTTCTACCTCAAAGAATCAACAATTAGAAAGTTAGCCCATGTTTCTGACTTGATTTGATACATATTCTAACAAAATGCATATAATATGAAATAGGAAGATAGCCAAGAAGGGTTCTGTCAGGGGTGGATGCTGAAATTTGTATAAGAGGTCACATTTGATTGAACGAAGAGGATGAAGAGAGTGAAGGAAGAGAGTGAGTGACAAAAACATGTACAGGAAGCCCAGAGCACCTCCTTGTATAAGGGATGGAGAATGGGGTACAGTGATTAAAACGCAGGCTCTGCAGTTCAGTTCATTGCCTATGTTCAGAACCCTTCTCTGCTGTCTACCAGCTATGTGATCTATAACTGGGGGTGATCAAAATCATGGCTCTTGGGACCCTCAGTTTTCTCACCTAGAAAGTGAGAATAATAATAGTATTAACCTCATAGTATTACTGTAGAGAAAAATGAGTAAATGCACATCGAGCAGTTAGAATAGTGCCTGGCACACAATTTTGAATAAATGTTAACTAATCTCATTAAATTTAAAAATTTAATAACAACTTTGACTATGTGCCAGTTACACTTCTAAGGGCTGGGGGGATATTGCAATTAGAGTCGCAAGGCCATTGGTCTTTTGGCATATATATTCTCTTGGGGAATGACGGAAAATAAAGAAAATGTTTAAAGGTAATTTCAGACGATGTTGAGTACTATGAAGAAACGTGATGGAGTGAGTGGCTGTTTAGGGTGGTCAGGGAAGTTCTCCCTGAAGACATGGCATGTGAGCTAAGATCCCCATACTGAGAAGAAGTAGGCATTGAAGGTTCTGAGTAGACAGGAATTCAGGAAGAAAGACAGCCAGGGCAAAGGCTTCAGGTGAGAACAATCTTTCCAGGTAAAGGAATGGAAAGTAGGCCAGGGTGATTACAGTAGATGGAGGGAGATGGGGAGGATGTGGTAGGCAATGAGATGGGAGAAGTAGACAAGGGCCCAGGAGGCAGGGCCAGTAGCATGCAGTAGGAATTCGGCATTTATATTCCACAGCTGGTTGCAGAGTTGAATGAGAAATGGGACTGGAATGAGCAGAATATGTGGCTGTTTCTGAGTGTTGAAGTTCACTAGACCTAAGGAATGAATACGTTTTTCTCATCATTTGTTGGGCCACTTTGAACCAGAGGGAATTCTATCTTCTGCTTACCAAAATGAACCCCTTTCATTAGTTAAAGTGAGACTATTAGTAGCCATTGCTGTCAGGTTAGCCCTGATTTTATGTCCTAGACAGGGAAGAAAATTTAGAAAATTATTGTTGAACTAGAACCGTGCCTTTCCTTATTCTGTAGCCTCGGTTGCTGTCCCACTGATTTAGCCAAGTGTGGTGTAGAGGAAAGCACTGGCCTCGGAAGGTGTTGCCTTCATCCATCAGCCAGGGTCATGGCAAACAACAGATGCCACACTTAAAGGAGTGATTGAAGACGGTTTAATGGAAGGGTTATTGACAAAGGTGTAGAGAAGGTTAAGGGCACCACCAAGAGTCATAAAGCAGCGTGGGGAAGCTGTTACCACCCCAGGCCGGACAGAACATGGAATGCAGCTAGGGGACAGGGAGTGGTTGTGGGACTCAGAGGAAGCCTCAGCTAGAGAAAAGGACCACCTAACAGAACTGCGGCCCTAACGGAATGATGCAACCTCTGCAGGAATGCAGCCCAGTCAGAGAGAACAGGAGAAATAAGTACCTGGATCTCTCTCTCTTCCCTTTCTGATCTCCTGCCAGTGTTCCCCATTGGCTGAACCCATGAGAGGCTAAAAAGCAGGAGAGCTGTGGTATGCAGCATACTCACTCCTCCAAGATGTCTATGTCCTAATCCCAGAATGTGTGAATAGGTCGCATGGCAAAACGGAATTAACGTTGTACACAAAATTAAATTGTTAATCAGCTGACATTAAGATAGGGAGATTATCCCCATCTTATTATCTGGGTGGACCCAGTGTCTTCAGAAGGTCCCTAAAAATGGAAGAGGGAGGCAGACGAAGAAAACTAGAGATATGGTAGCATGAGAAGGGCTCTACCTGACTTTAGGTCTCTGAAGGGAGCCATGGAATGCAGCTAGAAGCTGGGAGAAGCAAGGGAAGGGATTCTTCTCTGGAGCCTCCAGAAGGAACAGAGCCCCACAGACACCTTGATTTTAACTCAGTGAGACGCATTTCAGGATTCTATCCTCCGGAACTGTGAGAGAATACTTTCCGTTGTCTTTAGCTACCACGTTTGTGGTAATTTATTACAGCAGCCATAGAAAACTGGTACAAGAGCCTACTTAATGCATACCTAGAAGGGCAGAGTAGCCTGGGAGAGGGTAGAAAGAGTATCTGAGGGTACAGTGCAGACTCCTGAACACCTGCGTTCAAGTCTTGGCTCTGCCCTTACTCTATGGCTTTGGTCAAGCCGCTTCACCTGCTTGGGCCTCCACTTCTTCACCTGTGAAGTGAGGGCCATCCTAGCTACTTCAGTGTGTCATTGTGAAGAGCAAATGGCATAATGGATGTGAAAGCATTTTATAAAGTAATGCCACACAGAAGTAAGTCATCTGAAGTCTAATGTCCACAGGAAAAATGATTCAATGCAAAATCTCTACTTTAGACGTTCTTGTGTTTAAAGATTTCTACCTCTTGCTTACACGGTTTTTCCATTATGACTTTTTTCAATGTGAAAAATAGGACATGTCTCTAATGCTTACTTTCCCAAGAGGCCTGGAGCCATCCTGGCTGGGCTATAAATCTTTTCTTTCAATGTAAAGATTTATGGTTCTTTTTGGAAAAGATAGGTTGCAACATGCATACGCATAATCACGCATCCAGACACATATTACATGTTTTAGAAAATGAGACTGCCCATGGGAGACATAAATAGAGAGTTCATGACTTTTTAATCACATCCCACAAGCAAATCTAACACCCTCACGTGCATACAGTCATCACACATATTCATATTAATTTATATATTTCCCCTAAAGGATGCCCAAAGAGTTGAACCTGCCACCTCCTTCTGAAGCACGTGTATGACATGACCATAAATGCACATATTCCCTATACTTTCCTTGCCACCACTGGACCCACAATGAATTTTGAGGCCAATAAATGCTTAACACCAGCAGAAATGTGTCTCCTGTATGACAGTCAAGAGGAAAAGTCAAATTACTTTTCATGACTTTCAAAATGGCTTGAGGAAGACAAGTTGGTTTATGTATTAAATTTATATGAAATTTACATTTTGATTGGCCAACAGTCTGGGCAAATTCCACAGTAACCTATCGATCTGACAAAGACATTTGACAGCTCTGAACAATTGCTGAAATGGCTTTTAAAACTCAGCCGATGAGAGCTGGGGAAATTTTCCCAGAGAGCCATCTCATTCATCTTCTATCAGCTGCCCCTCCTCCCCCACCAGCCTTGGGGTGGTTTTCAATAAAGCCCATGGAGACATATTTCCAGAAATGCAAGATGAAGATCCTCCTGGAGCCTCCCTCCATTGCTTCTTCTTCCCTTGCCCCCTGTTTCACCCTTGATCACACTTGCAGGCTCTATTCCTTCTTGTGAAATCCACAGTTGATTCAGGGCCTGCTTGCTTGAGACTGATGGAGACAATAAGTATTTCTCCAGATTACCAGCCTGGCATCTTTCAAAAATGCTCCCTCGTCTCTGTGACCCCAGCTATAGATATGAGCCAGGAATTATCCTGATTTCAGTCCTCCTCTCTAAAACATAATCTGTCATTCCAAACCAATGTGACTTCTTATAGTGTGTGTCTTCAGCAATCATTTCTCACTTATCATATGTCTCTTGGATTGTGGTTTAATTCTATGAAAAATAAGCACCTAACTATGTTTAGGGTATTGCTAAAAGGAATGCACAGAGAAAGATGAAATTGATACAGGCCTTCTAGGACATTATAATGTAATGGAGAAGTGGTTCTCAAATGCGGTACCCAAGCCAGTAGCCGTGAGAGTCACCTGGGAACTTGTTAAGATATGCAAATCCTGGAGCCACATCCCAGACCTGCTGAATTGGAAATTCTGGTTGTGTGTTTTAACAAAACCCCCACATAATTCTAATGCAAGCTAAAGTTTGAAAATCAGTAATATAGTATTTGAGGCATGTCCAAATAAGTTGATGTTGATTTCTGTAGCAAAAATGACAACAGCGCTAATGGAGATTGAAGGGGAAAGCTTGATAAACTACACGAGGCAAGGTAGGGAGAATTTGGAAGACAGTAGGAAGACTTCCAAGAGGAAAGTCCCCTATGTTGTGTTTTGAAGGGTGATCTAGAGGACATTACAGACCAAGGGCACAGGAGTAGCAAAGAAATAATGCCAGCAAGGCACGTGTCTAGCGCTGGAACTGCCTTTTTCCAGTCCCTGCTCATGGCAGACATTACTAATAGATCATGGTACCAGAATGGTCTCAGGATCGTTCCAAGCACACTTCTCCAAGTAGCCAATAGCAAACAATTAGAGTTGATATTTGCGTATTTGTTTCTGTGGCAGAGTCAACAGTCTAAAGGGATGCTCAGGCACTAGACCTTCTGTTGGGGGAGCCTCTGGAGAATAAGATTACGTAGGTCTGTGAATGCCAACTAAGACTTTAACTTATTTTCACATGAAATAGGGAAGCCATTAAGGATTTGGTCCAGGAAAGTGATGTGATCAGAACCATTTAATGATTAGGCATCTTGTCTTTCACTCCCTTTAGATAGTAGTTTCCAAACTCGGTTGCCATTAGAATCACTTGGGGAGCTTTTAAAACTCCTGTTGCCCAGACCACACCCAAGACCAATTAAATCAGAATTTCTGGGGATGTGATCTGAACATCAATGTTTTTTTACAGCTCCCTTGGTGATTGCAGTAGCCAAATTTAAGTCCCAATAATTTAAATTATAAATTTATTGCAGTGGGGATTCTCTGCCATCCATCCATTCTGGTATCCTACTTCAGTCTAGCACAATATCTTGCATAGGAAAGGAATTCCGTACCTGATTGCAAGAGCATTAAGTCAGCATCTAATTGACTGCTGAGGTGCTCAGTTGCCTTCCATGTTAGAATCGCCTTCCTTTCTCAGGTGGGGATGTTTCAAAAAACATCTTGGAATCATAGCAGCGTTTTAATCTTAAACATAGTAGTCAGGTATCCTGCTGAGAAAACCAATGGCCCCGGAGTTTACTAGAGTTGAAAAGGCCATGATTCTCTTTCTATCTTTGTTGAAATGGCTTGTGGAGAGTGAGAAATAAGGCAGAATTAGAGAAAGGATCCGACTAGTGGAATATATGGAATGCATGAATACATAGGCAGGATTACATGAGTGGATAGCTTAGAGGGCTGGAAGAGAGGATTCGCCTGGGAATTCGATTTTATTTCCTCTCAGTTCTGTTATGCTTTCTTTCTCTCCTACCCCAAACTTATCCCCAAATCTCATTGTTTACTGCTTAATTACTCAATTCTCCTTTAGCATAAACTACCAGTTTTTTTATGCTTTTTTTCCTAAACAGATGTTCATTTCCACCTTTGCGTCTCTCACAGTAGTGTTTAACTCTTACGTTTATATTACTCTTTTCTCCTCTTACGGAAGTTGGCCCTGTTAGAAAGCCCTGCCATGCTCTTCTTCTCCCAGAGCCCACTTCTGTAAGCTCCGACTGAAATGTTTCCTCCTTGACTCGAGACAGATTCGGTGTTCTCAAAGCAAAAACCTTCATCAAAGCACTTATTTCATTACAGTTAGAGATTTTCCCCACTTTGCTCTCCCTTTCTTGCTCCTGATTGTAAAAGCAATAAGTATTCCGTTACACATATATTTTCCAAATGTAGAAAATGAATTTAAAAATTTTGAAAATCTTCGGTAATTT
>NW_011888842.1:5107916-5157543 GCF_000151845.1 Pteropus vampyrus | reverse complement strand
ATTCTCAGCAGCAGAGAAGAGTGCTTATCTCACAGGTCCTTGTTTAGAGGAGACTTTTGTTCCCCAGTTTTGCTAATTTGAGAGGTGAGGATAATAGCTTTATTGTTTTAATTTTCATTTATTTAATTGCTAGTGAGGTTGCCTTTTTAAAATATATGCTTATTTAGCATTTGAATTTTCTCTTTTATGAATTGCCTCTTTTGACATTTTATAGCCAGTTGTTGATGGGAATCTGAAAGTTTTGTACCAATTTTCTTTTATGTCTTACAGATAACTCTTATTCTTTTACATTTGTATAAAATTTTTCCAGTTTAGTCCCCTGGTATTTAAGTTTTGTCTTTGATGTTTAAGTATAGACTTTTATATTTTTATAAAATAACTTCTAATTTTTCTTCTTGTGAGTCATTTCTTCCCTTTTTAAGTTAAAATGCCCTCTTTCCCTTTGCCCCTCAGTTTGATTAATTCTCACTCTTTTTTTATGTTTTTAAAATTTTTAAAGCATTTAATTTAATTCTTCTACACATCTATAACTTATTAAAGTGGACAGGATTTTTTAATGCTTCTCTGCACTCCAAGATTTTTAACCCCTTGTAAAAGGGGCCCATGACCATGTATTAAAAAGAATATTTTCCCTACAAATTTGCGATGCCATTTTAATGATATATCAGATGTCTCTGTGTATGTGTAAACCCAGTCTTATTTTCCAACATATATTTGGTCCATTGCCATGTCTATTATCACACCAGAAACATTATGTTTTTATGATTTTTGCTATATAATATAAATATAACATATATAAAACTTTCGAGTAATTCTAATTTTTCAAAAATGACATAGCTACTTTCACCTATCATTATTGTAGATGAGCTTCAGTATCATCTTGTTAAGTTTCCAAATATCTTGTCAGAATTCCGATTGGAAAATATGATAAACCTATAAGTTAATCTAAGAAAAACTGATCTCTTTACATTATTGAGTCTTTGGCCCAGACACACTGTTTACCTTCATCTTTAGTCCAGTATTTGTTACATCTTGCAGTAAAGTTTTGTGGTTTTCTTCATAAGTATCTTACATATTTCTTGCTAAAGCTATTCATAGACATTTTATATTTTCTATTGTTGTGAATAAGATATTTTAAAATCGTATTTCCCAAGTAGTAAAGAAAAACACTATTATTTTGGTATATTTACCCTATAACTAGTCTCTCTGCTGAGCTTTCTTATTAATTTTAATAGTTATTTAGTTGATTCTCTTGAATGTTCTAGGTTTCAAAATATATCTTTTACAGTAACGATAATTTTGTCTTTTTGTTTTAAGCCATTATTATTCTAGCAAATCTATCTTTATTGCAAAGAATAGAAACTTATTCGATACAGCATAGGGGAGGTGAATGCGTCTGATGGGAGTGGTGAAGAGGCTGTTACTGTAAGGACATGACCAGGCAAACGCCATGGTAACTGGGGCCTGATACAGTGTGGTCTCATAGGAACTGGAGCTAGGCAACTTACTAGAAACCAAAGCCACTCTCTCTGTCTCTTCAGAGCTACATAATATTTTGCTTCCCTCCATTTCTCGAGCCTCTGTCCTCTCTTTCTTAGAAACTTACTCTGCCGGCACATGCAGCTAAACATGTTCCTGTTCTCTTGGTGCCAGCATTGAACTTGGATACACCCACTCTCCTCTCTTTGATTCTATTTCCCAACAGCTCAAGAGAGAGACTCCCTGAGTTGCTGGTCAGACAGTGGATTAGCTGACATTAGTTCAGGGGTCTACACCCGCTCCACGCAGCACTGCCGAGGTTGGGGCTGGGCCGTATGGTAGAAACACAGCCTCTAAAGTCTGTTTCTCTCACGTCTGTGAATCTTGTTTTTGGCAAGTTTTGCTGGTTTCTGACCATAAATGAAATAGCAGTTCAACTTCTCTGCTCTTGGAGCAGCTTATAAAGTATAAGAATGATCTGCTTCTTGAAATTTTGAAAGAAATTACCTGGAAAAAAAACTATTTGGTATCAGCCGCTTTCAGAGAAGTAATTCTTTGATAGCTCTTTCAATTTCTCCTATAGCTATTGCTCCAGTGAGGTCACGAGGTTTTCCCTACTTGTTTCGGCACTAGACCATGACCTTCTGGACAGCCAGAACCATGTTTCATTTATCTGTTTGAGCCCAGTTCCAGCCCAGAGCCTGGCCCTGAGCAGATGCTTGATTTGTTGAATTAGCGTGATCCGAATCAGAGGCAGCATAGATAATGAAAAGAGGGCGAGGCATAGAGTGAGAGGGTTAGAGCGTAAGTATTAACTCCACGTTTTACTAACTGGGAGGATCAGGTCAGTTGCTTCACTCTGAGTTTTGTTTTCCAAATATATACAGTAGTGAACTTTTAGGATGGAGTGTGTGTGTGGAGCGGGCCCTCCAAAATCTCTACCTTGCTTTAACATTCTGGCTTAAGCTTAGATGTGAAAACCGGATATCAACTAGGAAAATTAAAAAAAAAAAAACCAACTTTTTAGAATTCTACGTTAATCCTTGTGGGACCAGGGGAGTATGAATAAACAAGTAAATAAATCAGATACATGAATTAGGTTTTATTTACCCTCTTACAGTGGAAGATAATCATTTGTTAGTTGGAGCCCAGAGGTGTTGCCTTCATGAGCTACCTGTGTGAAATCCAAACATTTTGTGAAAATGCTAACACAGTATCATTGTATGTGCCTGCTATTTTAATGGGGACTAAAAACCTTTTTCTAACAGTTGATTGTATTTGAAAATATAAACTGGACGCCTAATTCATGCATTTTCTGAAGACACCGCCTCAGTGTTGACACGTCTTAGCGCTCTTGGCCCGTACTGATAGGAGTGTGCGTGTGCGCACACATCCGTAATCCCTTCTGCTTTAGATTCGTTAGTTCCAAGAAGGCCTTATACACAGTAATGGATCTTCACGTGCCCTTTGTTTTCTCATTCACATGGAGGGTTTTGACTGATTGTTGTCAGAAGGGAAAGAAGAAGGAAACTGACTCTCATACTGGGGTAGTTGAGTGTCCTTCTTGCTTTCTGGTAATGATCAAGAGCCGTTCTCATCAAGGACGCCTGAATTCATGGAAGTCAGCAATCCCCTGAATGTAGTCCCAAGATCAGGTCACACCACACTCCAATTTCTAATGTGCATTTCACATCTGAAACACAAGCACTGATTGCAAATCTGAAGACATTTTCTTTTCGCCCCAGGCCAGGATTTTTAATTTTAAAAAAAATAAATAAATAAACCTGTCAAGGTCTGCAAGGAAGGCTCTTAGATATTCTAGCCAATGGTTTATTTAAAAATCCAATAATGCAATTTCCTCAGCAGCAGGAGTCAAGAGACCTTCTCTAGGCTGAATGTGTCCCTTAAGTGGCTTGTAGCCAGATCCCTAGCCCATGAAACAGAAGAGATTTTACAAAAGGGATTCTACTTGGTGGGCCCAGGACAGTGTATCTTGAACCTCTGTCCAAAATAACTCATATTAGGAGTAAGAAGACCTGGTGTTTAGTCTCACTCACTATCTATGTGAACTTGGCCATTCACATGGATAATTTAAATATAAAATTTAAATTTTAAACACAGAATTTTAAATTTGTAATAAATCTGCCAATCGTCTCCTCAACCTCACTATTTATAGCTCCAAAACAGAGAAAGGGCCTTTCTGTGTACTGTATAACCCCAACCTGTTGGCCCTAACCGATTGGCCCAGAGAAGCACCACTGACCCTTGGCCAATTGGACTGCATCTCTCTGAAATTCGAAATCACTGCCTGAAAAAGAGACTCAATTACTTGTGGGTACTAGAGCCATAGAGCCAATTACCTCTAGGGCTAAAACAACTGTCTTGGAATAGGCATGATAGACTATGGTCAATCTGAAGAAGCTGGTCCTTAGAAGACTGGAACTCACAGTAGACAGAAGCAGAGATGGAAGGCCATAGAGAGAGAGGGAGAGAAGGAGAGAGGAAGGGAGGGAGGGAGGGAGGGAGAGAGAGAGACAGAGACAGAGACAGAGACAGAAACAGAGAGACAGAGAGAGAAAGGAGAGAGAGAGAGAGAGAGAGAGAGAGAGAGAGAGAGAGAGAGATGCCCAATGCTGTTCTAGGTCCTGTGAGGCCTAGAAGTTAAGTTCCATGAGTTTCTCACTTTCTTTCTCCTGAATTTCTTTAAGCGAATTTCTATCACTGGAAAACAGCTATAAGAGAATTCTATAACTTTGTATCTGAGCAGACATTAAGTATCTTATGTCTTACCAATTCATTCAATTCACAAGTATTTATTGAACTTGTGTTATGAACCAGGGTCAATAATGGAAGCTGAGAAAAAATAAGTGAACAAGACAATGGCTTCATGGAGCTTGTATTTCAATGGGGGAAAAAAGACCAGAAGCAAGATAGGAAGACAAAACTCAAATAAATAAAAAAGTAAATGGCATCACATTAACAAATGTACTAAATGGACAAAGAGAATTCTGGGAAATAGGACAAAGAGATGGACTTCTTTTTGAAAGAGTGGTCAGAGAAACTCTCAGAAGAAATGATGCGGAAGCTAAAATTTATGAATGAGAAGGCACTGACTCTGCAAAGAATTAGGGAAACTGAGTCTCAGGCAAGATTCATGTGGGTGGAAACTGAGTCTCAGGCAAGATTTATGGTGGAAATTAACTCAGGTGTAATGACTCCCAATTTTCTGCTTTTTACCCCTCCGTGGGGCAGAAATAGCACCAATTTTGAGCCATATAGAACTAGATGTAATTACTGGCTCTGCTATATAGTCTTGGGTAATTCATTTTCTTCCCCTGAACCCAGTTTTCTTATTTGGAAAAGGGGCGGGGGTAAGAATGCCTTAACTTGCAGGGTTTTTTTTTTTTTATAAAGTTTACCAACAATGTATGCAATTGTCTAACACAGTAGACACTTAATAAAAAGTAGCTATTACTATTTGACTATTGTCTCTGAGATTACACTCCATCAAAATGTAGAGGCAAAAAATAAACCAGCTTTAACCTTTAGACACTGGAAAAAAAATAGAAAATGAAATCCAAGATGAGCAAAAGGAAGAAAATAATATAGGTTAGAGGGGGGAAAAAGCCATGTAAAATAGAAAATAGAGAAAATAAATAAAACCAAAACTTTGGTCTTTGAAAAGATCAACAAAAGTGACAAATTTTTTGACTGGCCAAGAAAAAAACAGAGAAGATTCAAATCAATAAAATTAGTAATGAAAGAAGGAACATTACTGCTGACCTTACAGAGAGAAAAAAAGACTATAAGGAAATACTATGAATAGTTGCATGTCACAAATTAATAACCTAGAATAAATTAACAAATACCTAGAAAGATACAGGCTACCAAAAATGACTGAAGAATAGAAAACCTGAATAATAAGAGATTAAATTATTATTATTATTATTACTATTAATAATAATAGAAACACCCCCCAAAAAAGCCCAGGACCTGATTCACTGGTGAATTTTAGCAAACTTTTAAAGAAGTAACATCCATTCTTTACAAAGTCTTCCAAAAATATAAGGAGAGAAAATACTTCCCAGCTCATTGTATTAAGACCATCTAATTCTGATGCCAAAGTCAGACAAAGATATCAGAAGAAAACAAAAATACCAATATCCTTTAAGAATATAGATGCAAAAATCCTTTAACAGAATACTACCAAACTGAGTCCAGCAAAATAAAAAAATGATAATTCACCATGACCAACTGGGATGTATCTCAAGAATGCAAGATTAGGTTCAACATTTGAGAATTAACCAATGCAATATATTGTATTAACAGAATAAAGGACAAAAAAACACATGATAATTCAATACACACAGAAAAAACATTTGACAAAAATTTAAGATTCTTTCATGATAAAAGCACTCAACAAACTAGAAATAATTCTCCAACTTGATAAAGGACACCTACAAAGAACCTCATATCTAATAACACACTTAATATTGAAAGACCTTTAAGATCAGACACCATGTGTCTGCTCTCACCATTTATATTAAATGTTGTACTGGAGTTTCTATCCAGGGCATTTAGGGATAAAAACACAAAAACATATCTCTATCTCTGTCTATCTACTATCTATTATCTATATTCATTCTAATTGAAGAGGAAGTATAAATAAACTCTCTCTCTTTGCAGATACCATGATTTTGTATGTAGAAAACTCTAAGGAATGCATAAAAAATTATTAGAGCTAATAAATGAGTTTAACAATTTTTAGGATATGAGATCAATATACAAAAATCAATTGTATTTCTGTAACTGGCAATGAACAATTTGAAAATGAACTTAAGAAAAGAATGCCATTCATAAGAGTATTGAAGATAAACTTTTATTAAATTTATTTATATTTAAAACCTATATTATGAAAAAAATATAAAACATTGTTTAAAGAAATTAAAGAAAATTCAAATAATTGAAAAGACATCATGCTTATGGATCAGAAGACTTAATATTGTAAAGATCGAGCTATGGATTCAAGGTAATTCCTTTCAAAATCCCACCTGACTTGTTTCAGAAATTGACAAACTAACCTAAAATTTATATGGAAATGCAAGGAACTCAGCATAGCCAGAACTTGGTCGGGGAGGCGGGGGTCAGGAACTTTGAGTGGAGGAGAACAAATCTGGAGAATTCACAGTTTCTGATTTTAAAACTTAACATAAAATGTCAGTAAATAGAATAGTATGGTACAGACATAAGAATAAAAATGTAAATAAATAGAATAAAAATAGAACCCTAGAACCCTCACATTTATGGTCAGTTCTTTTTCAACAGTGATGTCAAGACTGTTCACTCAGTGAGGAAAAGTCATTTTTTCAAAATATGGTACTAGGACAACTGAATATTCACATTGAAAGGGATGAAGTTGGGCATCTTTATATCCATACACAAAACTTAACCAAAATGAATAATTGACCTAAATGTAAGGGCTAAAAATATAAAAATCTTAGAAGAAAACATAAATCTCTGTGACCTTGGGTTAGGTAATAGTTTCTTAGTTAAGTCATTAAAAGCACACAGAACAATTAATTGGACTTCATCAAAATTTAAAAAATGTATGCCTCAAAGGATATCATTAAGAATGTGAAGAGACAACCCATAGAATGGAGAGAATATTTGCAATTACTATATTTGCTAAGAAATTTGTATCCAGAATACATAGAGAACGTTTTCAACTCAATAATAAAAAAGGCAAATAGCCCAATTAAAAAATGGGCAAAGGGTCTGAATAGACATTTCTCCAAAGATTTATAAATGGCCTTATAAACATAAGAAAAGATTCTCAACATCATTAACCATTAAATAAATGCAAATCAAAATAAAAAAGATGGATAATAACAAATGTTGACAAGAATGTAGATAAATTGGAATCCCCACAGACTGCTATTGGAAATGTAAAATGGTACAGCCCATTCAGAAAACATTCTGGCAGTTCCTCAAAATTTGGGGTGGGGGGGGCGAGGTGGGGAGTGACTGCTATTGGATATGGGGATTTCTTTTGAGAATGATGAAAATATTCTAAAATTGATCCTGTTGATGGTTGCACAACTTTGTGAATATCCTAAGAAACACTGAATTTTGTACTTAGGTAAATTGTGTACTATGTGAATATCATCTCAATAAAGTTGTTAAAAATATAAGGGCAGCAAAAAACCCTTAGTAAAATTGTATGACTAATTATTTGTTTGAATTTGTATTATTGTTATAAATCATCCTAAATATTTCTTAATCAACTTCGGGCTCAGAATGCCATACCTATTTATTGAGAAGGGGAATGTTCTCTAAATGGAATGGGATGCCTCTATGCATGATATCCAAGAATCAAGAAACATTCTTGGGCATTGGCATCAAAGAACTTCTAAATACAAAGTGGAATTTGTTATTTTTTCCATTTCGATATATGTTTTTTCAAAATCAGATAAAGCATTGGTGATGACGATCAGTACCATTTACCAGGTATTTCCTGTGTGCCCATTCTGCGCAAAGCACTTACAGATGTTGGTTTCTTTAATCCTTATAATAACGCTTTGTGATTTGTTTTATTTCCCCATTGTTAGATGGGTAATTGAAAATCAGGTAGTTTAAGTAACTTGCCCCAAATCACACAGTTTGTAGGGACAGATCTGAAATTTGAAAGCCAGATATGTTTGATTCCCAAATCCATAATGTTAATCTCTAATTGTGCCAATTTTTAACCAGCGTATTTGCATTTTTGGTTTGTTTTACTGTTTTTCACATTTTTTAATGTGTGCTCATAAGTAATGCATGCTCATTGTAGAAAACCTGAAAAAACTCATAAGTATGTCATAGGTGGCATTTGGCTAGTAACGGGGGGCTTGAAATGAGGAAATAAAATTGCTAATAACATTACGATATGTATTTATATTTGTTACTTTTAATGACTACTTGTGACATGTTAAGGGAAATGTGGATTATAAAACGATTGACTCGTATGCCCTCTTTATGTATGTTATTTACATATATTATAAAATACATTAACATGTTATATATGCAAATTACATATTGAAAATGTTTTTGAAGAAAAAGGTCTAGAATAACATATCAAAACACTGAGTGCATTTAGGCAATTATCTTTCTCTTTGCTTTTCTGTGTTTTCTAATTGTTTAAATATGATCATCCTTGACTTCTGAACTTATCAGTTCTCTGGATTAACCAATGCTTTCCATTGTCTTTGAAGATTTGACTAATGCCCACTGCAAGTCAGACGCTCCTGGCTAGTAGACTGCTCCTTAAAACTCCAGTGCACTTCGGCTTTCACTAACTTTCCATTAACCTGCAATTACAGATCCTGATCTCAACAGATAAGAGAGACTTTACTGTAATGGGAGCAGCAGGAGCGCCCGATGTCAGACAATTAGTAGACGGGCTGGAATCACACAGTGGAGTTGCTTTTTGGAGTTAAAGAACCTCACTTACAAGCTTCAGAATGACCATTCTACGTATTCGCAGGCAGTTACTGCATTGTTTTTGTTTTGTTTTTTTTTCATTTTGTTAGTCTTTGAGATTCTCCTCTTCCCTTATCGTTTCCTTTATATTTTTAACTGTTGCTCTCTGTAGGGGAAGACAGCAAAAAACAACCAACAAATCGACTTTCGGTCAGTTAAATCAGTTCAGTTAAAAGGCCACGGGAGTGGAGGAAGGGCTTTTGCTATATTGAGTACAAACCCTACAAAGCATGTACCTCACTAGAGAATACATTGGCAATATTAGGATATTTTCATTTCATTTTAATTATTTGGAAGAACTTGGGAATCCAGGAAAAGCCAGGAAGGCTGACAGCAGATTCATCAGTTTTTATTAATGATTATAAATTACATTTCTTAAAAAAGACAACACATATATATTCACCCCTCTCCAGGGAGTTCAGAGAAAGACATTACTTTTCCAAAGAAGGTCATTAGAGTTGAGTGTTTTTCTTATGATAATATCTCAGAATGCCAGTACAGAAAAAGTCTTTCCGTATTGAATCCAACACCCTTATTTTACAAATAAGACACTGAGGCTGAGACAGGGGAAGGTGTTGACCAAAAATAACAGAGCAAATCACTGGCAGAGCTAGGAGCTGAACCGAGTCTCCTGACTTTGGATGTAGGGCATTTTCTGTACAGCGTCAAGCAGTTAAAGTAAATGGGTAAGATTCACTAGGATAAGACAGTAGGGTGTGGTGTGGACTGTGGTGAACCAGAAAGAATATGATCTGCCCCTGTGGTGGAAACACACACATCTCCAGAACGGATTTGGCTCCTCACTCTCAGTATGCATACCCTACTACATCGCATATCTATCTCATTTAGAAACACCAACACGTTTCTAAATGGCTTACTTTATTTACATTGAGTGGATGGCTTCATGGTTTTAATGAAAGAGCTCCAGAGATCATTTAACTGAGTCTCCAGTTATAATACCTTTTGCAGCCAATCAGTTTCAACTCAAACCTTCTCAGTGATGGGGAACTCGCTACCATACAATTTAGCACATTTGATTGGCAGATAGCCCCAGACTTTAGAATTCTCTTTGTCGAACAAAACAAACTTCTCTGTAACTTGCACTTACTGGTAAAACTTTAACGTTTGAAGCCAAACAAAAATGAGTCTTATCATTTCGAAACCGATAGCTTTTGAAATACGCGAAGATGGTTTGCATGCACTTCCAAATTTTCTCATCTCCCTTAACCATTCTTCATATGATATATGATATTCAGCTGGATGGTGTGTTCAAAAAGCTGAGGAAAAGTCCCTCCAAACCAAAATAGCTTTTCTGACAGCCCATCATCGTGCCTAAAATTAATCCCAGGTACTAAAGTATTCAAAGAGATGTCAAAAGAAGTGGAAGAAAGGTTCAGAAAGGAAACATGGGGAGGGCATTTGAAGTTAATATTAATAATAATGACATCTAACATTTATCAAAATCTTACAACATGCTAACTAAGGACTCTGCTGGAATCCTTGTATATATTATCACAGTCAGTTCTCACTGTTATCCCAGTAGATGGCCATTTTGTCTCCATTTCATAGATGAAGAAATCGAGTCACGGGAGGTTAATTGACCTGCCTGAGGTCATTTAGCCCAGAAGTGGCAGAGCCAGGATTTAAACCACATCTCTCTAATTCCAAAATCATTGCTCTTACCTGCCTTCCTAGTGTAAACTATTGAAAAACTTACTGGGATTTGAGTCAAAACACTTGGGTGCGATATCCGCCATTGCCTGCTGACCCGAGCGATTTTCTTCACCTCTATGAGCCACTGTCTTCTCATCTGCTCTCCATAGTCGTTTCGGTTCTCTCTCTTCTTTCTTATTTACAATCATCCAGTTTCTAGATGAGACCTGAACATTCTCCTATTAAGACTCTTTTGTGGTTCCCATTGGCTAAGGGATGGAAAAGGAAAATGTGTAACTATCTTCACATGAAATGAGGGCCCTTCTTCGCTAAGGTGGGCTCCTGCCCACCTTTCCCGCCTTTTCTGGTAACTCTGCCTTCAAGCACCTTCTAAGCACACCCGATTGCTTGCATCCGGCAGACTTGCTGTACACCCTCTTTCCTTTGTGTTTCTCTCTCTGCTTGAATATCTTTTTCTTCCCGGAGAAATTAGATCTATTTTTAAAATTGGAGCTCAAATCACACCCCCATCCCTGTCATCCCTGGCCCCACCAGAACTAACCCATCTTCCTCTGGCTCCTTAACTGCTCGGTTCATACCTTTATCATCATAATCTCCTATGATATAGTCAGAATGTGTTCTCCTAAATTTCACATGTTGGACTCCTAAAACCCAGTGTGATGATGTGAGAAAATGGGGCCTTTCTGGGGTGATTAGGTCATGAGGGTGAAGCTCTCATGAATGGAATTAGTGCCCTTATACAGAGGGCCTCACTGGGCACCCTCACCCCTTCCAACATGTGGGGTACAATGAGAAGTCTGCAGCCTGGAAGAGTTTCATACAACCATGCTGACACCCTGACCTCAGACTTTCAGACTCCAGACCTGTGAGAAAGAAATCAATTTCTGTGGTTTATAAACTATCCAACCTGTGGTATTTTGTTACAGTAGCCCAAATGGACTAAAGTACTCCGCTTACCTGCTGCTTTTAGAATGTGAATTCCTGGAAAGCAAGAGGCATATGTTATTCATTGAATTTTTATTCACAACATATAACACAGCACCCTGCACATTAAAAAATGAAGTTAGCACCTACTACGCATAAGATGCAACACATACTGAGTGCTATACCGTCATAGTGCTTGACTGTTTCTTTCATGAAAGAACAAATATACAAAGCAGAAATGCTAGGCTCCTTTCCTCTCCATCAATTAACATTTTATTAAATGTAATGAATTCTATTTGCCACAAAACAACAGCCCTTAAATGACTTTCATTTGGATATAGAGATGTACTTTCACGTTCAGAGTGCAGAAGATAAAATCAGGTACCCTATCGTTATTACCGCCACTGTCATTATAGTTATGACGGTGGATATGAGATTATTATTATTTTTATTATCTTTAGCAAATGAGTTTTCTTTCTCTCCTCCCCTACCCCCAACTCCGAGCTTCCAGGAACGTTTCTCGTGTGTTTCCAGCTGCCCCATCTTGTTTTGACACTTCTGCCAGGGAGCTTTGTGGAGAGGAGAGGAGGGGAAAGGATGCAGAGGCTGACCTCAAGCTTGGGCTGGCCTGCTGGCTACAGACTGCCCAGCGGCTGCCGCCACCAGTCTGTCTCACCCTCCGCTGCACTCAAGGCCACCATTGATCAGCTCACTTGAGCGCTTTGCAGCTGCAGCTTTGGACAGGCCTTTGGAGAAATTGATTGCAGTCGATTCTCAGCAGATCGAGCCACGTTGACTTGTCTCCTGGCCCCACCTAGAGCACCTTCACTATTCCTTTTAATTACTCTAGTAGGTCTCCCTCCGCACAGGGGCCAGGGCACAGGTCGGTGAGAGAGAGAAAGAGGGAAGGAGAAAGGCAGAGAGAGAGAGAGAGAGAGAGATGAATGGAGACAGACACAGAAAGAAATGGGTGCTAAATAAAACAGTTTTCCCCAGAATGGAGTGATTTCTTAACTCGTGCCAGGAAACTGGGTCACATTTGTTCATTGTGAGTTTAGTGTGTTGATTATTAGAGAATTTGTTTAGAGAATCACAAATCAATTTGAGTTCAAGACCCAACTCAGCCAACTAATTTTGTAAAGTTGGCAAGTTATTTCATATAGCTGAGACTCAGTTTCACATCATAAATGAGAAAATTAGCAAGATAACCTTAATAATTACAAACACATAAATGTAAATAAAACTGTCGCCACTACTACAGATATGATGAGGACAAAGTTGGTGGTGAGTGCTGATATTGGTTTAGCACTTAGAGGCACGAAGCATCATTATATTTTATGTAGATAATTTCTTTCTTAATTTTTTAAACAATCATTCTATCAGAGGATAGAGGGGAAATATTTGTTTCCATTTCATAGAGGTGGAAACTTGAGGCTAAAAAATTGTTGTCCAAATTTAAAGTATTAGAGATCAAACCTAAGTCTCACTGCGCCCAGAGGCCTTGTACTATATTGTCTGTATAAAATACCAGTAGCTCACAAGCCACATTCAGACAAATCCCCCTGACCTCACGTTCAGCCTTGCGGCTCTGCGTATGCATAGTAGGAGGTACATTTGATACAGGCATCTTGGCTTGAGAGTCGTGATTAAAAAGTCCCCATTCTATTTCCTTTTCAAAACAAAGGGAAGATCTGTGCCCCAGTATTTATATATCCGCATCTTTGCTTTTAAGATAAACCGGAAGGACAGAATGATGGCTTCAAAATCATACAGTGATTGGTTCTCATGGTGTGAGCGGCAGACTACCTGCATCAAAATCTCCTGGACGACTTGTTGAAAAACATATTCCTAGTCCTTTTCCAGCACTGGTTAATCAGAATTCCTAGGGCAGGAACCCAAGACATTGCATTTTAACAAGGGCACCTGGTGATTCTTGGGAGCACTAATGTTTGAGAACCACTGGGACTGAAAATCGTGGCTCAGCCAGAGCTCGAATTCAAGATAGTTTATCGCCCTCACCCTACTCCAGCAGGCTCTGCATGACACTACCTTCACAGAGGATTTTAGTATTTTCTTTGCATTTTATGTGATCTAGACTCTTGGTTTTCTACCCACCAGCCGTCCCCACAGCCCCTCCTCCCTCCAACACCTGCTTCCGTGCACATACCTTTCAGTTTCATTGAGAATGTTCTCTATCCTGGAAGATGAATCATGATTTTTCTAAGCCATCGGGCCATCCCATTGTTCTTTCTAGTTATTGGCTATGGATGAGAATGTGATCTAAATCTGACGAAGGTGAGGCAAAGTCTTTAAGCGGGCTCTTGAGAAACATTTTTATTTCTCAAAACGAAATCTACATAAGGAGAAAGTCCTTTGCTCAATCTCTTTCCTTCCTGCTTTGGACACAGACCTGTGATGATGTGATGTTTGGAGGTACTATGTCTATTTTGCAACTATAAGCTGAGGAACACAAGAATGCAAAGCCAACATAGTGAGATAGGCAGGGTAGAAGAATGCAAAGGGTCTATATTCTTGAAGACAAGTCTAGAGCCATTCAGTCAATCCTGAGATCAGTTGACTCTGGTTTAACTGTATGAATAATAAATCTACTTTGGCTAAGCCACTGTTAGCCAAGATCCTTTATTGCAACCAAAAACATCCTAACTTTCTCTTTACCCTGTCTTACCCTTTAGCATTTCTTCCCTTCAAAATTTATGTGAAAAAATTATTTTGAGGCTTTCTTAAGCTAGCATGCTTCCTATCCAGTAGGAGAGTTAGATGAAGAGAGATTTGACTCTTCTGCCAAATATTTATCATCATTACCAATTTTTGGCAGATTCTAGATTGCAGTAAATTGATGATAGGACCCTGGAACCAGAGTTGGTCCTATAGATCAAGGATCAGCAAACTCTGACCCACAGATTAAATTAGGCCTACTGCCAGTTTTTATGAATTAAGGTTTATTGGAAAATAGCCATACTCATTTATTTAATATTACATATGGTTGCTTTCATGCTACAGTGACAGGGTTTAGTAGTTGCCATAGGCATCAAGTGACCCCAAAGTCTAAAATATTCACTCTCTGACCTTAAACAGTAAAAGTGTACTGATTCCTGATATAGATAATCCAGTCACTGGTCAAAAAAGAAAATACTGTGTTTTGTGCTGGATGCTGTCCTTACTTGTCTGTTTTAAATACCACATAGGAAGGGGACCACACCGACATCCCACTGGAAGATTTTAAGAATCAGACTATTTCTCTCATCCAAACAGAAGGGTAACCCACTTCACCCCAGGTGTAGATGGGGTTGGGAGATATCTGTAAACAGAGCCAGTATCTCCTCATCTAAAAAAGAACCTTGAATCTTCCCCAGCCTTTGGACAAGCAGAAGGATAGAGAATAGAAGACTCAACCCTGGATGCAAACCAGAGAAGTGGCAGAACCCATTAGACACACGAACACAGTTAAGAGTAAAGCTGGATCAATTACCGAGATTCAGAAGAGGATGATAGCTCAAGATGATAGTGTGACTTCTAGAACTAGAAACCACTAGTAGTAATAGGTTTGGGGAATCAGGGATGGAGGGTCAGGTAGTCCTGCCTAACTGTGATGGACTACAGTTTGTAGGTTTGGAGTTACCCTTTAACTGGCTATGAAAAGCCTTTCTAAGGCCATCCTGGAACACAAATCATAATGAGAATTAATTGAGTAGCTTAGGGAGGTCCCACATTTCTGTGTAGCATGAGAAACTGCTTGAATCCCATGCTTTTTGTAGGTACCCAAATAATATCTTGTTTTAGGCAACAAGGAAGGATGTCTTTAAAAGGGCATTTAAGGTCACCAGAGCCACATATGAGGCTTGGTTCAGCTGTGCAACCTGGGTAACAGCTGTACCTCTGAGCCTGTCCTCTTGTCTATAAAATGCAGCAGAAGAGATGTTGATAAAATATACACGGGTGTGCCCATGACATTCAGAAACACATGCAAAAACGTGCTTCCTAAATTATAAAATGCTGTGCAAATGTGAGGTGTCACTGTTACTATCGAATATGACTACATCTTGATAGGCCTACAGAATGAGTTGGCTGCGAAAGATCCCATAAAATAGCTGTCTAAACTAACCTGTTGAATGAGGGAGAATTCATGACTCTCTTTAAGATGTTGGAGAATTCCTGCCAAGATGGGCTCTTTCTTCTTAGTGTAATTGACACCGGGGAAGTCCTTATGACAGTAACTAGGCACCAGATTCAACCTCTTCCAAAGACTGTTCCGTGTCAGAGATAATAAAGCAATATCTGCATGGAGGCACACGCTCATTTACCTGCTTGTTAGGAGGAAAACATGCATGCAGCTTGGCCACCTAAGAGGTCCAACATGCAAGTCTAGTTTAGTACAGAGATATAGAATTCTATGAGGCCAGAAATGCATCCGTAAGTACTAGGATGCTCATGGCAGCACCATCTGGAAAACTGGAAACTACACTAATACCCCAAATAGTTGAAGGGATAAATAGATTATAAGGCTACTGAGCAGGATACACCTGGCAGAGGCTACACATTTGGGCTGGCCATGGTGTCGTGTCCTGAGGTCCTGAGAGGGTTAGCTGAGGTTGAGGGGAACAGGTCAAGGAGATCAGAGAGTCAGTGAGACAGGAAGAATAAACAGGGCGGGGGATTTTTGACTCTTGTGCAGAAATAATTTAGTCTGTTTTCAAGTTGGTGTTCATATCTTTCTAAAGAAATTCGCTGAAATATTTCCAAATTCTTAGTCATGTATGTATGCTTGTGTGCTCAAATTTAGACATAGTCTTTAAAATAATACGTGAATCAGGTATTGAACTTGAAGAGTATCAGCCGATCCTGTCTCCTTTTACTCCTTAACACATGGATAGTGTGCTTGCATGCATAGTACCAGCCTTATCTTTCCAATTGTTAAGCGCTGTGATGTTTATTCAGATTCATAGACTTCTTTTTGTTCAAGATTTGTGCATGGCCAGACCCAGCCAACACCGAATTGTAGGTAATGCTATGTGAAATACAGCAATGAGAATGAATGATCTATAACTATAGCCAACCATGTGGATGAATCTCGCACATGTATCTTGAACTGAAGATATATAGGTACAAACGATTCCATTTTTATCAAGTACAAAAACAGTAAAATAACCCATGTCATCGAACACATATTGAACACATTGAATCACAATAGTGTTTACCTTCAGGGAAGTACCAGTGGATAGAAGGGAACAACAGAGAGGTTTTAGGGTATTATTCATGTTCTTTTTCTTAATTTTAGTTTATGTTTATAAAAAATATATATTCAGTATATATAAAATATAAAAAATATATATAAATATATATTTATAAATATATTCAGTTTGTAAAAATTAATAAAACCATGTATGTATGATATTTCTACTTTTCTGAGCATGCTATACTTACATAGAATGTTTTTTTAAAAATGAATTAGGAACCAATGATATAAGACAATGAAGCTCATGAGCAACTCAGCCGGGGGACTAACTATGGCACCTTTGAGAAGTCATTTTACCTGGTTGAGCCTCAGATGCCTCATTCCTAAAAAGAGATCGGTAATTCCTGCTTCACGAGGTCATTGTGAGTGTTAAATTTAAAGGCAAGACTGCATGTAAAGTACTTAGCGTAGTGCCTGGTACATAGCAGGCAGCTAATATCTGGTTGCTATTGTGGTTACATGATCCTTATATCGTTCAGTCTGACACCATTTCAGACTGATATTAATCATCATCTTGGATCCATCAAGAGACACACACTCACTGTGTGCCGAGGGGGCACCCAGATTGTGCAATGGAAGCTGGGAAGAGAGGAGGAATTGCATGAGACTGGAAATGAAGCTAGAAACGCTCAAAAGGAGAAATTATGGAAGTTAAAGAAGTCCAGAGGCTGAATTTTATTCTGCAAGTGGAAGTTACTCTAAACAGAAAAGGCCTAAAAGTGAACATTACCTTATAGAAAGTGTATTAGATCTCCAAAAGTCAGAATATGATGATGTTATTCTTCTTGTGGTTATTATTAAAACTATACACATTAGCAACTACTACAATCACTATTATTTTATTGTGCATCTGCTAGGTACCAGATATTTTCAAAGCGTTCTCTCATTAATCCTTACTCGGAGCACAAATGAGAATCACGGTCATTTATCAGGTTCTTACCAAGTGCTAGGCACTGTTCCAAGCTTTTATACATAGTAAGGCATTTAATCCCCATAAGAGCCCTGGGAGATAGGTACTATTGTCTCCAGTTTATAAATGAAGAAACTGCAGCAAAGAGAGATTAAATAACTTGTCTAAGGTCACACCGCTATCCTGTGACAGAGCTGGGATTTGAACCCTGGCAAGCTGACCCCTGTGCCATTCTCAACCCATTATGTTATATCACCATCCAGGGTATTTTTATGCCCAATTCACACGAGTTAACTGAGACAACAAACAGTAAAATCACTTGTTCAAAGTCAGAGAAAGAAGGAAAGACCCCGTTTTGCATGATAATGAGGCTTATGCTCTTCATTACTTTCCTATCTGCTAAGGACCATAGTTTCCAGTCATGATGGAAAACAAATGAAACATCAGTCAATGTTTTAACGATGAAAGGAGTAGCGATTCCTCTAGCAAATATTTACTGAGCACTTATGTGCCAGGAAATTTGTGTTACATGTACTACATGTATTCATTCACATGTGCTAAATAACCCTTATGGAACCCTATAAGGAAATACTATTGTTATCGTTGTTTTATAAATGAGGAAACCGAGTCTCAGAGAAGTCACGAAACTAGTAAAAAATCTAAAATTAGGTCTTAGGCACTTCACCTCAAAAGCATGCTTTTATCACTTCACTCGACTACCTCTCAGCCATGAGGAAGCTAATTCCAGGAGCTGAACCTTCCTTTCTCTACCCCCACCCCCAGCTAATTCTGCACCCAGTGGTGTCCTGGGGCAATTTAAAAAGCATTCCAAGTCTTCACCACTGCAAGGAATTCTCAGCTAACCTCTCCAGAGCAAGCTGCAGCAGCAAATTCCTTCCCAGGTTCATAGAGAGCCCCAGGCCTCAGAAGAGCAGGTGCTTGCCTAACCCAAGTGTCACCTGCATCTGATATATCTCATGAGCCTCAGGGAGAAACACAGTCTGGTCTGCTCCTTCTTCCAGATTCAGCCCGCTGCCCCGCAAGAGGAAGAGCCAAGGGCCTGCTTGAGAAGGAGCCAGAGTCCTCTCCTCTTCCAAAAGCAAAAGAAGAAGGCATGGCTTCCTCAAAACCACAGCCGCTCATGGATGCATGGGGCTCTGTTAGGATCTAGGAGGCCACCGGTCAGAACAGTTTGGCCGTGGCCAGCCCTAGACTTTCATGGCAGCCAGTGAGAGGCTTTCAGAGCCTCCCTTTGCATAAATGTCTCCACTTCTAAGCTTGTTTTGGAGTCTGAAATCCTTTCCCCATATAAATCAAGTCTTTGGGTAAAAATATAAACCTCCTTGTATTAATCAAGGTTCAAGATGACAAGTAGAAACAGAAGCAGATGAGAAGCAGAGCCAGGAGAGAGAGAGAGAGAGAGTGTGTGTGTGTGTGTGTGTGTGTGTGTCTGTCTGTCTGTCTGTCTGTCTGTCTGTCTGTCTGTCTATCTGTAGGGCAGACCAACAGATTGGAAATTCTAGGGCAGGAGCTACAGTTCATTGATAGAAGTTCTTCTTTCAGGAAAACTTCAGTCTTGCTCTTAGGCCTTTCAACAGATTAGATGTGGCCCACCCAGATTATAGAGGATAATCTCCTTTAAAGTCAGCTGCTTAAATATGTTAACCACATCTGCCGACACCTTTATAGAAACACCTACATTAGTATTTAATCGCATAACTTAGTCTAGCCAAGTTGGCACATAAAACTAACCATTATTCTCCTCATGGCATAATGGAAAGGCCACCAGGATAGTGGCCATGACTATTACTTTCTGTTCTTCTGGGCAAGTCCTTTTTTTCTCTCTGAAACTCAGTGTTAACTTCTGTAGAATGGATGGAGGGAGAAAGTGAAAAATGAAGAAGGCATGAGAGTTGTCTTTAGATATTTGAAAATTTGTGCCACGGAAGGAATACCTAGGCTTGTCCCAGAGGCCATGGCATGGTAGAGAAAATGCATATTTAAGCTGTTAATAAAGAAAGTCTGTGTCACGATGAGATTCTACCATAAGAGGGGCTGCCCTGTAAGAGAATGACCCTCTTGCTCCAGAAGAAGCTCAAACAATAATTGAAGGAGGATTTATTTTGAGAACAATGTAGAAGGCATTAAATTTTGGACTAGATATACTCAAAAATGCCTTTCAGTGTGATTATTCTTCACAGCTAGTAAGGCTAGCCTTTTCTCTTTTTCTCCCCCTGGGCCCTCCCCTGCCCCCAGAGTTTATTAGCTACCTGTGCTAGGCAACATAAAATGTAAACAAATCCTGGAGGAAGAAGTATTACTCATTAGCACCCATCAGACGCATTCTCTAGGTTTATTCATAAGATTAACTGTCTATCACCAGGGTAATCCCTAAAACCAATTTAGATACTCTCACCCAGCAATGCACAGAAAAATGAAGCACAGTAACATTTTCGATTTGGTAGATGAAACTGGATCTAGTAAAGCATACTGATGGATGACTGCTGTACGCACACCATCATTGCTTTGCATAATGATCCAGCCCAAACTAGGCATGTCCCCTGGCCTCAGACAGCACAGTCGCAGAGTGAAATACATGGCAACCTCTAACAGATGTATTGTGAGAAATTCAGTTGGACGGGACCATAGTATAGGGACAAGTTAATTACGAGGAGGACAAGGAGCTATATTTTTGTGGATGGGTAATTTTAGCGGAGGCCATAGATGGAAAACCCTTGGGCAGATGGATGTTCTGGAGAAAAACGTGATGGATGGAAGATCGAGGTTGGTAGAGTACGCAGGAATGTGAGAGAGAGAGAGAGAGAGAGCAAGGGCTGCGGGAATCGCAGTGATGTGGCTGTCATAGAAGGTGGGGTCTCAAATAAAGGGGAGGTCGAAAGAGAAAAAAAAGTGACAATTTCTACTTTCAAGAAATTACCAAAGGACAGCCTTTGATTAGGTTTTTTTTTCCCCCTTTACTACCCATAAAAGCCTCCTATCTGAAGGTTTAGCAGTGACCTGCCATGTGGCAACTGGTGGAGAGTGTGCTGAGGCCACCGCGTGGCCTTGATGACCCCTCAGAGCCTTGGTTTCCTGCGAGATGTGTATAATACTCGGTGCTCAGCAGACTTGCACGGACGCTGCCTTCGTAAGCTGTAAACCTCTGTGCAAATACTCATGTACGTGGGGACAGATCCTGTTGGTCCTGGGGGAATTTATAGCAGCTTGAGATCAAGTTCAAAACCAGCTAAATTTTGCCATCAAAACAGAGGCAGTGGCAGGGTTGACATGGAGCCTGGTGACAGAGACGTCCACCGTGCAGCCATCAAAGCCTTGTGCTGAGTGTCTGTGGAGCATGTCAGATGCTTGGATTGTTCAGTGTGAAATTTAATTTGGGCTCCTGGGTGAGCAAGGAGGAGGGCGTGAAAGATATGACACTGGTTAATTTCATGTTTTACAGGCCCAACAATCCCAAAAGTACATTTCTTGGCGAAAACTGAAAGTGTGCAGGCCACTGCATGCAATGATATGCAGTCCAGGGGGAAAATGAAGATAGCGAGAAAAAGAAAAAAAAAAAAACAGAGAGAATATATCATTTCTTAAAATCAAATAAACTCAACAACCTTCCATCTCAATGGGTTAGATTGACAGGCAGAGAGAAAAAGGCGAAAGAGGTTTCTTTTAACTCTTGCCAATACTTTTTAACATAACTGCAAACACTCCTCAGCATTCAAAGCCCCTAGCCGCTGCCCTAATCCGTTTATCCATGGGCAGATCTGGCTTTATCTTGGCCTTGCTCAAAATCTTTCCTGCCTCCTTATAGACTACGTCGCAAAACTCAAACTCAAACCACAAACGCCCTCATGGTTGTGTTTCCCCTTACCTCCTGAGTCCCATCCTTCAGCACTGCTGCCCACCCAGTGCCTGCTCCATCAGCATCATTGATCGATGGGTTCCCAAATCTGCTGGCTCTTCCATATCGCTCTGCCTTTGTATGTGCAAGTTTCTCCTCCTGGAATTCTCTCTACTTTGGAGCTTTCCTCCATTTTAGAGACATTTAGGCCATGCAGGGAATGGCGAAGAGCCAAGAGTTTGGCATCAAGTAGACCTGATACGGGCTGAATACTGGCTCCCATCACATCCTACCTGCATGACCTTGACAAGTTACCCACCTTCTGTCAGTTGCCAGTTGCCTCCCCTGGCTGAAGGAGAGGATGTTCCCTACCTTTCCTGGATGTTGTGGAGATTCAGTTGGTTAATGTATAGAAAGTACGGCGTCAGTGGCTGACACATGGAAAGTGCTCAGTAAATGGCTTATTTTCATTATTATTTTAGCTCAAATCTTACTTCTTCTATTAAAATTTCTTTGATTCCCACATGCAGACGTAGGTGCTGTTTTTCTCCTTCCATGAACAATTCAATTGCACCTTGAATGTCTGAAATCATTGCGTTGAATATCGTATTTAATAGTCACTTGTGTGTCCTCCCCCCGTTTGTGGGTGCATGGATCAAGTTTGGCCATCTCTAGAAGCCCAGTGCTTAGCCAAATGCCCAACACAAAGTAGATATTTGGTATCCATTAGCTGAATTAATGAATGATAGAATGAATGAGTGATCACATGCCTGGCTCATCCTACAAGGCCTGGGTGAAGTACCAGCTCTCCTGTGAAATCTTCTTTAGCCCTCTCAGTAGAACCAAAGATCCCCTTCTGTGACAAAGCTGTTTGCCAAAACCCTCACCAAATCACGATCATGTTGTGTGCACTATACCGGAGGCTCTGTCTTATTCACCCCTGTCAAGCCATTAGCACAGGACCTAGAACTTGAGAAAAGCGGTATATGCTCTTACTCTTTTTCATCATCATACTCCATCTCTGTGTTATTAAATATTCCCAGGGTGGCCGACATTTGGGATTTCATCAGGGTCAGGACGAGGCAGCCATGGGGTTGGGTTTAGTGCCCAAAACACACATACAAATGCAGATTGTGTCAGGAGCCTCTAGATTCCAGGGGTCTCCGACTCCTGGGCCGTGGACCTATACCAGGCCGTGGCCTGTTAGGAATGGGGCCGCACTTCAGGAGGTGAGCAGAGGGCCACTGAGGGAAGCCTCATCTGATTCGCAGCTGCTCCCCAGCACTAGCATCACCACCTCAGCTCCATCTCAGATCATCAGGGATTAGATTCTCATAGGAGCACCAGCCCCTGGTGCCAAAAAGGTTAGGGACTGCTGCTCTAGAAGACTGTTCACAGTGGCCACAAAAAATCAGTATCCAGGAGAAGCTATAAAAAAAAAAAAAAAAAAAAAGAGTCCTTCACCTAGATGGATATTCATGGGCAAGAGGGCCTGTATCAACTCTTGAGAACAATATCATAGGCCATTTGGGTTCCGCTTAGGAAGCTATCAATTGATTGTGAGTTTTAGAACAAAGAAAAGCTTTGGAACCATTTCAGATAAATGAAGCAGGAAGTAAAAAGAATTATTGGATTGGTGCATGTATATTTGGAACTATTTGTAGAATGCGTTTGAGTGTAAGGAAAAATAAGCATAATACAATTTAGTGTGCATTTATTCTGTGTCAGGCACTATTCTAAACGCTTCAGATGTGTTAATTCATTCAGTATACACAACAACCCTATAACATAGGTATCATTATTCCCATTTTAAATATGAGACTCAGGTAGAGAGAGTAACTTGCTGAAGATCAAATGGCCAGTAAGTGGTGAACCTGGATTTGGACCTGGGTAACCGACTTCAGAACTGACATTGTCAGGTTTATAGAAAAGGTCTGTGTGTGCTACGAATAACTGAGAAGTGTGTGTATGTGGTGTGATTTTTAAAAATATACTCAACAGGTGTTTTTTGAACACCTACTATTTGTCAGGCCCTGTGCCAGGTTAATACGGTGATATCAGAATAAATAGGATGACACAGTCCTGTTCTCAAGAACCTCACAAGCTGGTGAGAGAGCAGCTAGACCCAGATATAGATATTAAGGGATTCAGTTCACTTTAATAAACTGCTTTTACCATTGATTCTGTGTTAGATATTATGCCTGGCCCTGGAAAATAACAATAAATAAGACATGATCCAGGCTTTCACGATGCTCAGAGTGTCAGACCACGGCAAGTGTTATAATAAACACACCGAATACACCAAATGTCATGCTCATTCCACACTGACTTCCTCGCAACCGAAACCCGAAGCCCTCTGCGTTGAGCCCGTTGCATGTTACCCTGGCCTCTGGCCGCTTTGTTTTATCTTAGAAGGAATGCCCTTCCAAATGTGGGTTTTTTTGTTTTTAGTATCTGCTCTACCTCAGTGGTTGAGACTGTTCCAGGACCCAGCCCACTGACCCTGCCTTTAAGTGGCGTGGTTAACCAGGCTGCTAAGGGACATACTGGTCATTGTGTCTGCTATGCCCGACGTCCCCTTCTAGACAAAACTGCCCCACTTATAGTGCCCTGCCGTTTTAGGGTACATACTAATTGGATCAAGTATAGTTGCCTAACACAAGAGTTAATGTGTTGGCTGACAGTGCTGAATGAAGTAGCTTGTCCCAAGAGGGTGAACTGAATCAGTCAGATCTCTTCTTCGAGAATTCACACCGGAAGGACACAGAGAATTTGTTAGTTGGAGGTAAACAGAGAAACATATTAGGTTAGCCATGGAGAACCTGAATAAGAATTCAGAAGATTGAGTTGGCTGCATTACTGCATTTTCTGCCATCTCGAAATTGGGATGGTCAGCAGTCTCTAGACTGCCCATTGTGGACCCCTGAAGAAAGTCCCCAGATCTGAATTAGCTCCAGTGGTTTACTCTCCCTAGAGGCAGAACTGATGAACTGGGTCACACCCCTTCCAGTTCTAGTGGATGGGGACAGATCAAAGGAGGCAAATGTCTACAGGCCCTTCCCTAAGAAGACTCTGTTAACTACTATTGATGAAACCCCGCCCCCCCAACACGCACACACCTCATTCCTTCTCCCTCTGCTCCATGCCATACTCTTTCCTGATTTTAACAGGTGACTACCCTATAGGCTTTATTGGGTGTTCACTCTCCCAAAGACAGTGAAAGTACTTTAAGAGGGCCACGTAAGAGTAGAGTAATAAAGTATCTCTCGAGCTCTGCTGTGGGCTAAGGATACCAAAATCAAACCAATGGCCTGAAGGACCTCCCAGACTTGTGGGAGAAACAGCCAACAGGCAGTTACAGTCGAAGGTGCCATGACCTTGGTGGAGGAAGCAGCGTGTATTGCACGGGCAGTGAGAGTCAACGAACTTGGCCTTGGTATGAGTACACGTTGCAGGGCTGGTCAAGGAAGGCTCCAGAGATGGTGATGAATGAACTAAGTCCTTAAAGATATGTTGGGGGTTCTTAAAACAAAGGCTGAAAGGAAAAGGGCCGGGACACGCTTGGAGATGGGCACAGCCTGCACAAAGACTTGAACTTGCAACTGAACATGGCTGTTCTGAGGACAGCAGAGATGAGGCTGCAGAGATGAGCAGAAGAGTCTGTAAAGGAATTTTGACAGTCCCTTGAGAAGGCAGCTTTTCCCTGAGCACTGCTGGAGGAGGGCGCTGACTGACTATAAGCCGTTTTGGGGGTGGTCGTGGGCCTGGATCAGGGTGGACACCTGGTAGCAGGAACCCTAGCAAAGTTCTACAGAGCTGCTGAAAGTTTCTAAAGGATCGGCTCGATCCAAAATGGTACGTGCACCTCTTCCTAGAGAGGCAGAAGCGTGTGAGCAGGTGCCTTGAGGTCAGTCAGACCTGGGTCAAATCACCACTGTCTTGGCCTGAGTGTGCAGTTGTGGGCAAGTCCTGTGACTTCTCAGAGCTTCAGGCTCCTCATCATTTGAAGACAAAGCCTTGGGAATAGCAATTATGAAAGGCCTTGCCATATTTTAAAAGGCCATTCACATTCTGCCCGTTATTTATTGGTTAAAAATACGTAGGTGAAGTTGTCTGAGTGAGCGAGTATGCATGTGTGTGCATGGATGGAGGAGGTTTTGTGCCGTTTTGTGGGTGAGCCTGAGAAGTAGCTGGGATCCCAGGTGTACCTCAAAGGTAAGTGGAAACACTCTACTGAAAAGCCTGATTCTCTCTCTCCATAAAACTGAAGCCACCTGCTCTCTTAAGAGGATCTTATAGACAAGCTGGGCTGACACCATGCTGCCTCAAGTTCTCTTCATTAAGCAGAAGCCTCAGGTGTAAGCAGACTATGTGGGCTTTATCCACACTCGCATCACTATGATCGCAAGATTTAGAGGCACAGAGCCTCTCGGGACAGGAAAGACAGTTAGGGTGCCACTGTCCAATACCCACATCTCTGAACCTCTTCATGTTTGCATATTCTGGTGACAGGGACCTCGCATGCCACCCTGAGAGCTGGACTCATCCCTCATACTCTCCCCTCTCCTGCTCACTCCTTGCCCACAAGGCTCTCCTAGTATTTTTGTTCGGTTTGTTTTGCATGATGTACTCTTTCCTTATTCCATCGGGGCCTTTCTTCACTTACTGATCCTTCTCTCTGGAACATTTGTTTCTGCTCACTTCACCCAGCTGAGCCACACTCATCTTTCATGCCCCACATATCCATCTCATCCATCCCAGAGGCCTTTCCTAACCCTTCACCCCGAATGTCTGGCCGGCTTGCCCCAGTTGCAAATTCTCGTAGCTCCCTGCCCTTCTCTCTCGTAACACGTAGTGGCTTATATAATCAATTTTGTAAATTTTTAATATCTGTCGTTCTCCATAGACCAGTGGTTGTCAACATAGGGTGATTTAGCTCCCAAGGGACACTTGGCAACATCTGGAGATGGTTTTGTTGTCACTACTGGTGGGTCCTATCCTTGGTTAGACACCAGGGACATTGCTACATGCCCTGTCCCATATGGGACAGGCCCCCTCCCAAAGAAGTATCTAGCCCGACATGTCAGCAGTGTCATGGTTGAGAAAACCTGTCACAGGATGTCGGCTTGATATGGATAGAGACCTTGTCTGTCATATTCGTAATCTCGTGTCCTGCATTGGGCTACAAGCCACTGACTGATTTGTAGTTGCGCTCAGTGAATGTCTGTGAACTGATACACACATGCCCTTGAATCAGCCTTGTGAACAAACCCGTGGTCTCAGTCCCTTTCAGTGGCCACGCCTATTCTCCCCTATACAGGACCCCCACACCCTTAGATTATGATTCTTTTATGAAGCTACACCTTACATGCACATACCTCCTTCCACCTAATATATGATTCCCTTCTTCCTCATCAGATAAGCCCTCTTAGCCGCTGCCACCGATACGCACACACGTGCCTATGCACCTGCACAGGGACCTTGCATGTTCACACTCCCCTACGCCGCTTCTCATGAAGCACGTCAACTCTGCAGCAGAGGCTTTCTCTTTATATCTCATAAAACGGGCTCAAACCAACAGGCCTGCACAAACGCGCACACACACACGCACACACACATACACACACAGGAGTACAGAAGACCAAAGACAGGGATGGGGGGTGAGGGAGGCCCAGTGCACTTAACAAAACCTCCCTGTGGCCCCATTCAAGCCATGGACTGTGAAATGTATGCCATTAAAACTAAATCTGAAACCCGGCTTCAAGCAGAGGTATCAAATCCAACTCCTATTAACAGCACCCCCCACCCCCCGCAATCTCTCTCTCACGTGCACACACACACACACACACACACACGCGCACACCTTTACAAATTTTCTTTCAAAAAAAGAAATCAATCTGCAGAAATAATTTTAATCAACATCATGCCCGTGTAGGCTGAGGGTGAAATAGGATATTAATGCTTTTATCTCTGCTGGGGACATGGCTGACTTCACCACTGACTCCATTCGAAGTCGCTCCCCAGGTGTGTTCCCATAGCATTTCTGCATTAAGCAGCTGCGAGGCCAGGTCTAACATCCTTTATTATCACGGCAAAGCTGCACACACCAAGTGGTGGAGTCGTAATGAAAAGATCCAATGCCCCATTAGCACAGCTAAATATTTAACTTCTAAACTCAACTGGCAAATGAAACTCAGTGCCTGGTGAGGAGCGGGTAAGGGGCTGCAGTGTCAGGGAACCGAACCACAATTCCTTCTTGTTCACAGCACTCTGCAGTTTACAAAGCCACGCAGATGCATCTCTTCACTGACTTTTCATGCCTGACGTAGGCATCAGCATCCCCATTTCACAGCGTGAGAATTGAGGCTTGGAGAGCTGAAGCGACTTGTCCAGGCCCCCTGCGGCCTGACTCCAGGCAGTGGTGGTGAAGGCCGCGGTGGCCTTCAATCCTTGTGGGTCCCCTTTTCTCCCCTCTCCCCCAGCTTAAACGTTCAGTGTTCCATTGAGAATTTCTAAACAGAAAGTATGATTTCAGTTTCACATTAAGAGGAATCTGCCTTCCTTCTTCTCTCACTCCCTTCCGACAAAAATGGATCAAACCCCCACTAAGTCCTGTGCTGGATGCTTGGGAGGGAGTTAGACCAATGCCATTCCTATCACCGAGGAGCTTCTTTCTAGCTGAAAAAGGGTGTTATGTCTAAATCGCAACGGAAAATGGAGGAACGGAGTAAATACAAGGGGCTGGAAGAATTGAGGAGCTATGAGAAGATGGGATATGGACGTCTTCCTAAGAAAATGGCGTCAAGGCTGAAATTCAAGTGCGAATCACCCACGAGAAGATGGGTGGGAGGAGTTGGAGAGTTTCCAAAAGAAAAAACGTGTGTAAATGTCAGGCAGGAATTCAAGAGGACATGCTGACTTGAGTCACTGCGAGCAGGTCTTTGGGAGTCAGTTGCCAACTGGGCAGTGGCTAGGTCTTCCAGGGGTTAAGGGACTGAATTAAGAGACTTTCGGATATGGATGAGAATTGGTGGTAGCCTTTCTAAAGCTTTAACGTATAAATAAGTCACCTGAGGAATGCAGATTCCCGTGCAGTAGATCTGGGATGCAGCCTGCGTGTCTGTCTTTCTAAGGAGTTCTCAGGTCATGCCCGAGGTGTGGTCCACGGTCCACACTTGAGAAAGAAAGCCTAGGTCTGTGCTCACTTGGGGACCATTAGCCACATGTGGCTATAGAGCAAATAAAATGTGCCTAGTTGAAATTGAAATGTAACCTGAGTGAAAAGTACACATCAATTCCAGCTACTTTGATAGAAAAAAGAATGTAAAAATGTTATCGGTCATTTTTTATTGATTGCGTGTTGAAATAATATTTTGATATGTTGGGTTAAAAAAATATATCATTAAGATGAGTTCATTTGCTTTTACTTTTTGAATGCGGCTACAAAAAATTACATATCTTAATTCCATGTTTACCTGTTTCGGATATGTCGACTTACAATAAAATGATTATTAAAATTAGGATTGATTCTACCTGCTTTTTGTTTTTTTCTAAATGAGGTTATTAGGAAATTTTAGGTCACAATATGTGACTCACATATTTTTAATGGACCGCATCGCTCTTTATTATCCTTCCGCCATAGTTAATTTGCTCACTGTTCTTTTAATATATGGGGCACCTTCCTACCCAGAGACTCATCCTCACTGCGCCTTTCTTAGAAGGACCACCCAGCTATTGATAGTTCATCAGAAAGTGTTGGTTCACCTTGAGCGGAGTTCCCTAATTTGAAAGTCATCAGCAGAACTGATAACCTAACCCTAATTGGTTCTGATTTAAATACTTCACCCCAGGTAATTCTAATGTGTATTCAAGGTTCAATACACTAAGGGAATAAGAGAATATTAATGCTACAAGGGAATTTAAATTTAATCCATTCTTATTTTGCAAATGATTAAAACAAGGCTCAGAGATAGATATTTAGTTATAAGGGTCACACAGCAACCCCGGTCTATTGATTCTCATCACTAATCAATCTCTCCTTTGTCACCCAGCGTGAATGTCGTTCACACTGGTCTAAAATGTGTCTCTCCTCTCCTTCAGTGTTATTTGCATTTGGATACGTTTTATCATTCTTGAAGGAAACTGTAGCATATGGGCTCCTGGAGAGGTGGGAAAATAACTCCTAAGACCACCACCTCTGAGGTAATGAGGGACCAAGGCCATACAACAAGTAGATAAATGCCCAAACAGTGTGAAAACAAAATGGTAGCCTATTTTAATACGTAGAAACTGGTAAAGTTAATGCTTTCTCTCTCTCTCTCTCTCTCTCTCTCTCTCTCTCTTATACACACACACACACACACACACACACATGCAGATGACTTTATATATAACTTCATTTGTAGCTTATGTAAAAAGCCTGGGGCCCTTCACTAACATGCGGCTTCTGGTTGAATGGCCCGTTGGACTCCAGGGATGGGCTCCTCCTGGGACTCATATGATACGACCATGCCTTGCGGGCTGTCACCTGGTTTACCAAATCCCAGTTTTGGTTGCAGCTAGTGCCCCGAATCTGGTCTCTGTGGACTGAGCAGGAATTTCCCTGTTTCCATCTCCGATCTCTGAGGGATTATCTTAATTATAATCTCCTAAGGAATTTCAGTAGGTCTCAGGCAGCTTTGGTTGGCAGCACAGCAGCTCATGCCTTCACTTGAAGGACTTTCCCTTCCCCCTTCTCTGTGGGTTCATATTTTAAAGTTTGACACAGTGTATTTAGAAGATTCTTCATTAATTCTAATTTTTTTCTAAACACCCTTCTGGGCAAGAGAAGGAGTTTATAGAAATGTTATTTAACGACTCTCAATAAATCAGACGGTAGCTTAAGAGTGACATTTGATGGGACAGTTTGTGCCTGGGTTTCATCATTTCATTTTCATAAAATGTCAAACCTGGAAAGGGTTTTAGAAGTCGTTGCATTTAATCTCCTTATTATACAGGTGGGAGACCTGAGCCTCAGGGTGGGGTGACTTAGTCAAGGCCACAGAGGCAGTTAGTGGCAGAGCAGGAAGGAGAGCCCAGTGTCTAGCCTCCCATCTGCCATTGCGACCCGTAGATGCAGTGGTGTTGACATAAGGACCTGCCAAAAGTGACTTCAGTGTTTCTCAAATGACCAGAGAAAAGAAAATGAGCAAAGCATGACTCTTACCCTCAACAGGTTTAAATTCAGTATGAATTTGTAAGTGTAGTTGGAGTTGGGTGATTCCCAATGCTGCTTTTTTTTTTTTTTTCTCATCTTGTTATATGGGCTTTTCATCCTTAAAGGCCTTTTGTCTTTTTGATGACTGCAATATCCTTATAGCACCTCTGTCTAACAGAAAGATAATATGAGCCACATATACTAGCTACATCTAGTAGCCACATTAAAGAAGTAAAAAGAAACAGGTGAATATAATTTTAATAATAGGTTATTTGAATAGATATATCCAAAATGTTATTTCAACATGCAATCAATAGAAAATAGCATTAATGACATATTTTGCATTCCTTTTTTTCATACTAAGTTTTTGAAATCCAGTGTGTATTTTATATTTACAACACAGTTGGGTAGCTTCATTTCAGTGCACCAAAGCCACATGCAGCTAATGGCTATGAGATGGGACAGTTCAGCTCTAGTGCTTAGAAAAGTGCCTGACACATAGTAGAAACTCAAAAAAGTATTTGTGGATGAGTAAATGGACTGGAAGGGCCCACTTCATAGATCACCTAATATAGTCCACTAGTGTCTAGTATCAGAAAAACAAGGCCAGAAAATGGCAGTAACTTTCTCTGTAGTAATTCAATTAATTGCCTTCCTCCAGGGCTGAAAAGTAAGTGCAGTGCCCAGACAGGGAGCAGGCCCACACTACCCTTGACCGTGATTGCCCCAGTGCTCAGCACAGCCCCTGATATATTACAGGTGTCCAGTAAATATGTGTTGAGGGAAAGGTCACCTCACTAATTGGTAAGAGAGCAGAGTAGAGAACCTGGGGCGCGGGCCTCCTGCCCGGGGCTCTTTTCACTATACCCTGCTGTCATGAAAATTGATTTATATTCAGGACCTGGAAGAGTGCATAACAATCGCATCAAGGACAAGCTAGTGGGGTGCGGATGCTGAGGAACTGATTACTGTTTAAATTTCTTTGCGAATAGGTGTCCAGTGGGCACAGTTGGAACTCTTTGTGTGGGGATCTGAATTCGCCTGCAGTAGGGATGCTGGATGCCATTTACATAGCAGATGAAGGGTTCCTGCTACCTGCCTCCCACTTCCTGGTTTCTTTTAAACAAACATATGCTTTAGGATGTGCCTGGGGCTCACTGGACTCCAAACCTTCACTTTTCATCCATAGGGCGTCAGAGCTGGAAATCATACCTTTGAAATTCGCTGCCCCTTCACCATTACGCATCTTCCTTCTCCCCATCCTTCAGGGCCCAGCCAAGGGCAATGCCTCTGACCCCTCCCCAGATCTGCCCTGTGCAGCCAGGGGTACTGTCTCCCTCCTCTGCTGAGATAGAGCAGAGTTCCCATCTCTCCACCTGCACTCACAGCAAGACTACATTCCGAGGGAGAAGTTGTCTCTCGGAATCAAGTAATTCACAACCATAGGACATCTGAGTTCAAAGGGACCTTGCAAGTCTTCTAAAGCAGTTTCCCAAACTTCAGTATTTGCATATCACCTCGAGATCTTTGTTGCCGCTATTGTTGTTGTCAAGGTGACTCATTCTCTTTAAATCTTTCTGCTTTCTAAAGTTAAATGAATTTATTTTTTTTTGAAGGAAAATAATATCTCTGAAAACAATGGTATGTACATTACATATATTCTCTATATAAAAATAAAGATACAGCTATTTTACTATCATCAAAGTTTAGTTAATGTTTATATATAGCTGTCTCTGTGCATCTCCTAAAACCAACTGTGCTTCTTCCAGTGACACACGTGTTACTTTTAAAACATGTTTTTTTTTGTTGTTTTTTTTTTTTTCTAGAGCACCTTTCTCATTAGACCGAAAGAAAATTGAGTCTCAGCTAGAAGCAGGCTCTATCCCCAGGCAGGTCTTACAGAGATTTGGTGGCAAAGCTGGCTTGGTACTCAGACCCGCTAGTTCTAAGACCAAAACTCTATCAGCATATTCTTCTTCTAATTGACCAGCCAACATAAACTCTATGCCTTGGTCTGACGTTTTAAGAAAATGGGGCCTTTCGAGTCATAGGTTCAGACCCCAGCTGCACATTTTGTGGCTGCGTGCGTTTATGCCACATGCTTAATCCTCTTCGGTCTATTTCTTTTTAGCAAATGGAGATGATGCACATCTCGGAGTTATGGAAACATTTACATTTTGACATGGCTGATTGAAGACCCTGCTCCACGCACTGGCCTGGCACTGTCCCATAGTAATAAAAGCAAGACACCTAGGTCCTTCCAAATTGTATAGTAGCCACATTAAAAAGGACTAAAAAGAAACAGGTGAAATATATATTACTTAACCCATTATATTCAAAACATTCTCATTTCGACATGTGATCAATAGGAAATTATTAATAAAATGGTTTTTATTAATAGCTTTATTAATAGTTTCTCTTTTTCATATTAAATTTTCAAAATCCAGTGTATTTTATACTTTAAGCATATCTCAGTACAAACTCTTAAATTTTCATCAAAAAACCTGGTCTAAATTTAGATTTTATAAGATTTATACAATTAAAAAAGTAGATTCATATACCTGAGTTTTTCCAAACGTACTTAAAATTGTTCCATTAACCAAATTGAGAATCAGCTTTGAAGTTTACATTTAAATTATGTAAAATCAAGTAAAATTAAAATTTGAATTTCTCATCACACTGGCCATATATTTCAAGCTCTCAATAACTACATGTAGCTAGTGGCAACCATATTGAACAGCACAGGTCTAGCGTTTTCTCTTGTTTTCACATTAATTTCTCTGTAAAACAGTCATTATACGTATGTCGAACTTGAATATATTCAAATACTTGCACCTCTGATGGTTTATTTGCTCATCACAACCACTGATGAGAGAAGCTGGATAGATGTTAATATCCTCACTGTAGAAATGGCAGAGCTAATGCTCAGAGGGGTTAAATGGCCAGCCTAGTGTCACACAAGTAGTAGATCCCAGAGCCAGGTCTGGAACTCTGAGTTGCCAGTTTCCTAAACAAGGCTCTGTTGAGAATGCTGAATGAAAATGTCAAATTCACCTGCATTCGAAGAGCAGTAAGATTTGAAGAGCAGCCTACCAAGTTTATTTCTTTAAAAATACCTGTTTTATCACATAGTTGGTATTATAGGTTAATAGTATGAGCCCATCCTTTCTTTTTTCTTTTTTTAAGCTAAAGGGAAGGGAGACGAGGTTATTGCCACAGTGCTGAACTAATTAGCTCCGCTTCAGGTTTACTTAGAAGGCACATTTTAGCAGATGTATTATTTAAGCATCAGATAACTGATTTGTTAATAACTCGTTTTCTTTCTCTAGTGAGTATAATTTTCTTTCTGGGGTACAAAAAGGTAAAATTTTTGCCACACAGAAGCCTGATTGTAGTGTTCAGTCTTTGATAAGGTTTCTTCTTATACCAGGTTTTCTGATTTTCTTTCTCTCTCTTTTTTCCCCCCCAGGTTGCAAGGTGTGTGGGAGTGCTAATCTATATAGGATCTTTTTTTTTTTCTTCTCTGTTTGTCTTCCTTTGACTATTTTCTCTTGTGAAGGCAAATACAATAATAACATCTTACTTTCTAAAGCTCTTTTCATCTTGATCGAGTTCCGAGCGCCACAGAACACACTGCATTTCAAAACTTATGGAAATGCAGCCTTACAGGTTTCACATTTAGACAACATGAAAAGTCAGATGCACAGGGCTCTTGAAGCACATTAATTCACTCACAACGTGCCCTGTCCTCTGAGCAGCTACAATTAATTGTCTCTGAGCTAAGCCAAGCCTTTTGCTAAAGGTAGCACAGACCTTGTTAAGAGAAAGGGAATGGTGTTTATTTATGTGTCTACATTTCCATGTGATTATTGGGAGCTGGGGCAGATCTGTTGGGTTTAACCTAGCAATGTTGGAAGAGGAGCTTGTATTCTTGCTGCAGTTCTGCAGACAAACGAAGCGGTTGCATCTTTTAAAAAGCTCACTTCTTCTGTTCCTTGTCTCTCCAGAGCTGAGGAGCCCATGTCGTTTTTACAGGCTATGCAAAGGCTGCCGATAGCAATTTAGAAAACCACAACCCAATGCCTACCACCTTCTGTGAAGTCCTACTTAAATAAAAGCCTGCCACATCCCAAACTCTGGCTTTCTCTTACCCACACTGCCCACCCTGCCCCCTTAGCCATCTGCACTCTCTACCCTCAGCCACATAGGAATTTTTGTCCAGACCAAGCTCCTTTCTGCCCCCAGGCCCACTTCTTGCAGTGTTTTATCAGCATTTCTGCGGCTGGCTCCTCCAAATCCCTCAGGTCCTGGCTCAAATAGCATCTCCTCAAAATGACCCACACTGCCCGTCTGAAAAAATGGGTCCTGTTTTCCTATATTATTGTTTCTCTTGCAACTCTTCACCATGTGCTTTATTGTTGTTGTTTATGTGTATAATTGTGTAGCGTTGAGTCCTCCTCATCAGGGTGCAAGTTTAGCCATAAAATTGAATGTGTACTGAAAGCCCCAAGGGAATGTTCTCCTCACATGCAACACCCTTGCAAAAAAGGAAGTTTGGTGTTACTTGTAGGAGTCTTTACTTATTGCAAACGTCGTATTTAGGGCTCAAGAGTAACTCTAAATCTGACATTCATGTTGGAAAGTACTTTAAAGAACAGCAGCTGCATCCGTGTTTCCTCCAGCTCGTGGCTGAAGAAAATTATTGCTCCTCTGGTCAGATTGATAAGGAAATATGTCAGGAGGATTTCGAATCACTAACTTCTCCATGAAGCTACTTGACATTTTTTTCATTGGTATTCTCTTTGGGAGCTTCTTACTCAGCTGCCATATTTATAGTTAATTTCTTTTAACTGTATATAATGGAAAGGCAACCCTAAAATAAAAAAGGAATCAACATAAATCCTTTCACTATACCTTAGTCCCGAATCAAGACATAGCTCATTTTGGGCAGAAGAAATAAGCTTCTACTATGCTATAGCTACATAAACTTTGGGGAGAGAGAGAGATAGGGGTCAGGAATAAAGACAATTTACCGTTGTTCAATGTCAGAACTTTCAAGTTCTGACATATCACCTTATTTTCAAATCATGCTAGAATAGAGGTTATCATCTGCATTTTCCAGATGAAAACTGTGGCAAAATAGAGACTTATTTGGGAAGACTGATGGGTTGCTATATATAAATAAGGTGTGTGTATGTGTGTTTCACACAGGTTTCAACTCAGGTGTTTATTCTGATCTATTGGTAGTAACTGTGGAGAGAACTGTTAGGAAGGTTTCTGAGGCTATATCAGAGTTTAGCCAGAAAGTGTAGTGATTGATTAATAATGTCTTTCAGGGATATCGCATTGGTGGTGGTAAAAATGCAGAACATATGCCATATAATTTAAAACCTTGGTAAATTCGAAGTTCCAAAGTACCTAGTCATCTGTGTAATCTGGATGTTGAGTCATCGCGACACGCGGATTCTATTTCTAAGTCCTCCAGTAATGAGCAGTGTGGTCTTCAAAAGGTCATTTTCTTCTCTAAGGTCATTAGGAGTCTATAAAATTTGAATATTGTAGTAGATGATTGATAAGATTTTATCCAGCTGAAATGGTCTATGATTTTACAGAACTATATTATTAGAACATGCATGCTCATGTAATAGTACATTTCATCCCGATATACCAGTGTATTTTCCTCCTCTTTTTCACTTATATAGACTACTTAATTGGGGCATTTACTTATATAAACAATGTAACTATTTAAAATGCCAATATTGATTCATTTTGTTTGAAATTTGAAGTATGCCATGTTTTCTCTAACACATATTGGGAAACAGTCAGATAGTCATTAATTATTATTTTTCACGGTGACAACAGTTGACCTACACAATATTTTTCGTACACTGAACATATGCTGATGCTTATGAAAGTAGCACAGTAAAGAATCAGAGAAGCAAACATTTGAAAAGAGGACCAAAAGACACTATAATTCTTTAAGTTATGAGGATTTTTTTTCTCCTTTCTATGACAAAGATAAAACATGTTCATCATAGAAAGATCACGACATGCAGAGAAGAAACAGGTGCTTGTGTGTCTCGTCCCCAAATGCAGGAACCATGTCAATCTTGCCACCCATTTTATCTCCAGTGATTTGTAGAATGTTTGGGACTAATTAACAAATAGGTTCTGAATATATGAATAAGTAAATGAATGCCACTGAGAAGAAAAAAAAGCACATCTAATCCTGAACCACAGAGATAACTGCGGTTAACATGAAGCGCACCTCCATCTAGACTTTTCACTGACAAATGTGTACATGTTTGTTTTTAAACATCAGCTTTATTGAGGAATAATTTACATACAGTAGTCGTCATCAAGTTTAAGCATACGGGTCAATGAGTTTTGGCAAATGTATACTATCATGTATCCACTTCCACAGCCGAGATTAGAATATTTTCTTCACCCGCAATAAATCCCTTGTGACACTTTGTCAATCTCTTCTCCCTATCCTGGTCCTTTGCAGCCACTGATCTGATTTCAAAGTGATCTGGAATCAAACACTGTATAGTCTTTCATGTCTGACTTCTTTCACATAGCAAAAAGCTTTTGAGATTCATCCGTGTCATTGTGTATCATTAGTTTGTTCCTGATCCATTTTAATGTTTGTACAATAATTTGTTTATCCACTCACCAGCTGATGGACAGTTTTAGCTTTCTAGTTTTGCCTACTGTTATGAAGCTCTTGACATTCCTATACAAGTCTTTGTGTGGACATATGATTTTTTTCCTTCTCTTGGGTAAATATCTAGGAATGGAAATGCAGAGTTAAATTTCAACTTTATACAAAGTTGCTGACTCTCTTACAAAGTGGTTGTATCATTTTGCATTGCCAGCAGCACTGTGTGAGCAAAACTTGCTGTTGTCATTCTTAATTTTAGTCATTCTAAATGGGCATGTAGAGTATCTCATTGTGCTTTCAATTTGTATTTACTTAATGACTAATGATGTTCAGTATGTTGCCCCTGCTTATTTTGCCATCTGTGTATTATTTTTTGGTGAAATATCTAATTCAGATTATTTCTTGTTTTTTTCTTCTCTTTTTTAAAATCTAGTTGTTTATCTTTTTGTTATAGAATTGAATGGGTTATTTATACAGGCTGGTTTTAAGTCCTTTATCAGAATATACTTATTACATGTTTTTCCCATTGCGTAATTTGCCTTTTCATTTTTGTTACAATGTCTTTTGAGGAGCAAAGAAGTTTAATTTTGATGAGGCCCTATTTAAAAAAATCTTCATAGTTTCTCTTTTTGGTTTCCTATATTCATCTATGTTTTTCCCCTGACCCAAGGCCACAAGGATTTCCATGTATATTATCTTTTAAAATTATTCTTTAGCTCTTACATTTAATTTTACGATCTGTTTTGAGTGAGGTAAAGGTTGAGGTTCATTGTTTAATATGTGCATATCCAATTGTGCCAGCACCATTTGTTTGAAAGGATAGTGCCTTCCTCCATTGACTTTCCTTGGCTTCTTTGTCAAAAATCGATTAGCCAATTATTTTTGAATCCATTTCTGATATTCTGTTCTGTTCCGTCGATTTATATGTACTTGCACAACCCTGTCCTAATTCTTTAGCTTTATAATAACTCTTCCAATCAGGTAATTTAAGTTTTCCAACTTTGTGTTCTTTTTCAAAATTGTTTGGGTTTCTCTAGGTTGTTTGCATTTTCGTGTATATTTTATAGTCAACTTTTTGATTTCCACAAAAAGTGCTTATTGGAATGTTGATGGGGATTTATATGCATCTATCGATTGGGGAGAATTGACAACTTAAAAATATTGTCTTCAAAATCAAAGACATTACAAAGAAAATTATAGGCCAATATCCCTCATGAACATAGATGCAAAAATCCTCAACAAAATATTAGCAAACCGAATTTAGCAAATAGATAAAAAAAGATCATACATCATGATCAAGTGGGATTTATTCCTGGGATGCAAGATTGGTTCAATATTTGCAAATCAATGAATGTGATACATCACATAAACCAAATGAAGAATAACAATCATATGATTATATCAATAGATGCAGAAAAAACTTTTGACAAAATCTAGCATCCATTTATAGTAGAAACTCTCAGCAAACTGGGAATAGAGGGAAATATCTCAACATGATAAAGACCATATATGACAAACTCACAGCTAACATCACATGCAATGGGGAAAAGCTAAAAGTATTTTCTTTTAAGATAAGGAACAAGACAAGGATGCCCACTTTCATTCAACATAATATTGGAAGACCTAGCCATAGTAATCAGAGAAGAAAAAGAAATGAATGACATCCAAATTGGAAAGGAAGAAGTAAAACTGTCATTATTTGCAGATAACATAATACTATATATAGAGAACCCTAAATGTTCTACCAGAAATTATTAGAACTGATAAATGAATTCAGTAAAGTAGTAAGATATAAAATGAATATTTAGAAGTTAGTTGCATTTTTATACAATAATAACAGTCTATGAAAAAGAGAAAATAAGTAATCAAAAAATAAAATAAAATAAAATTTCTAAGAATAAATTTAACCAAGAAGGTAAAAGGCCTATACTTGGAAAATTATAAGACATTTTAGAAAGAAATTGAAGAAGTTACAAATAAATAGAAGCAGAAACTATGCTCATGGATAGGAAGAATTAACATTATTAAAATTTCCATACTACCCAAAACAATCTATAGATTTAATACAATACCTATCAAAATACCAATGGTATTTTTTTCACAGAACTAGAACAAATAATTCTAAAATTTATATGGAACCAGAAAAAAAATAGCCACAGCAATCTTGAGGAAGAAGAACAAAGTTGGAGATCTCATTCTACCTAATATCAAATATTCTACAAGTCTATAGTAATAAAAGGGCATGGTACTGGCACACACACACACACAAAAAAGACACATAGTTAAATGGAACAGAATAGAGAGCCCAGAAATAAACCCAATATGGTCAATTAATCTATGACAAAAGAGGCAAAGATATGCAATCAAGTAAAGACAGCCTATTGAATAAATGGTATTGGAAAAGATACGTGCTAAAAAAGAAAACGAAACGAGACCACTTTCTTACACTATATAAAAGAATAAACTAAAATGAATTAAAGACTTCCATGTAAAACCTGAAACCATAAAACTCCTAGAAGAAAAGACAGACAGTAAACTCTCTGACATTGCTCTTAGTAATATATTTTTTTTCCCTGATATATCTCCTTAGGCAAGGGAAACAGAAGGGACTACATCAAACTAAAAAGTTTTTGCACAGCAAAAGAAACAATCAACTAAACAAAAAACAACCTACTGATTGGGAAAAGATATTTGCCAATGATAGATTTGATAAAAGGTTGATATCTAAAATTTATAAAGAACTCATACAACTTAATACCAAAAAAGCAAACAATCCAATTAAAAAATGGGCAAAGGACCTGAGTAGACATTTCTCCAAATAGGACATATAGATGGCCAATAGACATATGAAAGGGTACTCAATGTCACTAATCATCAGAGAAATGCAAATTAAAATGACAGTGAGATATTATGTCACACCTGTCAGAATGGCTATCATCAGTAATTCAACAAACAAGTTTTAGTAAGGATGTGGAGAAAAGGGAAACCCCATGCATTATTGGTGGGATTGCAAATGGTGCAGCCACTGTGGAAAACAGTATGGATAGTCCTCAAAAAATTAAAAATAGAACTACATTATGACTCATAAATTCCGCTTCTGGGTATTTATACAAAGAAATCCAGAACGCTAATTTGAAAAGGTATATGCACCCCTATGTTCATTGTAGCATTATTTACAATAGCCAGGATATGAAAGTAAACTAAGTACTCATCGATAGACGACTGAATAAAGAAGTAGTACATATCTACAATGGAATATTACTCAACCACATAAAAAGAATGAAATCTCGCCACCTGCAACAACATGGATGGACCTAGAGGGTATTATGTTAAGTGAAATAAGTCAGACAGAGAAAGACAAATACCATATGATTTCACTTATATGTGGAATCTAAAGAACAAAACAAACAAACAGAAACAGACTTATAGATACAGAAAACATACTGATGGTTGCCAGATGAGAAAGGGATTGAGGGGCTGGGTGAAAAAGGTGAAGGAATTAAGAAGTACAAATTGGTGGTTACAAAATAGTCACGAGGATGTACAGTGTAGGGAATGTAGTGAATAATATTGTAATAACGATGTATGGTGTCAGGTGGGTACTAGACTTATCAGGGGATCACTCTGTAAATTATATAAATGTCTAACCACTATGCTATACATCTGAAACTAATATAAAACAATATTGAATGTTGACTCTAATTGAAAAACAAAAAAAATTGTAAAATTAAGTTTTGTAATTCATGAACATAGTACACATCTCCATTTATTCCCATTTTAAAAAATTCGGCAATATATTTTAATATTCAGCGTACAGATATTGCCATCTTTCGTTGTTTATCTCAATGTGCTTATGTTTTTTGATGCCATTAAATGTTATTTTTTAAAATTTCACTTTCTAATTCTTCATTGGCGATAAATAGAAAAACTTTTTGTAGATTAATCTGGTATTATGCAGTCTTGCTAAACTCACTTATTAGTTCTGGTAGCTATGTAATAGATCTTGGGGGGATTTTGTAATAGATAATCATGTCATCTGCAATAAAGACAGCTTACTTATTATTTTCATATCTGTATGTCCTTTTTTTAATTTTATCTTTTTGCACACCATAAGACCTTCAATACAATAATGACTAGAAGTAATGAGAACATTCTTGCCTTGTTTCTAGCCTTATGGGGAATGCATTTATTCTTTCACTATTTAATAAGCTGATACCATAGGATTTTTGCAAATGCCCTTTATCTGACTGAGAGAATTCTTTTTCTCCTCTTTGCTGAAAGGTGATGATGATGATGATGATGATGATGATGGTCATCATCATCATCATTAATAATAGATATTGAAATTTTCAAATACTTGTTCTGCATTGATTGAGATCATCATATAGACTTTCTTGTGTTAGTCTATTGATGTGGAAGGTAACATTGATAGAATTTTGAATGTTGTCATATAATAAAGAATTTGTCCGATCTTTGTCCCTGGTTCTTGAGATGGAAGCCCTAAACCTTTGTAATTTCCCAGTTGACAGGAGTGTCTTGTTATTCATCATGGGTCCCTAGTATCATACCTGAGTTTATGCTAATGAGGCGATTCACGGTGGGTCCCTAAATAGCATCAGGATGGGGACTGGCCTTGCTGGAAAGACCAGTCATGTTATTAGAGGTTTGGTTGGGATTTTGAACCAGATATTAGCCTGACTTTTGGGGAGGGACAGGGTCTGGGGATTCAGTTCGGTCACATGCCCACCGATCCAGTCAGTCATGCCTACATAATGAAACCCAGTAAAAATTCTGGACTCCAAAGTTCAGTTGAGCTTCCTGATTCATTAACACATTGTTGTGCCAGGAAGATGACATGCTCTGATTCAGTGGAAGAAGGACATGGAATCTCCATGTTCAGTACCCTTCCAGGCTTGATCCTATGGGTTACTTCTTTTGGCTGGTCCTGATTTGTATCTTTTATAATAGAACTATAATTATAAGAAAAGCACTTTACTGAGTTCTGTGTCATTCTAGTGAGTTATTGAACCCAAGGGGATAGTGAAAAACCCTGAGTTTGCAGCCAGTTGGTCAGAATTCCCAGGTGGCCTGGGAATACTGCAGTTTGTGGCGAGCATCTAAAGTCACGGCAGTCATGTTAAGAACTTGCGAAGTCTGTGCTGAGCGTAGTTAGCATCAGAATGACTGTGCAATATTGGTAATATTAAACCGACTTTGTATTCCTGAAAAAAATAACACACCTACTCATAAAGATTTATCCTTTTAAAATATTATGGAATTCATTTTGTTAATTTTTTTATTAAAGAATTTTTTAATCTATATTCATGAGAGATTTTTTTTATGTTTTCCTTTTCCTTTAATGTCTTTTAATGGTTTTGCTATCAGGTAATGCAGTGTTCACAAAACAGTTTGAAAAGTGTTACTTCTTTTTATATTTATCTAAAGTATTTGTATAGAATGAGTATTATTTCTTCCTTAAATATTTGGTTGACTTCACCATTGAAGTCACTGGGACATATAATTTTCTTTGTGGAAAGGCTTCTAAGTATGAATTCAATAGTTTTAATAGATATAGCATTCCAATTATCTATTTTTTCTTCAGTGAACTTTGGTAGTTAGTGATTTTCAAGTATTTAATAGATTTTATCTCAGCTATCAACATTTTTGTTACAGAGTTGTTTGTGATGTGATATTCTCTCATTTTTCATTTAATGTCTATAGGGTCTATAATGGTGTCCCATTTTCATTCCTGATATTGGTAATCTATGTCCTTCTCCATTTCAATTAAATCTAGGTAAGGTCTGTCAAATTTCATTTTTTCCAAAAATCAGATTTTTGTTTCATTGGTTTTCTCAATTATTTGCTTGCTTTTCTATTTCTTTGCTCTCCATTTTTATCATGAGTGATTTTTTACTACTTAGATTAGATTTAATTTTCTCTTTTTTTTTAGTTTTTATGTAGAAGTTAGAGCATTGACTTGAGACTTTTATTCTTTTTAAAATAAGTACATAATACTGTAAATTTTTATCTAATCACTGGTTTACCTGACAGCCACAATCTTGTCATGTTGTGTTTTTTATCTTCTCTCAATTCAGAATATTTTCTAAATTCCTTTGTGATTTCTTCTTCTAAAAAAAAAATTCTATTTTCTTATTTCTAGTTTAATTCCAGTTTGGTCAGAGAACGTACTCTGTAATTGTTTTTACCACTTTTAAGTTTTTTTAGATTTTGGTGGTTCTTAGAATGATGTCTACCACTACATGTGTACTTGAAAGAATATGGATTCTGCTATTGCCCTGTGCTAATATTTATTTTCCAGGTCTTTATTTGATTATTAATATAGATACTCCAGATTTATTTTATTTAGTTTTAAGGTGGTATACTTTTTTCCATTCTTTTACTTTTACCGTATCTTTAGCTTTATATTTAAGTGGCTACAGGCATTGCACAGTTGAATCTTGCTATTTTTTATACAGTGTAACTATTATGCTTTTTATTTGGAGTTTGATTATTTATGTTTAATTTAATTATTGATATGAGTGAGATTTAGCTACTGTTCTGCTTTCTGCTTTCTATTTATACCATCTGTTCTTTATTCACGTTTTTTGCTTACTTTTCTAGCTTTTTCTCATTAATTAATCGAGCATTTTCTGTGATTCTCTTTCACCTCTATTTTTTTCACCAGTTAATTCTCTTTTCCCTTATTTTAGTGGTTGGTTGCTCTAGGGCTTATGGTATACATTTTTAACTTATTACAGTTTATCTTCTAGTAATATGTCAAATCACATATTGTAAAAAACCTTGCAATAGCATACCTCCATTTCCCGTATTTTGGCCTTCATGCTGTTGTTTTATACATTTTTTACTTCTATATATGTTATAAATTTCACAAAACATTGTTAACATGTTCTGTTTTAAACAGACAATTATCCTTTAGCAACATTTTAAGTTATGAGAAAAAGAGGGAGATATATGAAAACTATAGAATTTGTTAATTTTAAAATTTATCTTTTAAGGCATGACCTTGCATTACAATTAATTTAGTTCAGTTGCTTTCACCTTTCTCATCTTTTACTTCCATGACTTAGAATAAATTTAAGAGCCCTTTTAAAATAGTAGTGTTTGCAGTACTTTCAAAAGTGCATCCCACTGGTAAAAATATTATAAATATATATTCTGTATATGCAATGTATTTATTCATAAATGTTATACACTGCTATACATACATAGTATATTTATCATCACCTATATACATAAGCAAAATAAACTCAGAGGGATAAGACAAATAGATAGAGATAGAATTCTATAGTTTCTTCTTGAAACTCATAATAATTTATTTTTGCATCTCTAAGATGTAACATAACCCACTTTGGAGATGACTGCTCTCAAATATAAAACAGTATAAAATATGGTATGAACAGTCAAAGGTAACTCACTTATTGAGTTGACATATGATAACCGAAAAAGGAACACATTTTATTGTTTACATTTTATACATAAGGAAACTGAAGCTTAGGTAGTAAGAGAACTAAGATCACATATAAGGTAAAGAGAAGAGTCCAGTGCATGTCTACATGCAAGTCTCCTTATTCCGAATCTAATTAACTTTTCTCCGTACTGCTATATTCTATCCTTTGACAAATGATACGACAAATGATACTTCATGCCTGATATATATATGGACAACATTATCAAACAGCCTAATAACTACCACTGACTCAAAATCCTTTGTAATATAATTAAAACCTTCATTTCCAAAACAAATCACATAAGATGTTTTATTAAATTAATATTATTTAATGATGATAATAGTAACTCTATTAGAATATACAGAAATGACATTTAATCCTGTTTCAATATCATTCGCTCTTAATTCTTTCTCTTATTTCAGGTATGAGAAGAAGTGAGATCAGTGGGAATTAGCTTTTCATTTTCAATTAATAAGGGTAGGTTTTTGGGGGGGTGGGTAGGATTAGACCTAAAAGAGTGCCAGGGATTTGGGCTAGATGGAGGGATGGAGAGCATCTGAGGAATAGAGAAACTTTAGGGAACATCCCAAATCCCAGCATCTATCCACCAAGTAATCATATAGAGCAGACAGTGAAAGACTGGACCAGATTCAGTCACTGACCTGGAGATGAAATTCTCCATTTTCCATTATCAGCTCGGCCAGAAATCCACTCCCCCTGGAGCCATACTTAGCCAACTTGCTATCTCCCTCTACCCTGCCTGGTTTATAAACACAGATTCAGGCGTGGAGGTGCACAGACCCAGCACTCTCTTCCCAAAGGGCAAACTATTTTTGTACAGCACCAAGGAGAGCGCAGGGGCCAGAAATGGTTGTAGTAAATAAAGTAACAATATTAAATCCTGTTTGCAGTCCTGTGAGTGATGGACAAAAGGAGATAAGAGAAGATGAAGAATCCAAACGAAAAATCTTCAGCCCACTGGCTATAGTAAAGTAAACACATTATAGAGATGTAGAGTTTGGTATAGGAGTAAGAGTATGGGTTTGACAGTAGAAAGACCTGTGTTTATGCTCCCAGTTCAACCATTTCCTCTGGCTAGATTTTTAGCATACCGCCTCAACTTTACTGGCCTCTGTTGGTTGATATTTCAAATCGGAACTCAACTGTCAGTGTCACCATGGAGTTGTTTTGGATATTAATGTGAGAATAAATAGGAGATTGTTTAGTTAGCATTTATTATTTACGTTCTACCCATTCTCCAGGGTCTTGACTAAGTCACTTTTTTCTCCCAGAATCTGATTATTCTATTATCTTTATCTGATTATTCTATTTATCTTAAAAGGAAAAGTAACCATTCCCTTTTCCAAAATCTTTTGGAATAGCTAGTAGCCCCGTTATAAAGAGTAAAATGAAATGGATGAAATTAATTATAACATTTCATTAAACTCTGTGTATCAAAAATATTATTATTTCAATATGTAACGTATATGAAAAATATTATAGACATTTTACATTCCTTTTCCATATTCTGTTAATAAACAATGTGTATTTTTTGCTTATAGCACATATCAGTTCACACTAGTCATAATTCAGTTTCTCAATCCCCACACGTGACTAGCCACCGCCATTTCTAATAACTAGTCCAAGAGGAGACAAGGTTTCTCCTTTCTGTGGATTGAACGCTTTTCTAAGGATATTTTCAGTGGCAACAACCATTCAGTGACCTGGGGAACACCCCATAATATCAACTCAGTTTTGGGTTTTTAATCATTTCAACTGTCTTTCCTGAGAGCTGAAATTCAAACATCAGATTGAAAATGGGATGGAGTAGAGTGCAAGATTTGACCTTTATAAAGGTCATTTTAGCCTTGATTCAGGACCCCTATGAATACATTTAAAGGCATCCCCAGTCCTTCAGATAAATTAAGCTGAGAAGGGAGTGGGTCAGCCCTGATTAGAACCCCGTTGCCCTCCATTTCCTATCCAACCATGTTCAAGAGTCAAAATGCTGTTGGATACCAAGCAATTCTGTTTGTGCAGCATGAATGCAGATGTGACCAAGAGTATAAGACCCTTGCTCAGTCTACCGTAGCCTAAATTTGGCAGGCTCACTGAGGCATGGAGGATTATGCAGTTCAAATTGGATGAGAATGGTGATGTTTGTTAAAATTAACAACAAAAATCAAAAACAAAAATAAAGCCAAGACTCTCTAATCCACCAATGAAATAACATTTTATCTCATCTCTCAAGATTAGACCAAGATCTTCTACAGTCAGACGGTCCCAACTGAATCTATTAATCCTTAAATGTTATAGCTGTGCCTTTGGATTTCTAAAAACGCAGAAACCCTGGGAGAGGTCTGGCCTCGCCTATGTTCCTATAGAGGCTTGTGGGAGGGTTCCACACTTGTGATAATTTAGAAGACAGTCAACGACCACTGATCTTTTCAAAAGTAGATGGCATCTTTCCAGGAGACAAATGTTGGCACAATTAATGCTGGGCACCATCACATAGGATCACCACTTAGAGGGGTATTTCTTTTCACAAGAGAAATGCAGGTCGCGTTCCACTAGAGACAGTGGAGAGCAGCGGAATATCAACACACAGCTCTCCAGGAGCACATTGAACCTGGTTTGAGCTTGTGATGAACAGGCAAAACTATTCTGACTTGGAAATAATACATGCTGCCTAGCTTGAAAATGGGCTGGAAAAACACCTCCCTGCCTCTTACCAGCTCACAAGCTCATTTTGTGAAAACGGCAACAGGAACGAGGAACAGGATCTGATTCTAGCTCACTGATCAGGGGACTATGCAGCTAGTCTTGTCTGTAAAATACGAATGGGAAATGAAGGCCCCCTTGTTTAGGGAACCCTTTGGCTGGCTTCACAGAAAATTTGCAGAGTGGGCAGGACATATCTTGGCCCATCTTGGGTGACCTGTCAGGGATTTGGGGAACCAGCCAGAACTTTTTCAGCTCCCAGGTTCTTTTTAACATACAGATAATGTTTTTTTAAAGAGTAAATGTAAATAAAAAGTGCCTCCTCTCATTCAGATGCTTTACCTTCCTCATTGTATATGGTGAAAAAAAGGTAACATTGTACCTACTAGGAAATATTTTTCATTGTTTCATTAGTTCATTTTCCAGGTCAGTGCGCCAAGCAGAAAACATATTTTGGTTATGCATTGTGTATTAGAATTTCTAATCTTTGTATGCAGAAAAAAAAAAAAAAAAGGAGGAAACAGAATGCTGGATTAGGTGTTGGTGCCCATAGGTGTGTTGATTTTTTCATTCATTCACTCAATGGACATTTACTGAATGCATGCTCTGTGCCAGATGATACCCTAGGTTGTGGGTTTTAATCTTGAATCTACCGTTTACAAACCATGAAGTGTAGGCCACTTTGTGAAACTTATTCCCTTGACAATGAGATAACACACCATCTGATCTCATCATACACTGGACTGAGAGTTAAGTGTATCAGGCATTTTTCCAAGCAGTAATAGTTTTAATCTTTACTCAGTTTTCTAAACTAATTATTATTGGGCCAATTTTACATGTGAGAAAACTGAGACTCAAAGAAATGAAGCAATCTGGCCCAATTAAATTAATGGCAGAGGTGGAATTTGGGATCCAAATCTGGCTGCAGAGATTTTACTCTTTACCACTATGTGGCAGTCTTTATAACCACAAAGAACTATTCTCCTATAATGTTTTATTATGAGATAGCTAATTTCACATATTAACCGTGAACATCTCCATGGGATGTTAGGAGATTTGTGACTGTTTTTACCAGCCAGGTTTCAGAAGGTTGGTGATGAATCGGTAGAACAGAATGTGGACCATTGTCATCCTTAGTCACAGTTCATCAGAGCAATATATCAGCTGGGATCTGTTGCCATAGAGCTGAGACCTGGGCATCAGAGTTTGTGCTAATCACAGGGTCACATTGTTAAATAAGTAGAAAAGCCACAGGGAGAACATGGACCTTTGGATTTAATTCTTGAATTGTTTCTTCTTACATGCTGATTTCATAGATCTTCCAGCATATTGATTAGACGTGGCCATCCATGTGCTTTAAAGAAACCAATATGCTAAAGCTACTGATGGAGATAAAATATTGGGAAAATGCAATATGCAGGTTATTGCTAATTGTTTTGATATTTTCAATATATTGATACCTGAATTATGCTCTGTAGTCTCTTGAGCCAGGAAAAAGAGGCAATTAAAAGAAAAACATTTCTAGCTTCCAATTTCTAATCACATGCACTTCCTCCTATTCTTTGTGACGCTTACAAGTTTGGGCATGTAAAGTTAAAAAAATAAAATAAAATCAATTTTTACTATCTTTGGTAACATTTAATAATGTCATTAAAATATTTCAAAATTAACTGTGATCATTGAGTTGTAAAATGTGGACGGTTCAGCAGTATTTAAGAATCTCTGAGATAAAGTATTCTGGGATTGTGAAACATCCCTAGAAAGAGGTAAGAAAAATATGCTTTCCGTGTTGAAGATGCAGACACAAGTTCTGTGAGGTTCCTGCAGGTGACACAGGTAGTGGTGAAGGTGAATATCCTGAGCATCAACCAGTGTTTTTCAGGTGAAAGTTTTTTAAAAAATATTTAAAATTTAAAATTATTTGTGTGTGTGTGTGTGTGTGTGTGTGTGTGTGTGTGTGTGTGT
>NW_011888842.1:5084212-5107866 GCF_000151845.1 Pteropus vampyrus | reverse complement strand
TGCTAATTGTTTTGATATTTTCAATATATTGATACCTGAATTATGCTCTGTAGTCTCTTGAGCCAGGAAAAAGAGGCAATTAAAAGAAAAACATTTCTAGCTTCCAATTTCTAATCACATGCACTTCCTCCTATTCTTTGTGACGCTTACAAGTTTGGGCATGTAAAGTTAAAAAAATAAAATAAAATCAATTTTTACTATCTTTGGTAACATTTAATAATGTCATTAAAATATTTCAAAATTAACTGTGATCATTGAGTTGTAAAATGTGGACGGTTCAGCAGTATTTAAGAATCTCTGAGATAAAGTATTCTGGGATTGTGAAACATCCCTAGAAAGAGGTAAGAAAAATATGCTTTCCGTGTTGAAGATGCAGACACAAGTTCTGTGAGGTTCCTGCAGGTGACACAGGTAGTGGTGAAGGTGAATATCCTGAGCATCAACCAGTGTTTTTCAGGTGAAAGTTTTTTAAAAAATATTTAAAATTTAAAATTATTTGTGTGTGTGTGTGTGTGTGTGTGTGTGTGTGTGTGTGTGTGTGTATATTTTCCCAGGAGATATTCATAGCCAGCTGTGATTTGGGTCAAATGAGCTGGTGACATGGACATTTGTTGCTTTTGTAGCACCTATCTCCTCAGTATTTCTGGTAATAGCACCCCCAGTTTTCTTCTGGGGAGCCACGTTTTCCCCTTAATTCATATGATTAAGGTGACATTGAGTCATTCCCTGGATTTGGAGCATAAGAGGACCATGATAGAGATTTAGTGATGGGGACACAACCCTATTACAGCCATTTAGATAAAAATCTTAGGATTTTTGTTGGGATTTCTGGGAGCAATTAACATTTGTCTTCCACCTGCATGTAGAGAACGTCTCCCTGATTTCTTAGCCAACCCGGAGGATAAAGAACTGAGAGAGGCAAGGTGGGTCCTGATGACATGAAGCCAACCCCAAAGCAAGTTCTTTGTTATTTTCTGTTACATGGACCAATAAATCTTTTTTGTTTTTTGTTTTTTTTTGTTTTTTTTTTTGCTGCTGCCAGTTTCATATGAGTTTCTTGTCGTTTATAAGCAGGAGAGTGCTAATTGATACTGCAAGTTTGATTAACTGCTCCTGTTCAAAGCCTGTCTGAAGTGGTTGTAGCTCCCTGGAGTGTGTAGTGATCCTGCAAGATGATTAGCATGAAAAAGTATATGGTTTGGTTGTATCACAGTGTGATTACTTAACAGCGTGATTATAGCAAGATCTAACATAGGCACAAGTTCTAGCACAGAAAAACAGTGACTAAATTCATTAACCGTGGCTTTGTTTACCCTCTCGTTAGTTAATCAAACAGACATTAATTTGTTTTTAGGACACCTGTCCCTAGTAAAGCCTGCAGTACCCACATATCAATGAAAGAGGGGTTGATATCTACAAATATGTCTGGATTTCATAAATATTGTATTTTACACACACAGTAGTAGGGACCCGGGCTCCGTAAACAGTTTGCTGTGCTGACATCTGTAATAAAACATAGAGAATGATAAAAGTTACATGGTGCTTGACCTTCACAATAGAAAGATAAAGATATCCTTACTTCACAATTTAGATAATTCTTTCTATTTGATCTAGCCATCAGAGATAAATCATGCATTTATCTCTGACATCTACAGAGGGGCCTTCACCTGTCTCAGGGAGAGAACATGCAGGTCTGACACTTAGGTTTCATCTCTCATGACAAATCTAATGTTTGGTAGTTGTTGCCCAGAAGACTGTACAAAGAAGTACTTGAGGGTTTTGTGGGATAGGGTTCTGTGATCCATTAGCAATGGCTGCCCCAGGCAAGAGATAGACAGGAGGTAACACTAAGGAGACACCAAGAGAAATTGAAAATCTAAGAATATCTGGTGGATTGAAACAAAGAGTAGCCAGCTAAACTCAAGCTAATTGCGATAGAAGTCAATTATAAACACTGACAAAAGGATATTTATGTCATAAAATAACAAGCTGACCATACCTTTTCACAAACAGTGACACTGAAGCTGAGAGAATATGGGTTTATATGCAAGTTTAATATCACTATGGACTCAAGTAAATGAGGCTTGCAGTCCTGTGTTACAGTTTGCGAAAATGGGACCCAGTGTGGCTGAGCATGGAAGATTACGGCAATTAAGAACATAGATTCACAGGTTTGGGATTTCAAGCCAATCGTCAGCTCTTGCTAGCTATAGGTTCTTAAGCAAATCATTTCACTTCTTGGATTCTCAGTTCCTTCATCTATGATAGTAAAGATGACCTGTGACTCGTGGCTGGTTTTTTTTTTTTTTTTTTTTTTTGCTGCTGCCAGTTTCATATGAGTTTCTTGTCGTTTATAAGCAGGAGAGTGCTAATTGATACTGCAAGTTTGATTAACTGCTCCTGTTCAAAGCCTGTCTGAAGTGGTTGTAGCTCCCTGGAGTGTGTAGTGATCCTGCAAGATGATTAGCATGAAAAAGTATATGGTTTGGTTGTATCACAGTGTGATTACTTAACAGCGTGATTATAGCAAGATCTAACATACGCACAAGTTCTAGCACAGAAAAACAATGACTAAATTCATTAACCGTGGCTTTGTTTACCCTCTCGTTAGTTAATCAAACAGACATTAATTTGTTTTTAGGACACCAGTCCCTAGTAAAGCCTGCAGTACCCACATATCAATGAAAGAGGGGTTGATATCTACAAATATGTCTGGATTTCATAAATATTGTATTTTACACACACAGTAGTAGGGACCCGGGCTCCGTAAACAGTTTGCTGTGCTGACATCTGTAATAAAACATAGAGAATGATAAAAGTTACATGGTGCTTGACCTTCACAATAGAAAGATAAAGATATCCTTACTTCACAATTTAGATAATTCTTTCTATTTGATCTAGCCATCAGAGATAAATCATGCATTTATCTCTGACATCTACAGAGGGGCCTTCACCTGTCTCAGGGAGAGAACATGCAGGTCTGACACTTAGGTTTCATCTCTCATGACAAATCTAATGTTTGGTAGTTGTTGCCCAGAAGACTGTACAAAGAAGTACTTGAGGGTTTTGTGGGATAGGGTTCTGTGATCCATTAGCAATGGCTGCCCCAGGCAAGAGATAGACAGGAGGTAACACTAAGGAGACACCAAGAGAAATTGAAAATCTAAGAATATCTGGTGGATTGAAACAAAGAGTAGCCAGCTAAACTCAAGCTAATTGCGATAGAAGTCAATTATAAACACTGACAAAAGGATATTTATGTCATAAAATAACAAGCTGACCATACCTTTTCACAAACAGTGACACTGAAGCTGAGAGAATATGGGTTTATATGCAAGTTTAATATCACTATGGACTCAAGTAAATGAGGCTTGCAGTCCTGTGTTACAGTTTGCGAAAATGGGACCCAGTGTGGCTGAGCATGGAAGATTACGGCAATTAAGAACATAGATTCACAGGTTTGGGATTTCAAGCCAATCGTCAGCTCTTGCTAGCTATAGGTTCTTAAGCAAATCATTTCACTTCTTGGATTCTCAGTTTCTTCATCTATGATAGTAAAGATGACCTGTGACTCATGGCTGGTTTTTTTTTTTTTTTTTTTGAAGTTTATTTTACTTAATGTATTAAATAATATTGTAAAGCTCTTAGCAAACTTTCTGGCACATTATAAACATGAAATGTAGCAAATAAAAACAATAAAGAAAAATAACAGTGCCAGTGGTATCATTTTGTCTAACCAAGTCAGTGATGGTAACTTGCTCGGAATTTTTCATGTATGGGATATTCATGGTGTACACAATTGGATATAGAGAAATTTTCACCGTTCAAAAAACAAAATTGTAAGCAAAAACTCTCTCCCCTGTGTCATACCTTTTGTTTTAAAGGTATCAAATTAGAGGTAGTAGAAAATCATGGTTAAGTTGAATTGTGGGCTCAACTATACGAATTTAAATCTTAGTTTAATACTTCCTAATTCTTCTCTCTTTGGGGATGATAATCATAACATCTACCTGTTGGGATTTATGTGATTATATGAGTTGTACATGAAAAGCAGTTAGAGAAGTGCCTGGCCCAAAGTTAGTGTTCAATAAATGCTCTTATTAATAAGTATATCGTTGCTATTCTGAAGTATAACACCTCTAAGCATGGCTCCCATTGATTGAGGCTTACTGCACATCAGGCTTCATGCTATGTGCTTATCTCATTTAATCATTACAGCAACCTTTGTCAGGATAAGTGTTACTTTCTAATGAGACTCTGTGTTCTCGAGGGGAATGGTCTCTTCACTGCTATAGACCAGATGTCTGGCTCAGAGAAGGTACTCAATAAATAAGTTCTGGATAAATTATTGAATACCCATTTGCCAAATGAAGACATTGAGCCTCGAAGGGGTTAGTGTGACATGCGTGCAATTCCTGGTAAGGCTTACTATGGGATGTGGTGATGCCAGTTTAGGGTCTAACTGTGTTTGACTCCACATTCCATTTCTCATATCCACTATGCTAAGTGATTTGAAAATAATCAGTGTTTATAACACCTCAGGGAAAATGATGTCACCAAATTAGAAGACCATCTTACTGGGAGCAAGCTGTGGGGCAAATAGACAGTCATTTTCACACCCCCTACCCCCAGTAATCATGTTTATCCAGATGGAATTAACTTTGAAATTATATATCAACAGGGAAGGGCTTTGTATAGAAAAGCTACTGGATGGGCTGGGTGGGAGGGATTTCTTATTCTCTAAGCTGGGAGTCATTTATGAATGGACATGAGGTAGGCTATAAGACACTGAGATATCATATAGGAATCCCTAGATATTTAGCACCAGCAGGTATTGCCACCTGATCATGCAATGTCAGAGCTGAAAAGGAAGACTGTAGAGATGATTTAATCCAGTTACTAAATTTATAGATGATATTAATTTTCTATTTCTGTGCAACAAATTCCCCCAATTTAGTGGCTTAAGAAACACACATTTATTGTTCCATAGTTTCTGTAGGTCAGAAGTCCAGGCATGGAGTGACTGGATAGTGACTGTATTCTTCACTCAGGGTCTCCTCAGATTGAAACCAAGGGCTCATCTAGGGCCATGACTGTTACCTGGGGCTTGGTGTCCTCTTTCTAGCTCAGAACTTGTAGGCAGACTCCATGTCTTTTTGGTTGTAGTACTGAAGTTCCTGTTTTCCTACTAGCTGTCATTTAGGGACTCTTTTCAGCTTCTAGAGACCACCTGCCATTCCTTGCTATAAAATGTAACAACCATGAGAGTGGTATCTTATCATATTCACAGGCTCTACTTACAGTTTCTACTTCTTCAAGGACAGGGATTCTAGAAGGGCAAAGACCATTTAGGGGATCAACTATAGAATCCTGCCTACCAAATAAGTTGAGAACACATGGCCCAGAAGGGCAAGTAGACTTGAGTTGTCTGGAGCACAGGGCTTACTAGTGACAGAACTGGATTGATGGCTCTTCACCTGGCTCCAAGTACATCTTTCTACTTCTGGTCTCTGAAAATCAAATGCTTCAACATTGTGTATCTAAAACTCAATCATCCTGATTTATAATGCTATATTAAGTTACATTTGGTAGTGAGTGACAAAAACCCCAGTCAAACTGGCTTAAATAGAAAGGGACATTATTGGCTCATGGGGTCAAGTATCTGACTCCTGGCATCTGTGTATCTGTTTTGCAGCTAACGTTCCTTGGTATTGCCTTCATTCCCAATTAGGCCTCCTCATTGTGATGGCAAAGGTAATCGCCTGAACTCCAGGCTTGGACCCTACCAGCTAACAATGTCCATTTTTATCATTTTGTTTTTAGAAGTACTTTTCAATAATGTTTCCAGTAAATATCCTGGGGCTGACTGATTGTACCAATATGTGTCAATACCCATCTCTAAACCAACCATGGTGACCACTGGGATAGAACACTCTGATTAGCCTGTCCTGGTCATGTGTCCGAGTGCCAGTAGCTAGAATCAGCACCTGTAAAACCAAAGAGACCAAGAAACTGAGAAGGCTGGTTTCTCAAAGGGAAATAAAAGTACTGTTATCACACAAGAAAAATGGATGGGAGGCAGTCAAATGCTATCAAAGCCTATGTAGGGCTCCCCGCTAGTAGAACATGGCAGAGAGTGAGAGTTGGGGTAGAAGAGGCCTATCAGAAACAGGGAGCTGAGAAGAGAGAATAAAGTGGACTAGATTAATCATTAAACAACCAAAACCAGTACACTAGCCTTGGTGAATGAGCGTAAGTACCTGGACTCAAGTCGTGGGTCCATCAGTGCAGTGTTATTCATGTGCAAGCCAAACTACCTGAGCCTGTTTCCTTTTCTGTAAATTGGGGAACTTGCTGTGCTTACCTCATTTTTCAGTCATTGAAAAAAGTAAGTTTCAAAAAAAAAACTATCTGAGATTTTAAAAGGGCTTACATATGCTGAATTATCAATTCAAGTAGAATATTGAAATTTGCAATAGGGTTATACCTTGAGCCTAAGCCAACAAGATAATATTTTTCTGGACACCTTTTTTAAAACCCTTTTTAGAAATCATATGTCACCAGAGTAATGCCCTAGGCAAGCTCAGGCCTGAGGAAGCTGAAACTTTGGCAAGATGGAAGAGAGAGAGAGGGGAGAGAGAAAGCTGGGCATGTGTGTTAAAACAAGTCTGCACGTGCTCATGTCCAAATACATATATTCTTATAGCTGAGGGAGCCTCTTGGGAGACGGGGAAGCATGCAACATCTAGTAGCACATGATGGCTGGTCCCACACCGATGTGTGGCAGTTTAAAATCAGGAGGAATATCTTGACTGCAGAGGTTCCCCCTGAGGAGAGAGGGGTCCCAGCCCCATACTTGGCTCCCCAGCCCAAAATTCTAATGCCAGAGAGAGAAGTACCCATAACTTCTGGCTTGTGAAAACCAGTGGAGATTGTGGTTGAGTGAGGTAGAAGTTAGCTGGAGTCCCAGACATTCTTCTTAAAGGGCCCGAGCATAGACTTACTCACTGATGGGCTCATTTACTCTGAGCTCTAGCACTGAGGCAGCAACTCAAAAGGTGCCAGGGACATAACAGAGAGGAACTGAGTTGTCTGGCTTTAAGGAGAGTCCTGGAGGGGCGGCTTTCTCCCAGACAGAAGTACTGTCAGAAACCATTGTTCCTTTGTTGAGCCCTCCCACAAAGCAGCCTGCACTCATAGGTAGGCACGGTATTTGAGTCTCCATCAACCTGGTTCACACTGTTAGCCCTGTCCCGGTGATTCCCTAAGATCCCACCCTACCCAAATTACGGGCCCAGCCAAGCCTCTTGCAGTGGTTTTCTATACAGATGACCTGTGTTGGTTCATGCGGCAAACTTTCCTAAAATCTCTCAAAAGTTCACAAACTTCAAACAAGCAGCATCTGGACTCAGCATGCCTGTACCTCTTGCTAAGCAGCCCCAAGCCTGGTGGTACTAGTGACAGCTGGCCTGAGCTGAGAGTTTAGCCTCTTTTGGGTACCTTCAAGCCCAGCACAAGTGGCAACCATCTGCAGATCATGTTGTAGGTCATACCAAGTGTTTCCAGGCAGGGCACAGGCAGCCACTAACACTGGCCTGCACCAGAATCCCTCCCAAGAGGCCCAAGAACCAACACATTGATGGCCAGCTTCAGACTACACCAGAACACCACCCAACCACCTCCACAAATGACACAGCTAAAGGGCAGACTGGACAGACACCAGAGCCTTGCTAAAGCAAATTCTGCTTTGTAGAGTCAGCGCCTGTACAGCAGCTACTCCACTGTAGACATGGCCAGTCCTTAAACCAATCAGCCTGAGGGTCAAACCCTCCCATTGACATATCAACAGTAATCAAGGCTCAACTACAACAGGAGGGCGCACACAACCCACAAGAGACACACCTGGAGCCTCCAGCTCAGGTAACCAGAGATTCTACCACTGAGCCCCACAGAACACTTACTACCTAAGGCCACTCTACCAACACCAGGAGGTATAGCAACTCTATCTAATACATAGAACCGAACACAGGGATGTAGCCAAAATGAAGAGACAAAGAAATATGTCCTAAACTAAAGAATAGAACAAAGTTCCAGAAGGGAACAAAATGGAGACAAGCTATCTACCAGGTGTAGAGTTCAAAATACTGGTTATAAGAGTGATTTCAGTGAAAACTTCAACAAGGAACTAGGAAACATAAAAATGGAGATAGGAAACAAAGAAGAACCAGTCAGAAATGAAGAATACAATAACAGACATGAAAATTACATTAGAGGGAATCAGCAGTAGATCAGATGAAGCAGAGGATCGAATCAGTGATTTAAAAGATAAGGTAGCAGAAAACACCCAGTCAGAACAGCAAGAAGAAAAGAGAATCCAAAAAAATGAGGATGGTTTAAGGAGCCTCTGGGACAATGTCAAGCACACCAACATTTGCATCATAAGGGTACCAGAAGGAGAAGAGAGAGAGCAAGAAATTAAAAACCTGTTTGAAGATATAATGACAGAAAACTTCCCTAACCTAGCAAAGGAAATAAACGTACAAACTCAGGAAGTGCAGAGTCCCAAACAAGATGAACCCAACAAAACCCACAGCTAGACATCATAATTAAAATGCCAAAGGTTAAATACAGAGAGAACTTAAAAGCTGTAAGAGAAAAGCAATTAATTATCTATAAGGGAGCACCTATAAGACTGTCAGATGATTTCTCAAGAGAACCTTTGTGGGCCAGAAGGGGTTGGCATAAAAAGAAAGGACCTACAACCGACATTACTCTACCCAGCAAAGCTATTGTTTACAATTGAAGGGCAGATAAAGAGCTTCCCAGACATAAAAAAAAAAAAGCTAAGTTGTTTATTACCACCAAATAAAAAATGTTAAAGGGACTTCTTTAAGAAAAAATCAGAAATACGAATAATAAAATGGCAATAATGCATATCTATCAACAATTACTTTAAATGTAAATGGATTAAATTCTCTAATCAAAAGACATAGGGTGGCTAAATGGATAAGAAAATGACACCCTTATATATGCTGCCTACATGAGACTCACTTCAGATCGAAAGACACACAGACTGAAAGTAAAGGGATGGAAAAGATATTTCGTGAAAATGGAAATGAAAATAAAAAGCTAGGGGTAGCAATGCTTATGTCAGACAAAATAGACTTTAAAACAAAGGCTATAACAAGAGACTAAGAAGGAACCAGTAATCCCACTTCTGGGTATTTATCCTAAGAAACCTAAAACACTAATTCTAAAAGACATATGCATCCATACGTTATTGCAGCATTGTTTACAATAGCCAACATATAGAAACAACCTAAAGGTCCATCAGTAGATAATTGAATAAAGAAGATGTGGTGCATATATCCAATGAAATAATAATACTCAGCCATAAAAATGAATGAAATCTTGCCGTCTGCAACAATGTGTGTAGACCTATAGGGTATTATGCTAAGTAAAATAAGACAGAAAAAGATAAATACAGTATGATTTCACTTATATCTGGAATCTAAAAAACAAAATAAATGAACAAAACAAAAACAAACTTGTAGAAACAGAGAACATTTTGATGGTTGCCTGATGGGTAGGGGGTTGTAGAGATAGATGAAAAAGGTGAAGGGAGTAAGAAGTACAAATCGATAGTTACAAAACAGTCATGGAGATGTAGAGTGTAGGGAATATAGTCAATGATATTGTGATAACTATGTATAGTGGCAGATAGGTACCAGAGATACCAGGGTGATCATAAGTTGTATAAATGTCTAATCACTTACGTTGTACGCCTGAAACTAATGTAATATTGTATGTCAACTGTAATTTAAATTTTAATTATTAAAAAGACAAACAAAAAAAGAAGGGCATCAAAGAACTGTTTATTCAATAAATATATCCTAGGCTCCTCCCATGTAAAGGGATGGGTAGCACAGTGACTGTGGGCTTGGCTTTTTTAGCAAGGTGACCTGAGTTTGAATCCTAGATCTGGTATGTGATATTGAGAAATACATTTGACCTCCCTGTGTCTCAGTTTCCCTCATCTGAAAATGGGGGTTATGTTCATAAAAACAGTACTGATATCACAGGACTATTTGAAGGATTAAATGAAATAATATTCGTGAAGCACACAGCATAGTTCCTAGGACGTAGGGCATGGTTAATATGTTTTCGCTGTACTTTTATGTACCAATATCTCATTATGAATATATATTTTATGCCTTTGAGTTTTAGTTTTAGTTCAGAAAAATATATTAAACAAATAATAGCACCAGTAACTGTTTAATTACAATGATGATACATGTTACATGGAAGACAGAGAGCTGATAACATGGGACCTGCCTGGGTCTGGAGATCAAGGAAGTAACATTTACTCTGATACTTAGAAGGTAAGCAGGATTTGGCTAGTGGTGGAAAGTGGTTTCTGACAAAGGAAATGGCTAGCACAAAGGTTTAGAGGCAAAAAGAAACTTTGTAAACTCTAGTAATCGGAAGAGGGCCAGTTTGGTTGGAGTGGAGGGGAGACATGATATTAAGGAGAAAGATCAAGCCTTGTACACTTCATGTTAAAATGTGTTTTATCCTAATTGAAGTGGTAGAAGATACGGCATGTGAACTAAATATTTAAGGAGGGGTCAGGTTTGGTCATGAGGAAGTGAAAGGTACTAGGGAGAAAAAGACATTGCAGTAGAGGGACCAGATTAAGGGATTTTAGCTCTTTTGAATTTTGACAGTAGTAAATTTAAACTCTTGAGACAGTGGCAAGTGGCTCAAAGTCTGCACAAATAGGGCTAAATCTTATCTTTATTTAAGGAGGGGGAAGTGAAACCTCCATTTCATCACTGAATATTTACCTCTATTTATTGTCTTTTCCTAGAGGAAAAAATGCTGTTTACCTGCTTTTTGATTTCCTGTTGGCTTCTACTTTCTAATTTCTTAAGCTCAAATCTAAATGAAGCAACCTATAAAATCTAAGGTCAGGCTGGAGACAAGAAAAGTCATCTACTCTAGAGGTCCTGAAGCTGGGGATCAAGGTGCAGACATCCATGGATGAGATTGGCAAAGAGGGATTCAGTGAAATGTCTTGCAAAATTTTGAGAGTATTTTTGTAAATAAGTTTTTCAGAAGAGAAAGTCTATAGAAAGTCTATCATAACGGGAAGACTAAAAAGAAACCATCACATTGTCTCATTAAATGTCCTTGGAAAAAGGTTTCATCTAGTATCACCCACAATCTATAGACAGGAAGTTCTTTCTTAAGTCTACCCCAATTCTTTGACATCTCATCCCCATACAAGCCCTTGGTAAATTCAGTGGAAATAGCAAACAGCTGCTCACCAACACCCACCCCAAAGAAAGAACAAGACATTTCTCACATATCTCAAGCTGCCTTAAATGTTCTTTCTTTGGCAAAGAAAAAAAAAAAGAAATATATTTTTGGCCTCTAAACCTTTTCCCACCCATGTGTATTTCTGCAGAAATGTTATCCATATGGTTCTGATTCCTTTCTCCATAAGTCATTAGGAATGTTTTGCACTGAGAAATTTTCTGATGACCAAGGAGTCTTTGGAGACTTTTTAAAATGTCCCTCTTAGCCTTTCTTCATCAAAACAGGGAAGCTAAACAGAGCCAAATGCAAATGAACTAAGTCCTAGAAAGGTTGGAGTTTTATTCCAAACTCATAATGATTGGGTAAGTCAAATCTGTCCATGCAAAGCTTCCACCTCCTCCTGCAGGGACAAGAGCTGATAAATATTCCGTTGAAACAGAGGATGCAATAGTCAGTCATTTAAGCTGATATTTAGGGTTGGGTATGACGACCTCATTAAATTCTAAGCTTTTCCAATCACCCTAGGGCTTCTCCCTTATTTCCAGAGGATACAGTAAAGATTTTGGACTTAGATTTGGGTGTGGAATTCCTGAGTCCATCACCTACTAGCTGTTCCTTGGCATGCTACTCAGGTTTTCTAAGCTCCAATTTCCTATGATGTAAAAATGGGATAGTATTACCTATCTCGTACCTCATAGCGTTTTGAGAGTTATAAACGTTAATATAGAAAAGCCCCAAATTAAATGCCTGGTGCATGGTAAAAGTTCAAAAATCCTCTCTTTCCTTCTATTTTTTCTCTTACAGTAGTAGGATCTGAGAAGGGTTCTGTGTTTTCTGAGAGAAATATTAGCTGTGTGGGGTGGAGAAGAGGAAGATAGAAAGATGTTCCATAGTGTTAAGTCCTCTCTTTCTAAGGCATCTGTATCACAGCCCATCTTGGGAGATTAATCCAGAGAGAAGAGCTAAGAGGAAATTAGTCTTTATCGTTGTCATCTTCTGAAGCTACCTAAGTAGGTTGTTTCAGACCGATTTCAAAACTACATTCCAAGCAAGGCTGCTGTTGCCTACTCTCACTCAAGGAGAGACGGTGGAGAAACAGAAAGAAAAGGAGGAAAGAATAAAGGAAGGGAGGGAGTAAAGAGAGAGACAGAGAAAAGGGAGGAGAGAATGCACAAAGCAGGTAAGGAGAGATGGCGACCTAGAGCTGCGTACTGAAATGGGTGGGAGAAGCAGTGCATGTGGTGAGTGCATTTCTTTGTGGTCAGAATCAAAGTCAGAACTGTCTCAGGAACCGCTGCCCAGAATCTGAACTTGGGCCAGAAGCCGAGGGAAGCAGAAATTTGTCAAAGCAAAAATGGAGAACTTTCTTCTGGGCAGAGAGAAATCAATAGTGGTTGGGGAACTGTCCGTGGTGCTGATTGCCCGTCATTTGGTGGAGAGTGAAGGAGAGAGAAGCAGAGGTGAGCATTGAATTGGCTACTGTTCCCCGCCTCTCTCCCCTCTCTCCTCAGTCCTGTTCTGCTGAGATCCAGGCCATTCTGATTAGTTCTCTCTTTTCCTCTCCTTCTTTATCAATTAAATAATTTTTTCAGGTTCTCAATTCCTCACTCAGTAATTTCTCTTCTGTTTTGTTTCAAGATTCCCCTTCCTCTAATTAATTCACTGACCCTTAGATCCTTCTAGGCCTCCTTAGTTATCACACCTCTCTCCTATCACCCTTTGAATAATAATATTAATAACAGAGCAATCATAATTGCAGATAACATGCTTTTAGCACTTACTAGGTGTCAGGAAGTGTTCTCAGTACTTTTACATACATTAACTCATTTAAATCTTACACCTACCATGGTTAGATAGGTAGTTATACTATCCTAGGATACAGATGAGGAATTGAGGCTTAAGAAGTAAGTAGTGTGGCCGTGATCACATATAACAGGATTCCGACCCTTTAGAGCCTGCACTTTTACTGAATTCAGGTCACTTTAAATTTCTCATCACTTTTTCCTTATTGCTCTCTGTCTCTCCAGCTGGTAGCTTCGCCGATGCTACCTAACATTACCTAAGCTTCCAGGGACTAGGAATATTCGTTGCTGATTTAGTTTAAATTTAAAAAGAAAGCAAAGTAAGCAAGCATACTGAATATGTACGGTATGAGAATTCAGATTGTGTACAGGCCTTCTTTTCTGCTTCAGGGAGAGGCCCCATGTCAGCAACCTCAGCCTAGATCTCAGGCTAAATTCTGAGTCTTTGGTTCTCTATAATACTGCCGTAGCTCCTTACCCTCGCCTCTTCCCTGCTTCTGGTTCAATCGAGAGAACTTTGCGTCCTCTCAGCTTCTCACTTCTACATCCTGCCCACGTAGAGAAGCACTTGCTTAATTCTGGGAGGTTACGTGGGCTCATGCCTACATACACAGAGAAACAAACAGTCTTAAATACTCACAGAGAGACACACAGATACAAACGGACCCACACGGGCACTTCCCCAGACAAAAATCACACTTGGATGGATACACACAGACACGCAAGCACCCGCATACCGAGAAACACTCAGATACTCGCGACGCACGCAGCTACAGACACGCTTAAGAACACCACGATGCGGGGCTTCGCCGTCCTTTTGGGTGCTCATACACGGTGGCACGCCACCCTCTCCCCAGACCCACGAGACTCCCCAGTGGCTCAGCCTCGGCCCATCCAGGCCGCCCCTCCCTCCAAGGAGGCCTCCCCCCTCTCCTCCTCTCCCTTCTCCACCTCCGCCTAAAGATGTACAAAACACTCCTCAGAATAAACCCCGGCTCCGGGCTCCTCCCTCCCCGCCCCGCGGCAGTCGCTCCCCCATTCATTTTCGCCCGTCTCCGGGTAAGTCCCTCCCCCCGCGTAGCCCGGCCTCCGCTGCTCCCCGCCCGGAGACCGCGGCGCACTTGGACTTCCCTCTCCATTCGCTCGCCGCCTCGCTCCCGGTCCCCACGGCTGCGAACTGATCTGGCGCGGGGGGAGGAGGAAAGCGCAGGCGAACGAACGATTGAGAGAGGAAGAGCGAGAGAGCGAGAGCCAGAGAGCCGAGGGACAGAGGGAGTAGTGACCGCCTTTCGGAGCCTGGATTCATGCCTGTCCTCGGGACCAGCCAAGGGGACTTTACGGCTGAGTATGAGCCAGGCTGCTAGGAGCCAGGTACCCCTAAGCCTGCAGTCCCCGCGCCGTTCCCGGTATGCGAGCTGGACGCAGGGCTCTCCCAAGTTCCTACCGAGCCGAATAAAAAGCGTCCGCCCGCAGCTCTCCGCCGAAGACGGACATTGACTCCAGGTAAGGCGGCGCCGGGCGCAGCGCCTCGCAGCCCATCTGCCCTTGGAGACCGCCCGGGGCCGCATTCGGGGCGCCCCCGCCCGCCCCGCCCCCCCTTCCTCTCTGCACCCTTCCGCGCTTCTCTCGCCACCCCACTGCCTTCAAGTCCTCTCAGGTTCCCGGGTAAAGGTTGGGGGGAGAAGAGGGTCTCTGTATTCTTGAGTGTAAAGGGTTAAACGCAGGTTTTAGCAAGTGGCATATGTGCTCCCCGCGCGCTCCCGACGTGTGTACCATGGTTGGAACTTGATGTGGTTCTGGTGTGTGTTTGCGTGTGCAGCGTCGTTTGCGTTCGATGCTTGTGTTTGTGATGTGTCTGTGTGTGTGTGTGTGTATGTGTGTGTGTAGGGGAGGGGTGAAGAGAGGTCCTATAACCTATTTAAGACGCAGTGTGTGTGATCATGTTTGTACGTATGTGTTTGTATGTGTGTACTTGTGTGCCTTTTTAATTAGGTCTCTCCAGCTTACACGGAATGGGATCCTTACTATAGGATCACGTAGCCATTGGGAAACCCGCTGTGGACTTCCTCTTGGGGCTGTGGGCTTGGGGTTTGGGAGGATTATGGGGATAAGAATGGCACCTTATTTAGCCCAATATTGATACCCTTAAGGAAAATTTCTCCAAAAGACGGAGACCTGCTACACTTGGACTCACCGTTTAATATGAAAGAGAAATGGCCAAACCTTGAAGCAATGAGATGCTGTCACTTTAAATTCTACACGAGGCAGACTCCAGATTCTGATGGGAATTTAGAGTCACTGGGTAGTCAGTGACAGAGAAAGGGAGAAGTCAGCACTGGGCTCCTTATCTGGGGCTTGACAAGTCTGGTAGAGAGTCAACCCTGCTTCTCCATTTGTAATGGTACAGCATAACAGCACCTTCTGCTTATGGTGCTTTTGGGGAGGATCTGGGCAAGTTTGCCTGGATCCCCCTGAAGGAAAAGGAGGAAGAGTCCTCAGGGACTTGCTCATCCATCATAGTTACACAGGATCTCAAATTCCTACAAATTCCATTTGGGGGAAACTCTGGGTAATATGGAAGACGATGGATGGGGCACTTCCCTGAGTCAGATTCCTTCTTTCCTTCCCCATTTTAGACAGGCTTGGAAGCCCCAAGAGAATCTCTTCCTAAACTGTGCCTCCTCATGGCTCCCCTGGAGTTAGGAGGGTACTGGGAGAAGGCAGAGAGGCAGTGTGTGTGTGTGTGTGTGTGTGTGTGTGTGTGTGTGTGTGTGTGTGTGTGTGTGTTTCAGTATTGAGGGAGACCCACAATTTTGGAGTGGGTTGTGGGTGGGGAACTCATGGCAGGATATGGCAGTAATTCACTTAAACTGCTGTCCTGCCGTCAATATACACCTCACATCTGGCTTGGCTCCAAAAGACTGCCAAGGGCATGGGGGTAGTAGAAAGTATCTTGGTAAGGAAGAGAGTTCAGGTCAAGTCCCTCTTTCCTCCGCCTCCTAGGAGGTTCTCGAGGTAAGCCCCTTGGCCACCCTGGCTAGGTCCTGCTGGGCTTGGACTCTGGAACCAGCCATTGATTTGATTCCTGGCTGCCTCTTAAAGGCTTGCCCTACTCAGCAAAAAAATGCTGAGTTTTACTGCTGTTCATGGCTTCCAGATTCAGCAGCTGTTACTTTTCCAAGGTAAGAGGCAGCCGTTCTGCTCTCAGGCAACAAGGCTCGGGGAGGAAAAGGGCTGAGATGCTGGGACGCAGCCTCTTGTCTACCCTGGCTGGAAAAGGGCCATGTCAAAGGCCTTTTGGGAAAATAAAGTAGAAATATACTTGTCTTAAAAAATTATTTATGTGTATGTGTATATGTACCTGCTGGGGAGAGAGAAAAGCAAACATGTGTTTGCAGGAACCTGCCCTGGTGGGTGGGTGACGGTGCTACCTGCAGGCACTGGCAGATACACCATCCTCTGGCCGGAGGCTGATACCACAGACTGAAGCCTTCACAAGGCCACAAAGAATCTGTTTCCAGAAGCTCCCATCAGAACAGAGCTCTCAAGTTCATTTCGGGTGGGGGTGTGAAGGCAGAGGAGGAGACCTCAGGTAAAGAACTGCTCTCATTTCCTCTCTTTTTCCATTCATAGACAATCAAAGCTGGAAGGAATATTAAAGAACAGACAGACAGGATTCTGTGGCCCAGAGAGGGAATGAGAATTCCCCCAAATTCTCTAGCGACTTGATGGTATGCCCAGGGTTAGAACCTGTGATGCCTGACACCCAGATCAATATCCTTTCCACTCCGCCATACCGCCCAGGGACTAGGTCTTGCCACTGCGCTCCCACCCAAAACAATCATTTATCTTCCCTCATCAAACTTCTCATTTCAGAGATGCATTTCAAAGCTGTTCCATCTGGAAACATGACCCCGGAGAGAAGGAGTCCAGAGCCTCAGTCAGTCTCCTCTCTAGACAGACAGGCAGACAGGCAGGCAGGCAGACAGACAGACAGACATGCACACACAGAGCATATATTATTTCTCCAGTGCCTTCAGAGCATTACACGCAGGCAGGAACCCAGTACTTACTATGACTGGTAGCCAGCAGAGCATCTGAACTGTACCTGAGCTCTTCGTTAAAGGATACTTTGCTTACCATAGAGCCAAGTGCACACTGTGCATCCACTGATGCAAATACTTCGGGCAAATTAATTTCTTTCTATTAATGAGAATCTTGCCCTCATACAATTATACATATCACATTCACAGGAACATGTGCAAGCACACATGCATACACGCACTGTTACAGACATGTGCACACACAGATCCAGAAACCTTTCCTACTTGCTGTATTCCCCAAAGAGAATTGCAACCTCCACACCAAATCGTGTTCCCCTATATAAAGGTGTCACGCACACGAAGACTGGGACTCGTAGTCACATGGACGGAGAAATATAAAGCCCTGTGAAAGATAGGCTTTTGAGAAGTCGAAGTCAGGCCTACACAAAACTGCTCCCAGACTCCTAGATGTGGTTTTTGGGGTGCTGGTGAGCACTGAATAAAAAATGGGGGTTTCGGGCCCATCTGCAATAGAGCTTTCTCCACACAGGCTTTTCCGGGGCTGAATGGCACTTTAGCTCCCAGAAGGGGGAGCTGTGACTCCATTTCAACCAAGGAGAAACAGCTCAGAGATCTCAAATCAGCTCCTGGGCCCTCGTTGAGTTTAGATGGCCCAGCTGAGGCCACACTGCATTTATTTGAAACAGTACAAGTGGGGACCTTAAAAACACTGTCCCCTGGTCAGTCCAAATAAAACATCTTCTTGGTGCTTGCAAGAGTTTATGCTATTGACCACAAAGTCCTCTATTTATCTGGAAAAGTCTTTGCCCAAGGAGCCTTCAGTTGTGTAAAGAGACACTTTCTTATTTGTATCCTCTAGTCTGTCCCCTCCCAGTTCCTTAGACAAAACCACTAATACATATCACCTGAACAGGCCACCTGCCCTTCTTCTCTCTCTGCATCCCCCTCGATTGGCCACTGACGTCCTGGTCATCATGTTAAAGACAAGGTGGGGGTCATATGAAGAGGATAAGGCTTCAAATATCATCCCCCAAATAATCCCCCTCGTTGTTTTCCACTCTCATCCTTCTGCAAGGATTACCTCTATTTTTCCTCCATCTCCCAACTTCAGCCTCTGCTTTTTAAAATCCTACCCATATTTCAACATCCAGCTCAAATGACCCTTCTAAGAAGTCTTCCCCAAATCTTACTTTAGAATGAATCTCTTTCTACCCCGTTCTCTCACATGATTTTTTTCTGGAATTCTATTTTAACTTGTGTCTCTGGTTGCCCTGTTTTACGGTTCTGTGGGTATATGTCTAGCTTACCCTCTTTCATATGGTCTTCTTAGAAGCATCTTTTTATCCCTAAGGACTGACACATAGTAGGTTTGACACATATTTGTTGTTCTGTAAATGTTCGCTATTGCTGTTTTCCAGTCTCAACATAATCTGTAATATCTCTCTCTCTCTCTCTCTCTCTCTCTCTCTCTCTCTCTCTCTCTCTCTCTCTCAACATCCCTCTCTCTTTGATAGTTGCTTCATAGTCATTCAAAACAATGCAATCATGTCTTCAAAATTGTGCCACCTATACCTACAATATTGGGATACCAATGACAAAATTATGTTGTACATGAAGGTAAAATTATGTCGTACATGAAGTGAGCATTATCCTACTGTGTTTTCCTTTCTTCTCACCCAGTGAGGCTCCTTTTACAGCTCCTTATGCTGGAGAGAAAAGTGAAACTCACGTTGGCTAGGTCCCTAGTCCAAGGTCACATAACCGACAGAGATAGGATTTGAACTTAAGTCCTCCTTGCTTCTGTACCTGCTCTTTCCCAGTGTAGTACTGACTTAATGGTAACCACTGTGGATGGCCAATAGGACTGGGTTGTTCAGCAGATGCTAGAAATAGCTAGGGGCATATATTAACTCTTTGAATTGTGTTATGAAGGAGCTGAGGTCGTCGAATCAAAGAATCTTATTGTTTTCAGATTTCTCAATCGCCAAACCTTTCTCCTTATTCAAGAATCCTTTTTGTAATATCCATAACACATGGCTACTCGGTCTCACTTTTAGGACTTTTAGCAACAGCGAACTCATCACCACACGAACCAGCCTATGCTGTATAGAAAGAGCTTTGTTGCAACCTTGACCCTAAATCTGCCTTTTATTCATAAGTCTCTGAAATCATACAATGGAAGTATAATTCTCTTCCAATTATCAGCTCTCCACATAGTATGGAAACGTGATCATATCACCACAACAAGTATTCCCTTTTAGACTAGACGGGCCCATTTTCATCACCTTGTCTCCCATAGCATCCATTTGTGCCCTCATCAAGCACATGTTATCCTATGGGCATTCATCATTTATAGGGTTTAGAAGCTTCGTAAGGGGGTAGGTGACCTGAAATCCTTGAGTGAGGATTAAAAAGGGACATTCATTCCTTCACTTGTTGAACAAATATTTATCTGGGTGTCTACTATTTTTTAAGCATCACTCCAGACCAATCCTGTCAATTAGAATCTTCTGTGATAATGGATATGTTCTCTGGGCTGTCCTACATGGTAGCTGCTAACCACATGATGGACTGCATTTTTAATATTATTTAACTTTTATTAATTTTCATTTTAATTTAGTTATTTGTGGCTAGTTGACTACGGTTTTGAACAGCACAGATCTGGACATTAGAAACGTATCATGAACTTGATCCTGTTTTCATGGAGCTCTGTATTCTAGTGGGGAGAGATGGATAATAAGTGAATCAGCAAATAGATAAGCATAGTAATTTCATACAATAGTAAATGTCATTGAAATAATATTTTGGGATAAGAGGCTAGAAAGGAATGTAGATGGTATATATTTAGATAGGGGGGTTAGGAAAAGACTTCCCTGAGGGGTGGTATTGGAGCTGAGATTTAAATTGAAGGAACCAGCCAAGTGATTTCGTGGGGGAAGAATATTAAAGGCAGAGAGAAGAACAAAGATGAACTTACTATAAACAAGGGCAAGCTTAGGAAATCTTTGGGATAGCGTGGCTGAAGCTTTAGAATGAGAAAGAGAAGGTCATGAGCTAACAGTAAGAAAGGTAGGCAGGGGTCAGATCGGAAAGGCCCTGTGCAAGATGGGGGAATAAAAAGTCACAATAGCTCTCCCTTGAAATCTCCCTCTTTGGGAGGCAGGTCGTCTGAGGACGGAGCCCGGGAGAGTGCGGAGATTGACAGAAACTCGTTATCAAATACTCTTGACGGGTTTTCATCGTGTCCATTTTTTTATCGGTCATTTCAATGAACTCTTCAAATCTTACCTGCTCTGGGTGCTACACACTCTGGAAACAGCCAAATCAAAAGGGAAAGGAGAAACCAGAAGAGGGGAGATGGATAGAAAAGGAAGAAGGGAACGAATACCTGGGGGAGAAGGTAATTGAACAAGTCTGCTGAAAAGGATGAAAGCTGAAATCAGTTTGGATCAGCAAATATTTGTTGATCCATTTCTTGTCTGGGAAAGGCCTTGAACAAAATGCCTTAGAGGGTATGGTGATGAATCCTGCTAGGGGCTGGCAATCTAATAGAGGACATCTGCAAATTCATAACTAATTATCATTTATAGTAGACTGATAATTGTCATTTCAGAAGGTCTGTGAGAGTTTGGGGAAGTGTAAGATTGGAGGAAGATACAGAGGTGGTAATGGTGATGAGATGAGGGAGGGTGACCATGGCTACAAGGCCTTAGGGATCAGAGACTGGATCTTTTCATTTTGTATTTCTATTAATTCTAAATTTCATGTAATACAAGCACAGGGACTCAGGGCACCTGATTTTAATCCTGGCTGCTATCTCTGTATATCCGGCTCACCTTCTGAGTATATCTGCCCCTCCCTGGGCTTGCCTCCTGCAAACTGAGAAGGACCAAACCAGGGCCCATCTCACTGGAGGGGTTGGCTCAGCTCTTTGGAAATGTTGCATGACGAGTGCTTGTAAAAGCAGAGAGAGACACAAGCACGATGTCCATGCTTCATCGTAAGGTTTAGATGTCTTCTCAAAAATGAGCAAATCTAAAGGAAGTCATACCTCAGGGCACAGATGGTGGCTCAAGACAGGGTGGCTGCGTGGGAGAGATGTGCTGCTATTGTAACTCTTCGTATCAAAGTGATTAAGTGGTATAGCATGTAAACCACTGTTCTTCTGGAACGCAGTCGCCTGAAAAGGCTGCCTAGAAATCCACAGACAGTCCTTGCTACTGAGGGGGCAAAGAATACAATTAAGAAGATAATGAGGCTGAGGAAAAGTGAAATTAATTTCTTTTTTTTTTTTTTCATATGAGGGTGAAGGGGATCTTTGTCTCTCCAAGGAACTATCTTTTAGAAATTGCAGGTGGACTTAAGAAGAGACTAAATAGACTGCGAGAAAGTTGAGAGAGGTAAATTACCCGGCCTGTCTCCTCTACAGTGGAGGACACACATAGGAATTGAAAGCCTGGTGAGGACACGAAATATATCCTTCCGAACAAATCCCCTTCTCCGTTTGCGGAGATGTTTCTCACGGGTGCAGAGCTGCGTACGGCGATGTTGGGATCATCTTGCGAACAGCTAAGAGATAGTATGCCCCCAAGGGTGAGGAGGTAGATTCATAAGACAATTAACAAAAGCAAGATGCAATCATTTTTGTGTACACTGGTAAGGTTAGAGCAGCGGGGCTCCAAGTAAATGACCCATCTGAACAGCTAGAACCCTTTGTAAGAGTTAACCCAATACGGGCCTGGGGGCGTTTCTAAGATATAATTTATTTAGCCTTTCAGAGGTCCTGCAGATGAGCCACTGGGAACCTCTATGAGAAATAATGGATCTTGGGGATAATGTGGAGCAGCTGAATTGCAGATTACAAGCTGCTTCAGGTGCAGGAAGGGCAGCCATCTAGGATACGTTTGCTTTTTAGAGGACCCACATTTCCCAGTGGTCAGCTCTCACGTCTCCATTCTAAGAATTAGCCATCCACAGATGTAGCTGAAACTCTGAATTCCTAGAGACTCCAGAAACCCCAAGATAAACCTGGAAGAGCCTTCCGAGAGCTGTGACAGAGACATCTGCCTTAAGTAAGTATGTTTCAGTTTACATGGAAGAGGATAAGCTAAATTTCTCGGGGAATTTGATGGGCTCTGAGTTTATAGTCACTTCACAGGGGAAGGAACAACAAGGAGCCTTGGCTGGCAGTATAAAAATGTCTGCACAAAGCACAGGGGCCGTTAAAAAATAAAATCAGGGCTTTGATATGTTTAGGAATGTAGGGGAAAGATTGAAAAACAGATCACCCGGCAGGAGTTTTTCTGCTGGGACAAATTTTGGAGGTACGACTCTTTGAGATGAAGTAGTCTTCGTCAGTTGCCATTGCCAGAGATGGCCAAGGCAAGGAAGGGCTGAGAGGGCTCGTAAAGAATTTCATTCTGAGTTCACGTCAACAGGACAGCATCATTCAAATTCCGCTGAAGCCTTATAGATGATTCTTGGAAATATTACCGGGTCAGCCACAATTTTACCTGCCCTCTCCTCTCATTCCTGGGAATTGTACGTTTAAGCAGAGCACAGGGATAGGATTTGAGGGTGTTATGGAAGGATCTTCACCCACAATATTTAGAGATGGCTGAAATGTCACAATTATAAATCCATTCTTGGAGTGTGAAAGTGTATGTGTCAAGCATGTCATGTGTTCTTCGTGCTCTAACGGGTACTTAATATAGATATCTTGTTGAATATTCTTGACAGGCTCATGCACAGACGGTACATCCTTCATTCGTTGAGATGAGGAAACCAAGCCTCAGTGCAGTGATGCCACTTGTCCAGGGCCACACACTGAGTCAGTGATGTGTCAAAGATCTGGACTCTTCGTGTCTGACTTGAAAGTGTAGTGCTTGAAAGCTCGCATGCCGGAGTTTGAATGCCCGCTCTGCCACTGGCTAGCTCTGTGACCTTGGCCTGATTACCTGATGTTCCTGTGCCAGTTTCCTCATCTGTAAAATGAGGATGACAGAAGTAACCCTTCATAGAGATATTGTGGGGATTTAATGAGTTTATATGATAAGTGCCTGAAGATCATCAACATTATATAAACGTTAACTGTTATTACTTTTTATTATGAATACACCCTGTTACATTAGATGAAAGGTTTCCCATGACCCCAGGTATATTCCCCAACTAGAACTGTCCTGTAGGAAAGAGATTATTATCAGCTTTGAGGTGCTACCTTGCAAATGAACTTGCTTAGTTATTTTTACCAATTTCCTGTCCCCCAGCATGGCAGCGTGATGCCAGCAGTTAGGGGAGAGGTTGAGAGAGTAGGAAAAGGCACAGCAAGATGTCAAATGACTGAGCCAGATTTTTTTATTCTCCATATTACCGTGGGTCAGAAACTAGATGTAGGCATAGCATCCTCAGCCATCGGAGCACAATCTTCATCATAGTCCAGTTCGACTTTCTCTTATTATTTTTAGAT
>NW_011888842.1:5078445-5082667 GCF_000151845.1 Pteropus vampyrus | reverse complement strand
ATGTAGCTGAAACTCTGAATTCCTAGAGACTCCAGAAACCCCAAGATAAACCTGGAAGAGCCTTCCGAGAGCTGTGACAGAGACATCTGCCTTAAGTAAGTATGTTTCAGTTTACATGGAAGAGGATAAGCTAAATTTCTCGGGGAATTTGATGGGCTCTGAGTTTATAGTCACTTCACAGGGGAAGGAACAACAAGGAGCCTTGGCTGGCAGTATAAAAATGTCTGCACAAAGCACAGGGGCCGTTAAAAAATAAAATCAGGGCTTTGATATGTTTAGGAATGTAGGGGAAAGATTGAAAAACAGATCACCCGGCAGGAGTTTTTCTGCTGGGACAAATTTTGGAGGTACGACTCTTTGAGATGAAGTAGTCTTCGTCAGTTGCCATTGCCAGAGATGGCCAAGGCAAGGAAGGGCTGAGAGGGCTCGTAAAGAATTTCATTCTGAGTTCACGTCAACAGGACAGCATCATTCAAATTCCGCTGAAGCCTTATAGATGATTCTTGGAAATATTACCGGGTCAGCCACAATTTTACCTGCCCTCTCCTCTCATTCCTGGGAATTGTACGTTTAAGCAGAGCACAGGGATAGGATTTGAGGGTGTTATGGAAGGATCTTCACCCACAATATTTAGAGATGGCTGAAATGTCACAATTATAAATCCATTCTTGGAGTGTGAAAGTGTATGTGTCAAGCATGTCATGTGTTCTTCGTGCTCTAACGGGTACTTAATATAGATATCTTGTTGAATATTCTTGACAGGCTCATGCACAGACGGTACATCCTTCATTCGTTGAGATGAGGAAACCAAGCCTCAGTGCAGTGATGCCACTTGTCCAGGGCCACACACTGAGTCAGTGATGTGTCAAAGATCTGGACTCTTCGTGTCTGACTTGAAAGTGTAGTGCTTGAAAGCTCGCATGCCGGAGTTTGAATGCCCGCTCTGCCACTGGCTAGCTCTGTGACCTTGGCCTGATTACCTGATGTTCCTGTGCCAGTTTCCTCATCTGTAAAATGAGGATGACAGAAGTAACCCTTCATAGAGATATTGTGGGGATTTAATGAGTTTATATGATAAGTGCCTGAAGATCATCAACATTATATAAACGTTAACTGTTATTACTTTTTATTATGAATACACCCTGTTACATTAGATGAAAGGTTTCCCATGACCCCAGGTATATTCCCCAACTAGAACTGTCCTGTAGGAAAGAGATTATTATCAGCTTTGAGGTGCTACCTTGCAAATGAACTTGCTTAGTTATTTTTACCAATTTCCTGTCCCCCAGCATGGCAGCGTGATGCCAGCAGTTAGGGGAGAGGTTGAGAGAGTAGGAAAAGGCACAGCAAGATGTCAAATGACTGAGCCAGATTTTTTTATTCTCCATATTACCGTGGGTCAGAAACTAGATGTAGGCATAGCATCCTCAGCCATCGGAGCACAATCTTCATCATAGTCCAGTTCGACTTTCTCTTATTATTTTTAGATCTAAACTTTTTTTCTCTTTAAGATCCAAACTGTATCTCAGTTGATTCTAGTGCACTAGCTCCCTGCAGCCTATGTCATTGTACCTCTTGATTTGGTTTTCTACTCCGTAAGACCAGGGTATTCAGTCAGTGCCTGTGAAAGAGCCGCTGATTGACAGCATGCCACTTGCTCTTGTGTGAACCGTGTTTATCATCCTCCTCACGATTCCCCTCTTCTGCATCGTTACCATTTATTTTACCAAGTGCTTGCATATCGTAACATGTTTATCTCCTTTACCCTTTACAGTCACATTCCGAAGTTGAAATTATTCTCCCCTTTTTCCTGATGAGGAGCTTGTGGCTCAGAAGAGAAAGGATCTGACCAAAGGATTTGTCACTTATTATACAGTAAGTGACAGCATCAGGTCTCATACCCATATCTTCGGACACTAAATGTAACGTTCTTTCATGGAACTGCCCTCCTTCCATCCACCTCTCTAAGGCATCGTCCAGCTCTTAGCAGCTTGATGACCTCCCAGAATCAAGGTTGATTATTGCTGGTCGGTCCGTATTGTTTTAGGTCGGGTCCATTGTTGCACATCTTTGACCATTCTGTCATGAAGGCCCTGACCTGAATCCTAGTCCTGTATACATCTATATGAGAAAGGCATCTGTATTACATGTTTCAGGAGATTTTATAAATGGCACCAATGAGGGGAGGATTCTTAAATCTTAATAACTTGCATTTTTCTTTCTCTCCTTCTTTATCTGTCAACATCCCAAGTATCTTACCCTCTTCCGGTGCTTTCTGGCTGCCAACTTCATAGCCAGTTAAAATAGTAATTTAACTTCACATGCCGCGGTAGGAAACCTTAACTTCACATGCTTATTTGCACCCTTAAGTTGTGGAAGTTCAAGTGCTGCTGAAACCAGGACAAGTCATCATAGAATAAGCTACTTTCTAACTCTGGGCCAGAGCTAAGATCTTACTTTTCTTGAGAATAGAATCACCAAAGCCACCTCTGGTAACAGTAACACTTTTAAAAGCAGCTCAGGAAGTAGCAGGATGGAGGTGACATGAATTGTGTCAGCTAGATGTTGCAAAAGATATATATATATCTGATATTTCTTTCTCTGTCCACACACACACACACACACACGTATAAAGAAAGGAATGTTGAATGTAGTGGAGAATCGGGAGGGAGGAGAAAGAAGAACAATAGATACAGGAGGAAATGTGCAAGGCAAAGTTCTCCATATCTATTAGTGGAACATGACCCTAGATATGTTTATAAAATCATCTGTTGTTGGAATGTTATCTGGGACTGGGACTTCCAGCTAAAAATGGAATGGGGGATACGCTTGTCCAAATAAACCTATTTTAAAAACGCCAAAATATTCAGCTTCTCTAGTAATCAAATAATTGAAAATAGCAGTGAAATGCTATATAGCATCATCAGGTTTTTTTTTTAATGCCAGCATCTAGTCTTGGCAAGAACACAAGGCAAAAAAGACACTCTTAGGTGACATTGGTGGAAATCTGTATTGAATACAGCCTTTTAGGAAATGCGACTTTCATTTTTTCATTTAAAAAACAGACACACAAACAAACATTGTTTATTGAACACTTATTCTGTGCCAGACACTGTTCAATGAGCTGTAACGACAGCAGTGAACAAAACTGACTTGTCCCTGCCTTCTTGGAGCTGAAGATAATAAATAAACAAGTCAACATACAGGGTGTCGGAGCGGGGCAAGTGTGATAGAGATGGCAGGTGGCATGGCAGGAGCGGCCTTGCTGTTGTATAGGTGGACAAGGAAAGGCCTCACTGAGATGCTGTCATTGGGGCAGAGATCTACAGGAAGTCAGGGAGAGAGCAAGGTGGCATCCAGGAGAAGAGCATTCCAAGTGATGGCAGCAAGGATGAGGTTGCTGAGGTGGGACAGCCCTTGGTGTGTTAGCGGAATGGTGAGGAGACCAGTGTGGCTGTAGTGAGGTGATCAAGGGGACGTAGTGGAAGAAGAGGTGACGTCTTAGAGTAGAGATCAGATCTTTATTCTGGTATCGGTCATAATCATTATCTCCATTTATCTATAGATATTTTTAAAAAGGTGCAAATCCTTCCACTTTAAGAAATCCCTCATTCTAGAAGTAAATTAATTATATGCATACAGGGGTGTGAGAAAAGAACTTTATCAGAGTGTTTGAGGAAAAAGAGAAAAGATACAACAGAACAAAACATACAATGGAATATCTAAGTCGTGAAGAATGATAGTAGAGAGCACATTTATAAGTTAGAGAGTGGGATAAAGATAGGGAACGTGATCTGAAAAATGGGGCTAACAGCACTACCTTTCTGACAGTTTCGTTGTGACCATGAGTATCACATATATATAAAGCACTTAGCGACATGCCTCATATGTAATAACTGCTCAGTATATGACACTCATGACATTTATGGACAGGGACATATTTCTGGTCGAACTATTAAGTTAAAACGTATATGTATAGCAAGACTATTTTATAAGATGCATGTTAATATTTAAGTGGTTATCTCTGAGTGATAGGTTAAGAGTGAATTTCATTCTCCCTTTAAGACCTACCTGTATTTCCTAATATTTCTCTAATGAATGTGAGTTACTTGGGTAATTAACATTTCAATAGTAGGATGTTATGGATCACTGACCAATTCTTGGTAGGAAACAGAGCCATATGCTTTAATGCACGGTTTGCTAAATTTCTAAGTCACTTGCC
>NW_011888842.1:5069246-5077800 GCF_000151845.1 Pteropus vampyrus | reverse complement strand
CAGTCTGTTATAGAAGTGAAATGTTTCCATAGGGAACCTCAGAAGTGATAGCATACCAATTCAGGTTGCCCAGGAATGGCTTGGGGCAGACAGTAGCATTGGAAGGAAGGATCTATACTTGCGCAAGTGGAAAAGGGGGCATTCCAGGTAGAGGAAGTGATAGGCGCAAAGCCGTGCTTATGTCTGTTTTTCATCACAGGATGACAGAATGTGAGAGCTGAGCTAGAAGGGCCTTAGGAGCCATCATATCTGACCCGCTCTTTTTTTTTTCAGGACTCTGACAAAGAGAGCCATGGCCAGGCCATAATCTTCATTAGTAGGGTGACTAAACCTAGAACCCCAAACTCCTGACTCCCGGACAGCAATTATTCTATTGGCAGAACATTTTCATATCATTTCCCATGGTACACTAGTTCTTTTAAAACTCTGAGAAAACTGTTGTGTGGTCAAATGAATTTGGGAGCTGCTTCATCATCTACCCTCTTCTTGCAAATCATATTATATATTAACACATTCAAGGCTCTGACAAGTCCTGTAATAGGAGGAAATTTTAAAGTCTAATTTAAGCTTTCTCAAAATTATTTGATCACAAAATTTCAACTTTCTATCTTTTTAATTTAATTCTTATTAAAATCCTGTGTAGCTTACTTTGGGAAACTCCACACTAGACAAATCTATCTTCCATAGGAAAATAAGAATATCACGTACATGGAAAACTTTAATATAAGCAATTCTGATGGTCCGTATTATTTCAGAGATGATGGTCATATTAAGAAAATTCTTATCAAAGAATAGTAAAGTGGGAGGTTTCCCCAATTTAATGTATGTTTCTCCTTCTTCCTTCCCTTTCTTCAGCTTTTACCATCCTACTTTTCTGATTATTTTTCTCTCCCTTCTCTCGTCTGTCCCTCTTTTAGTTTATTCCTGCTTTCTTCTCATCCTTTTTTTTTTTTAACAAGTTGCTATGCTGCAGATTCTTAATCTCTAATTAAGAGGACATTTTTTTTGATCTGACTCTCTGCCAGTCTGATAAGGCGACAGATGTGCAACCTGAGATAATACAGAGTAGCTGGTGCTGAATCCAGAGAAACACAGTATGTTAGAGAGCAGAAAGGTCTGCCTGTGTGAGCTACGAAGGTTGAGTAGCCAGTTGGATAAATGGAGGAAGGACGTTTCAAGTAGAGAGTGGGAGAGGAAACAGTTCCTTCTGACTGGAGAGGATGCATTGGGGCGAAGCTAGAGAAATAGTCTAGGGATGGAACATACGAGGCCTTGGAACTCGTTTTAAGTAATCTGTGTTTTAGAAAATTGTTGGTAGCTCTTTTGAAAAGGCTCGACTTGATCAGATCTGGGGTTAAGTAAGACAAGGAGGCAAGAGGGAGAGGAGAGTCTGGTGGCCCTTTAGCAGGATATAGTAATGGTTCAGATGGTACATAGATGAGGTCCTTCTAGGCTGCGGCGGTGGCTAGGGAGTGGATGGATTGGAAGGACATTGTGATGGTGGGAAGAGAGAGGGAGAGGTTGAGGATGACTTCTTTAAGGTTATGCCAGATCTAGGCTTGTTCTCTCTAAATAGTGCTTCCCAAAACAGCAGGGTCTCAATTATCTCACCATGGGCTGTGACACTCTAAAAAAAAAAAAAAAAAATTCTCAAAGCAAAATTAAATTTAATTTGCTTTAATTGAAAAATCAACATATGCCATGTACAGCACTCTCAAGAAGTGGAAGGAAAACTAGAAAATGAAATGAACAGTTGGGTGTGGCACACTTTCCATTATTAGAAATCCTGAAATGAGAATTGGTATTGATTGAGGGGGGAAAAAAAAAATCAGACTTAAATTTAGGAATGGGAAGGAGTGGTTTTCTTAATCTCTTATGAAGTCGTTATTTGTATTATTAAGAATATGATAAAGCATCTGCGGGATAAAGGAAGAAGCACTGACTTTGGGGTCAGGAAATTTAGGTTTGAACTTTATTCTCTCACTTCAATTGTATGATCTTTGGTAAGTTGTTTCATTTCTTAGCCTCAGGCTTCTCATCTGTAAAATGGGGATAATAATCCAGACACCACTGGATTCTTATGAGGATTGTGTAATTAATGTACGTGGGCATTCAGAGGTACTATTAAAAGATGATGGAGAAATCCGAGTATGAAAGAGGAGAAGGAGGAAAGAGGTAGAGAAAGATTCAAAAGGCAATGGAAGAAAAGGAAGAGTGAATCTAATGGACTCGTTCAATCACATAATATTCATCGAGAGCCTTCTAGGTTCAGGCCTTGTGCGAGATGGTAGGGGATAGACTGGCATGCAACAGCTAGCCTTGCCTCTGTGTCGCCTGTATTCCTGTGATAAATATCTCAGTCTCTAGGCCATAGAATGGAGTTCAAGAGGAAGAGTGGAGTAAAGGAGGTGTTTGGAAAGCCTTGAGATGTGTTTGGGAGCTCTCGGTGGGCATTCTGCTCTCTTTTCACAATCGCCCTGCCTTCCCTGTTCACGTGCAGATGCTTTGACCCTGATTTAGGTTCCCCGTGTCTCACAGGAAGAGTCTGATAACCACATTTGCACCCAAGTGTTGGTGGCTTGGAATCGTAAGCTCCAAGTGTTGAATTCTTGTAATATTGGCATCTTAGAATTCTAGTTGTGGAATTTTAGGATCTATCCCAACTTGGAATTAGAGAATCTTAGAATAATAAAACTCAGAGTCTGAATCTCATAGACTCATAGAATCTAATATTGATAGAATAGGAAAATAAACTTTTCATGCCACCAAATCTTAAAAATGATAGGATCATGAAATTAGAGACTTTTTGAAGAAAACGGCATTTTATTGATTATCTGGTCCACCCTCCTTCCCAGTTCGTGGAAAATACCAATATAGCATTAAAAATGCAAACATTCTTGAGAATCTTTATACAGGAAGAAGGTAGTCATAAAGGAAATATAATGCTTCCTAGCACTAATGATGAATAGATTTACCAAAGGACTGATAGTGAAGACAGGTGGAGTTTCTGCATATTGTAAGTTCTTGGTGGAGCGATTGTTGACTTTACCGATATCGAAAGCACTTACTTTTCGTACATAGAATGCTTAAAACAAAATAGGAATTCATGACTTTGCCCTCTGACTGTCACTGCTATAATTCTTGATGTTGGTCCAACGTAGCCGTACTGTCATTTTAGAAAATAGTCCCCTAAATATTGGTCTTTCTTTGGCCAAAGGTCCAGGAGGTTAGATGTGATATGACTTCTGTAAGGTTTCTAGAAAAGTATTTTGCATAGCTGGGCTTTTCAGGCATTCAGTCTTACCGTCTTTTCCCTCAAAGCTTCTTCTTGTATTCACATGATGAACTATTGTGTCCTTGTTAATGTTTCCTCTGAAGTGTTGTTGGCTTGTTTTGTCGACTTTTTTTTTTTCCCCAAATTGTAACCTGGCATCCATTTTGTGTATAGCAGTTGTTTCTTCCATATTCTCTCACAGGACCTCAGATCCAACTGCATATTTTGACAAGTACAGAAAGAACCTGGCTTAGAAAAGTATGTAGAGTGTGTTGAGCTCTTTGCTTTAAACTGTGGAAGCTGCGTGAGTATACATGTGTGTGCATGTGTGTGCAAGCGCACATGCGCTGTTCGCATAAAATGGGAGTTTGGATGTTTTTCATGTGAATATGCAATTGCATTTGAATGTATCCATAGAGTCCTATGTGCATTCATATGTGGATAAACTTACGAGGAAATGAATGAGCTTCTGAGTAGGTAAGAGATGTAAATGATTATGTGGCTCTTGACATTCTTTGTTGAGCATCTACTATGTTTCTGACAATGAAGTAAGTACTTTCATGGATGCTAATGTATTTCATTTGACAACTATGAAGTAGTTATTGTAGGTATTACAGTTTCTATTTTGAAGATGAGTCAACTAAGTCTCTTAGAATTGAAGCGATCAGGGCTAACATTTGAAATGGAGTCTCTATATTAAAGACTTTTTTGTTTATGTTTGAATGTACTGATGTGTATGCAAATGTGTGTGTACTCACACTCAAGGACATGTGAGTATGCATGCATTCCTTTTTTATAAGCATTTCTTAGTACGTGTGGATGTGCAAATAAATGAATATGTATAAAGTAAATATGTACACACCGGCTGAAACCATAATCATCCAGCAAAGTAAATCTGTGTGGTAGGTCTTGGGGACGAGGAGGCTGTGGATTGTGTGAACTGTAGCATCCACAAGACAGAGGTTTTGAACCCAGGTTTTCCTGCCCATGTGCTTTCTTCTCCTCCTCTGCCCTTCCCCTCACAATTTCCTATGCTGGGTTTTTTCCCTCAGGCTACGATCTGAACCCACATAAATCTCAAGCAGTCTGACACCCGGCCAAGCCACATAAACATTCCAAATTCACTGCACTGACGCTCCAAGGGGCTGAAATAGAACTTTGAAATTCTCCTTCACTTTTAATTAAAAAAAGATTTAGGCCAACCCTGGGTTCCCAATTCTATTTAACTGCAACTGCTTTTAACCGTTGTTGTATTTTTATTGTTGCAAATGTGACACACCGATCCATCTTCCTTGTAACGCTTCTCGGTTTCTGCTCCATCTGTTGAAGAGAAAACATTTGCAAAAATCTCTCGGCTTCTCTCCAAGGGCTAAAACTTCAGTCGTAGCAAAGAATGCAGTACAGGAAATGGAATTGCCCATCAGTGAAATCAGGAAATTGGCAAAATCTGTTTTTAGTATCTTTTTGATTGTTATTTCCCCAAACTAAAGGCTCTCCTATGCGCCCAGCCAGTGCCACTGTGTTCCCCTAAATGGACACCCCACATTTAGGTTTTTTCACTCTTCTTTACAAGGGAACCATTAATTCTGTTCACATTTTTGTCTGCCCCCTATTCTAGATCCTCCATTGAGGTTGTTCTAATAAACTATCATTAGTTTTTAATGTGGACTCTGCTTGTTGTGGCAGCGGCGTCGGACTCGGCATTGGAAGTCTTGAGTTCAAGTCCTTACTTTGCCATATTTTAACCCAGCAAATCACTCAAACTACTCTCCGATCCTCGATTACCTGGGAAAGCTCCAGGATATGGAGAATATCCTATAAATTGTGAAATGCTGCACTCATGCTATACATATCGGGTCATGCTATTTTTTGTCGGTTCGTTTTGTTTGTTCATTTTTTCATTTATTTGTTTATTGGGACATTTGCTGGATGAACGCTATGCACCAGGTGTGGGCGATACTGGCATGAATAGGCAAAGTTCATACCCTCCAAAAGCCCACGCGTTTGGCAGCATAGTAAGCGTTGCCTGTGGAGCCAACCATGTGATTAGAGGATTAGAACTTTCAGCTCCACCCCACTGACCTCAGGGGAGGGGAAAAGAGGCTGGAGGTTGAATCATGAGTGAATCAATCATGCCTATGTCATGAAGCCTTCATAAAAACCCAAAAGCACGGGGTTCAGAGAGCTTCCGTGTTGGTGAACTCGTGGAGGTACAGGGAGAGTTGCAAGCGCCAGGAGAACATAGAAGCTCTGCGCCTTTTCCCTGTACCTTGCCTTGTGCATCTCTTCCATCTGGCTGTTCTTGAGTTATATCCTTTTATAATAAACGAATGATCTACTGAGTAAACAGGTTTCTTGAGTTTTTTGGGCAGCTCTAGCAAATTAACCAAACCCGAGAAGGGAGTCGTGGGAACCTCAGTTAGAAGCACAGGTGATAACCTGGGCTTGAGAATGGCATCTGAAGTGTTGGGGAAGGGACAGTCTTACAGGACTGAACCCTTTACCTGTGCGATCTGATGCTGTATCACTGGGTAGACAGCGTCAGAATTGAGTTGAATTTTAGGATACCCAGCTCATATCCAATCATTGCTTGTTGTTGGTGTGGGAGCACCCCTGTTTCCCTGCACACACATTAAATTGGTCTCAGAACACGAAAGGACCAATAATAATGACAGCTGCCTTTTACTGAACACTTACTATATTCGTGCCAGACAGTGTTAATGGTCTACGATTCATCATTTCACTGGATGCTAAAAAAATAAGATGCTATGGAAGAGGTACGATTTGACTGATGTGGGAATGAAACTGAGGTTAAAAGAATTGACATGATTTGCTAACATAGGTAATGGGCGCTACAGCTTGAGCGCAAACCAGGTCTCTCTGCCTGTGATATCTGCTCTTAATCTCTTCACACTCCAGACCGGCATTTTAGGAATATCTGGTGAGCTCTGGAAAGGAGCTAAGAAAGAGGGAGAGAGTAAGTAGCAACTGTGGTTACTCCTAGAGTAAGAAGACCCCTTAGAACTCTAAAAAGAAGTCACTCCAATGGTGGAATTCCAGTCATAATTCCCAGCCTTTTCAGGGAGACATTTTGGAGCAAAGACTAGGGTCTATATGGGCAGCTTCCTTGTGTACCTCGAGGAGATGGGAATCCTGAAGGAAGTCAGGCCTTCTGTCTTCTGTTAATTAACATCCTTCATGGTGACTCCAGTGGGTTCTTAGGAGACACCTAACACTTCTGGAGTATGCCACGGAAGCTGCCTTCCTTGGCAAGCCCCCAGAGACAGAACCCCGAAGTGAAAAGGCCATGAAACAACCCATAAACTTTTATTTTTTGTTCTTCCGTAATTATATTTTTATAGCATTTTTTAAAGTCTTTGAAAGAAGAGACACAGAATTATAGACTCTGTGGTTTGAAACATCTCTGAGATTTTTAGCCTTTTTCTCAATTCCTGATTGCCAGTCGCCACAGCCCTTAGTGCTATTTCATTCTGTTGCTGCCTTCTCTGCCTTGCTGTGCTAGTCTCCTTGGGGCAAGACTTGTGGATTGATGGCTCTCACATGCTGGTCTAAAATTTGTGTCTAAATTTGACAAGCAATCTTTTATTTTGAGATTATGCCCTTCCTATTTTATGTTGCTGGGTGAAACGTTCATTCTCTTATAAAGTGCTGGTAATAGTAATTGCAATTTCCGTTTAGTTGAAAATGCCCTTTCCTAGAACAAAAACATGTTGATAACTTTATGTTGGTCCAAAAAAATTGGTCTTATAAATTGACTATGGAGTTTGAAAGGCTGATGTAGATGCAGAATAAGTCTGTTTCTCATTCCACATTCAACTCCAGAATACTGTTATATTTTTGTGTATTTCATCATCTCCTGTAATATTCTGGTAATGTATTGCCCATGGTAGGCCATCATTAAAGGTAAAGTAAGTGAATCTCCAGGTAATAAAAAATGTATTGAGTACCTTTTCTATGTTCAGGGCTGCTCGATATAATGCAGCATGCACAGTAAGTAGTATAAATAAATTTTAGTCAGGTATGAAGCTAGCTTACAGTCAAGACCAGAGCTGAGTGAGCTTAGTGGTTCAGGGCTCAGGTTCTGGTACCAGACTCCCTGGGTGTGAGGCTACTAACTAACTAGCGGTATGACTTCAGGAAGGATATTTCACAATGTATTGCCTCACTTACCCTATCTGTAAAGTGGGTATAATAAAAGCCTCATTGAGTTGTTGTGGAGGATTACATGAGTTTATCCAGGTAAAGATTTTAGAGCAGTGCCTGATACAATGGATCACATCAGTAGATGTTAAGCTCACGTGATCATTCAGGCTCACGTGATCAGAAATGAAGGCGTTGGGAGCCCAGGTCGACTTGGATCGGAAGACTGGGTGCATATTCCCGCTCCAAAACTTATTAGTTGAGTAAACTTGGAAGTCACGTAACTTCTTTGTTTAAAACTAAACTTAGAACTAACAGTCAGTAAGATTTTAGGGAAAACTAATGTGCATAAGATGGAGAAGTTGAAAAAGGCTTTGTAAAAAGGGACCTTAATGGTTGAGCAAGAGTACCACTACAAAGAAGGCAGTGAGATGGGTGGGCAAAAGGTGAAGAAGCCTATAGAAAAGATTTAGAGCCACCCAGTTTCCTTTCTGGAAAGTTCTTTGAAGAATTAGTAAGATTATTCTTTTATCTTAGGGTGAGGGATATTGAAACTATTGCAGTTAATGGGACATTTGCAGTTGATGGGACTGTTGCTGTTAATGAGAATTTTCATTCTTGCAGGAATTTACTGCCGTGACGAAGACCCTTCTTATCATAAGGGAGTTGATGAAAAGATAAAATTAAAGTTGAAGATGGAATTAAGGGAACTCGAGTTGTTAGAGTGTTGTTCAGGGTCTGGAATTGTTATCAAGTATACTTGAGACAGGATCAACCTGGAAAGGACTCCATGACGTGAGTGCAATCAGATGTGTGAATATTCAGGGAGACAGAGGTTGTGGGTGCTTTCAGCTCTCTGGATTTTGCTTGTTGCCGGAGATTAGGCTGCCTTCTGGATAATAGCCACCCCCACGGTGTTGCAGGGATTCTGGCTGATTTTCAGAAGTTTGTCAGCAATGCCTTTTGTTTATTTTTGTGCAGAGAAGAAATAAATGCTGGAACATTAAGGTTATGAGAGGAGACGGGTCACGTGGGGTAGGGGCCGGAAGTCTGAGGCTCTGTTTTTTATGTGCTGGAGGATCTTGGTAAGCCACAGCAGGAGCTGAGTTTAAAAAAAAT
>NW_011888842.1:5049935-5068801 GCF_000151845.1 Pteropus vampyrus | reverse complement strand
TTATTAAGCATTTGCTATGTATGAAGCACAGTACTAAAACATTTTATATGTACTATCTCAAATAATTCTCTCTGCCACCAGGGAGAATACCATTATTATTCAAATTTTACCAATAAGAAAACAGATTCCGGGATGTTAAATAAGTTGCTCAAGGAAACAAAAGAATAGCAGAGTAGGAAACAAGCTGGGGTCTTGTGACCCCAGCACTGTTCCTCTTAGCTTCTCTCCATTTGTCCCATCTTCGCAACCTGCCACAGGGACTCTGCAGGCAAGAGCACCCAACACAGTTGAGTCCTGAGATGGGGCAGAGGCAGGAAAGATACTTCAGCTGGGTCCTGTCAGTCTAGTAAGAGTACATCAGGAGGACACGTGTGGGAAGAGCGTTTCAGGCTGTGGGAACCACGTGGAGGTCTGAACCATCCCAGCCTATTGAGGAAGAATCACTAGCTCTGAGTAGATGGATTAGGGGCAGCCTGGGAGTCTAGGCAGGAGAGGGGCATTTCAGTGCCTCCACACAGCACAGCCTTGGGCAAGAAATGGTGCCTCAGATTTCAGTATCCGCCAAGGATCACTTACTGCTCTGGGACCCAGGGAGGGAGGAGAATTCACTGACCTGATTGGAAGCCACCCTACAGAGATAGAGATCAAGAATGAGGAGACAGGTCTTAAATGTAGAAAAATGGGCTTCGAGGTTTAAAAACTCCTTTGAGAGGCAGGGGCGCCTTTCAAACAGGGTGCCATGCAGGAGGAGGAAACGTTTTTGAAAAAGTCAGATCCATCAAGTTCAATGTAATTCAGGGCATGTGGTAAATGCGAGGGGATGAGTAGGGGAGAAAGGCTGCACGGTGCCAGGCGGGAAAAGGAGCAGTTGTTAAGATCAGGGTTTACGACTTGAAGAACGTGACCCAGATAGCCAGCTTTCTCTTCCTGATGTGTTTTTAATCGGATGTTCTTCTAAAATTCACCCTTCACTGACTCCATATCTCATTCCCCAGAGGCAGTGCAGAGCAATCTGTTTGCATCTGCACTTTATATAGCTGTGTGTCTTTCTCGCGTCACACCTGGTGGGTCACATCTTGGACACAGCACAACAGCCAAAGTAGCATTGTGCTGAATGACCTGGAGGAAGCTCAACTTGACACTGTGCCCTAACAATAATAGGAAGCAGTGAGTGTTACTTCCCAGGTTCCAGGCTCTCTGCTAACTGTTTTACATGCATTAATTGATTTGATCCGGGCAAGGGCCCAATGTATTATATCAATCTCTGTTTTATAGATATGTAAACTGAGGCAAAGAGGATTAAAGCGACTTGCCAAGGTCATGTAGTTAATTAATGGCAAGCCTAGGATTTGAACTTGGGATATCTCAGTTCTGTGTGCTTAATCTCACTGGTGTATTGTTCGTTTGATGCTGCGCATAGATTTTTCAGCCCAAGCTGAGGGGCAGTTTGGAACACTACTATAATAATAGTTACGTTTTAGGAATAAGAATGAAAGAAATTATCGGGCCATTACAAATACCATCGAGTTAATTTTTTCACCTGTCACCCATTGGTGGCGTCTTACTAGTCTCACGTCTAGAGGTCTCCCAGGAGCTGAACATTTTCACTCTGGGGCTAGCTCCAGGCCACCATGCAAATGTAAGTTAGGATTCCCATTTTGTGGATACACCAATGGAGGGTTAGACAGATGAGATAATTAATATTCCCAAGGTAACTGCAGTAGTTGGCAGGTTTGGGGTTCGAAAAGAGGCCGATGTGGCTCCATTGTCCTTGTTCTTATGTGATTTATTCGCGCAGGCCATTATCCTTGTCTTTGTCTCTGTTTAATTGTCCCTAAAACAAAGGAATTGGATTAGATCAATGTTTCTGAGATGTCAATTTCTCAGGTACCATCTTGATTTCTTCTCTCTCTTTCGTTTCATCTACACCGCTTAATATTTTTTCCTTAAATGAATCCACTTACACAAATGCATACACTGACAAAGAAGACTTCCTATCATGACAACTAATTTCTTTTTAAAAACACGGTTTGCTAAATAGATGGTAACTGCACAAATAATATCATTAAAACAAGAACAGGACCATGGTATTCTCGTTTATAGTCACATTTATATATTCAGCTCTATTCTTGCCTGCCCAGGTATCTAATCTTCAGGCTTGCCCTCTTTAAATTAAAAAAGAATATTTTTAAATGTTAGAGAGAAGCTAAAGACATACTAGCACCAAATGAGTCTTTCTCCTTGACTTAATCAGGACTGAGAGAGTGTTGAAAAGGGAATTTTTTTTTTTTTCACTATAAGTTAAAGTTACTTTGTGAAAAATCAGGTCTCCATTTAAAGCCACGTCTCTTCCAGCCAGTGTAGACAGCCCTGATTTTGTGAGATTCTGGATCCTGGGGTCTTGTAGCATCACCGCAGCTCTTGCATTTCTTCTTTTAAGGGCCCTTACACACTTAGACGTCCGGTTTGAGGGGAGCAAGCTGGCTCTGATGGTGAAGCAAAAGGTGTGAGTCTAGACAGATATGGAAGAAGGAAATGGAAAGAGAGCTGTTGGTATTCTGTAGCAATCTGGAAACATCTAGTAGGAAGGGAGGGATCAGATCCTATACAACAGTGGTCCCCAACCTTTTCGGCATCAAGGACCAATGCTCTCATGAGAATCTAATGCCTGATGATCTGAGGTGGAGCTGAGGTGGTGATGCTGGTGCTGGGGAGCAGCTGCAAATACAGATGAAGCTTCGCTCACTCACCTGCTGCTGTGCGTCCCAGTTCCTAACAGGCCATGGACTGGTATCGGTCCGTGGCCCGGGGATTGGGGACTCCTGCTATACAACACCCAGTGCTGGAAGTTTTGTTTCCAGAGGCACATTTTCCCATTCTAACCTTTTTACTCTTTTATTATTTTGTCTCATCGCCTATTAGCTCTCTATTGTATATGGCACTTCCCATGTCTTTCCTTTGTTCACCAGAGACAAATTGTTTTAGGGCTGATATCAATTTAAAAAGTTATGTCCAATGAGGATTTTAATAATTCTGTAGGAGGAATTAACAAGAATCACAGGTTTACTCTGCCTCCATCATTGGTTGAGCATTTGTCATCTGTCATGTTACTTCCCCCAGCAACTCAATGGAGTAAGCAAAGGTTAGCATGTTGTCTGACACATCAGAAAGTGAGATGTGGAGAGTATCAGTTAAGCCCCTCAGCTTCTGAGGCCGATAGAGTCTGAGTCTCTCAAAACCTGTGCTTTCTTTCTGTTGTTGGGATGTGTTGAAGATTTTTCTGAGTTGGGGCAAAAGAGAGTCTTGGATTGGGAGCCTATCCCTGCACCCTGGGGGCGGGGCCCACTGTCACATCTCTCAGCTCAGCCTCTCTTTGTTCACTGGTAGAGGGATGATGCTAATGAGATCCTACTCATAGATCTGAGCCCCTTGGGGGCCAATTAACTTCACTTTACTTCAGCTGCCAGGGACCTCAAAACTAAATCCAGATCAATTAGCTCTTCCCAGGTGGCTGGTAGCATCTCTTCCTTCACTCATTTTAACTATTCTTTGTTCCAATTTCATTTTTAATTGTCCTGATTTATACCTTATTTACCTTCATAATATCACTTTAGCTGTGTCTGGGATAGATGGAGTATGCATTCTAAATAAATAAGTAAAATCACTTTAGGGTCATCTCTAGAGAAGGGGAACAGCTTATGAGTCCTCTTCTAGATGGAAAGGCTGAAATTGTTCCCGAGAGAGTAGCTTGGGGAGGTGAGATCTTTCTGGAGCACAAGGGTACTTGGGGAGCTTCCAAATCTAGCCCACTACCTGTGTTGCCAATAAAGTTTTATTAGAACAAAACCATACACATTTTTACTTATTGTCTATGACCGCTTTCATGCTACAGTGGCAGAGTTGAGTAATTAAAACATGGACAATATGGCCCATAAAACCTAAAATCTATATACTACCTGGCCCTTTAAGGAAAAAAGTTTATATTCCTGGTCTAGAGGAAAACAAGATTTGTAGAAGCTGCTGTCCAGGTAAAAAGAGAAGCTAAAGTCATCTTTATCTCCTCCCTTCATTTAGTCTCTCATTTTTCCTTCCCTCCCTAAGTTCTTCCTTCCCTGCCCTTTCTCTTCCTCCCGTCCTCTCTCCTTCTCTCCTTTCCTCCCTCCCTTCTTTCTTTCCTTCCTCCCTCCCTTCTTTTTTTGGGCTGAAAAATGCTTTCTAGTCAGTCTTTTGCATTTATGAAGAGGACACCAAACCCCAGAAACTGGAAGTGACTGCCAAGATAAGGTGGCCAGAGAGTGGCCATGAAGGGACCAGCGCTTCCCAGTTGGTGTTTTCCTCCTTGCATGTTTTACCATGTACACAGACCATGGTTAGGGGCTGAGAGGAGACAAGAGATGTAAAATACAGGAAAAGCACGTAGCACAGTGCCTGGCATGTAATGAATGATCGGCGAAACGTAGCTGAGTTTAAGAAAAGCCCAGTCTAATTGCAGAGGCACAAAACACAGACCCCCGATCGGAAGGCCATAACTAGTCAGAGCCTTAGAAGGTGGTATTTTTCAAGGTAGCAGCAAGATTAGCCTGGAGAGCCTCCCCTGCATCTCACACCCCTCCGTGCATCATAGCCACCTCGGAGCCGACTTTAGAAACTGCTACCTTAAACCAATATTTTTATTTCAGAAGTGGTGGAAATTGAGTTGTAGAGAGAGGAGTTAAGTTGCCCAAGGCCACACAGTAAGATGGGAGAGAAGTCAGGATTAGAACCCAGGTATCATAGGTTCCCAGCAAATACTTTTTCCACTGCAGGATTCTGTTAAGTAACCATGGAATTGTGGTAAATGTTTTAAAGAACGAAGAACAATTATATCCTTCCTAGCTAGAGGATTTGAGAAAGGCTGATGCAATCAGGAAAGGCTTCCTGGAGGAGGCAGGGCTTAGGTGGTACCCAACAGGCGGAGAAAATGTTCTGTACCTACACATGCAGCAGTATATTTCCCAAAGTGTCAGGAAATTGCACTGACCATGGTTACAGCATTTATAATGTTGTATAGAAAGGAAAAGCAAGATAAGGGAATTAGGTTAGATATAGTTAAGGGTGAGGCTTGGGTGTTTAATTAAGATATGTGGACTTAATCCTGTAAGCCCTGGGTCATAAATAGATTTACCTATTGGCACTTGAATGTGTTGTATTTGACCCTCACAGGTCAGGGGTAGGGGAGAGATCATTTGTCAATACTTGAAAATGGAGAGATTTCCTATAAAAATCTGGATTTCCTTCTGGCTTTTCCTGAGAAATCAGGTGGTCTGGCAGCCTAGATATATCATTCCCACATGGAAGCAATCTGCTATCCTAGGAGTGGGTCACGTGCCTGCGGTTTGTCACTATTCTCCCTTCTTAGGCCCTATACCTGGCCACTGCTTTCCCTCATGTTCATAGCCTGGACTCTAGGCCTTTGAGTTTGTATTTCCTGAAAAAGTGGCTATGGACTAAAAAGTCGTTATCACTGACATGATGAAATCAATGTCAGAACTTGTTTATTTGCTCATCAAACATTTATTAGGCATCTATTTCCTGTAAGGCTTTAGAAGGGAAGGATTGAGTTCAGGAGATGAATTAGGAGACTGGTCTGTCAGTTCAGATGAGAGAGAGGATGCAATCTGTTTAGGAATAGAGCCATCCTGATGGGGAAGAGGTCGAACCCTTTTCCTTTGATCCCCAGAGTCCTCCTTTTAAAGAGAAAACTGCCCCCATCCCATGTCCATAGAATCAGGTCCCTGTCCTTTTAGACTCTCCTTCACCTGGTGTTTTTTTATATTATATTCATCCGAGAAGAGAGATCCATCCTCTTCCATTCTCATATTCTCTCTCCCTTTCCTTTTCTCTCTTCTCTCTCATCTTGTCGAGGGAACACATCCCATCTGGTCCCGATTTTCTGCAATTCACCCCCTGCATACAGAGTAGATGGCTGTGAACCTCCGAGGGTGGGTATGTGCCTTCATAGACCTGCCAGGAAGAGCCAGGCTGGCAGCGTCAACTTCAGTGAGCTGCCTCTTCAGATCAATACAACCGCTTTGTTTTCGTCTCTGCATTTGACTGCGGCATCCCTGTTCCCTCTGCTCCCCAGCATGCGCTCTGTCCTGCACTGCACTCCCTCCCTCACAGCCCACCCTCTCCATCCACCCTCCAGTGTGTTCTCCAACGGCCCAAATGTCTCTCCACCCCTCATGCACATTACAGTATGATTGCTCTGAGTAATGAGTTGCTGAATTTGGGAAAGTTGACTTCACTGGAAACGTTCCTTATGTTCAAACTTAACGAAACCTTACCAAAAAAAAAAAAAAAATCGATGCCTGTTGGAATGGGAGAGGGTGCTTGGAGTAGTAAAAATAGGGTGCAGGAGGCACAAAGACTTGGTCTTTACTGTCAGTTTCTACCATTAACTAACTGGCTGTGGGACCTTGGGCCACACTTGGTTTCTTTTTTTCATAAAATGAAGCAGCCAGACTTGATTCTCTTTAAGGACCATTCAATTTAAAATAGTTCAGAGTATTAGGAAGCTATTGCTAATGGGCTTTCTTTTCAACCTTTTATGGCGCTGCCATTAAGGCACCTTAGTGTGCGAAACCAGGAGACTTTCCTGTATATTGCAGGCTTTGTAAGAGCTACCCCAGTGGAGAGCAGGTAAGGCTCAGGTGAGACCCAACAGAAGAACTTTCTGGCTGCATGAGGTCTCAGTGGTTCTTCAGGAAAGCTTTTGCATTCCCCTGTGGATCGCCAGGAATAAGATGGACAACGAACCATACAATGTTAAGGTCCTGTACTTGGGGAGAGCCGGCTCGATCAGATGGCACCTTCGGGTCATTCCCCATCTTAGTAGAGTGCTGATAATGTCACAGAAAGCCGAATTTAGGTTTATGAATGTCAGTTACCTCATGCCCTAGCTTGTTGGTGTCACCTGAAAGGTGTCCAATAAGTACGTGTTGAATGAGTGAAAGTCACTGGTGTTTGATCATAGTATGTCCTAGCGTGCCTGAATCAGAAAAGCCTGGAGAGAGCATTTAAGACCTCCAACGGTTTTCTGTTTTCTGGACAAACAGAAGTCCATGGGCAGGATGAGCCTTGATCCAGGTCACATGGTGAGTTAGAGACCAAGCTGGGACTGAAGCCCAGGCCTCCTGACTCCCAAACCTGTGCTTTACACACTGACCAACTCCCATCGCATCCCATGTTGGAACTTGGCTCCGTCTTAGGTTAACCATTTCCAGAGGCCCTTGTGGGTTTTGTGTAAATGATCTGAGCCGCTCGGGGGAGGCCCAGCTGGTGCCTTTTCTCCTCCTCCCGGGCTGGCTCTTTCTGCTGGTCTCTGTCAGGAGAACATTATAATTTTCTCCCCGCTCTCCAGCAACACATGGCCACCCCGTCGCTCGCTCTCACAGACCCCGCTGGGCACCCACAGTCTATCTGGAAGCCATTTTCTGTTTGGAGGTCAATGGCGGTCGGCCAACATTTCAGTAATATTTGCTTTCCTAAGGCTTAGACAAATCAAATCCATTCACTTCCTCAGACTCTATCTCTCTTGTCGGGCATAATTTCCCCTCATCCAAGACAAGCCAGAATTGGAGATGGTTCTCTCTCTTTCTCCCTCCCTCCATCTCTTCTTTCTCTTCCTTGGTTCCTTCTTCCGTCCTTCCCTCTCTTTCTTCTTCTTATCTCTAATAATGTGTAAGTTTCTTCTTGATTTCACTAGTATAGAATCATAATCTGAAACAATGTTAAATTTAGAAGAAATCTAAGACAATACCTAAGCCAGCCTTCCTGATTCTAGTAAGTACAGAGACCGAGTTGCAGAGATGTGGCATTATCAGCTTCTGCAAGTGGTATTTGGCATAGGGCTAGAATTTAGGCAACCTGACTCAGCCTGGTCCACTGTCGCTTAAACCTTATGGCCTCCCCTCGTTTATGCTCCATAAATAGCCCTGCTTCAGCCTTACCTTTGCTGGTTTCCTTTAGGCTGGGGTCCACCTGGGAGGGAGCTGGAGACTATGTTTGCATAATCTTAGGCTCAGGACTTCAACTCTCTGGAACGCAGTTTCCTCGTCTCCGAAGTGAGGACTCGGTTTCCCCATCCTGCAGACGACACAGTGTGGTTGTGGGGATCGGATGAGGCCACATGTCCCCTCATTCTAGAGTGCTAGACACAAGCCTACTCCTGCTGCTTGGCATTATTCCTTGAACAGGAACATTTAGTATTTCGAAGTTGTGTTTTTTTCTATAATGAGCATTTAGGGCATCCTGGCAAAGAAGCAGGTATATTTTAGGGCAAAGCATCTCTTTTAGGAGCTCTGCCATTCATCTGACTGCCTACTGTGTGCTGGGCCCCCATCCCAGCAGGAACACAGCTTTCCTCTCTGACCACGTTCAAAGCGACCTCTGTCAGGGAGTGTAGCAGCTAGAAATAGACCAGTCATTTCCTTTGGAGTTTCACAAAAATGGATCCTTTGGGTCAAAGGCTCCTTAATCTGCAAAACACAAGCTGTTTGCCTGACTGGAGGCCTCGGCAGACTTCCTAGGCTTGAAGGGGCTTTGGTATGGAAAAATGGTTTCTGTTTTGAAGATTAAGGGTCCTTTCATCCAAAAGATGCAATTTTTTTTTTTTTTCTTCTATTCCTCAAGGTCCCAAAGAAACACTATGTTCCTTTCTGGCTTAAAACCTGCAGCCTCCTTTCGTATGCATGGATGGATTAGGTTACACTGCACATTCACAGCCTGTGAGGAAAGAACCCCAGTGAGCTTCAGTGCCCCCCTCTTTCAGGACAGGCCCTCCCTTCCTGTCCCCGCTGTGGGCTAATCATCCCCACAAATGCATTAAAATCATCTGGGAGTGATTTAAGACTACGGATTCTGGGACCTTACCTTTAGAATTTCTGATGAGGTCTGGAGGAGAAATTTTATTTTAAAAGCAGAAACTGCTGGAGACTCACAAGTTTAAAGACACCTGACTTGGAGACCAGAGTCCTTAGCCCAGTAGCTGGCAGTGCAGCGTAGTAGTGATTAAGACTTTGAAGAGACCTAGAATCAAATCTCAGCTCTGACCGTTACTAGCCATGATGTGACTTCGAACAAATTACTGAACTTGTTTACTTACTGCAAAATGAGAATAGTAATATTACCTAGTGTGTCTGTTAGCTACTCTTCCACCACCCCCACTACCAATTCAGTGGCATGTATTATCACAGCTCATGCATCTGTGGGTCAGCGAGGGACCAGCTGATCTAAACCAGTCTCGCTGACTTAGGCTGCTCTTGCTCCTAAGTTCAGCTGGCGGCTCTGCTCTACATGTTTGTCATCCTCCTTCTAAAACGCCAGTCACATTCTCCTTGTGGCAGTAGCAGAAGTACAAGAGGCGAAGCAGAAAGCTACAAGGTCTCTTAAGGTATAGGCTCAGAACTGGTACACCATCACTTCTGCCTCATTCTGATGAGCAAAGGGAGTTAGGATGATGAGTCTACAAGCAAGGTGTGGGGGATGGACTCCACTTCTCTAATAGGAGAGCTGGAAAGCAAAGCGCCTGATTATAGGGAAGGGCAATGATTTGGGGTCATTAACCTACCACACCTATTCCATAGGTAGTTGTGAGAGTCAACTAAAATAAGATTTGTAAAATTCTTGACACAGTTCCTGGCATACACGAAATGTTCATTAATTTTGTTCATCATGATCATTATTCTAGTAAGGACTCAAAAATGGAGGCTCGAATTATTAATCCCGAGTTTCCAAATCTGGCAACACAGAGAAGAAAACAGATGCTCAGAGCGGTGATGAAGCTTTCTCAGAACCGCACGGATGGGGCAGGCTGAACCTTTAGAAATCAGACAGTGCAATGATTTTTTAATTTGAGATTTGAAGGGCAGCAGGAAGGACTTGGATTTTACCTTATTGTGATACTCGACCTTCCAACAACAGTAAGTCATTTCTTAGAGTTAAGCAGTGGCCTCGGATGATCCTGTCCTGCCAGAACAATGAGTCTTTATACACTTTAGTATACATAGTATTCATCCGGAGCATTTATTTAAAACGCACAGATCTCTATGCCTTTTTTACTGCAGATTATAATTCAGTAGTTTCGATGATGGGTCCAAAAGAGTAGGTATTTATTAAGCATCTCTAGCGATTTGACCTGGGTGATCTGTGGACTACTTTTTTGAAACCTGAGGGAGTCCCAGAGGGAGGGCAATATAAAATCCTTTGTATGTTTCTTTGTTTGGTTCTCACATTAATAGCACTGGAGATCTGGGACAGATGAGAGCTCTAGGATCTATGGGGGCTTAGAGATGTTGGAAAGAGACAGTGGTGCTAGAGGAAGACAGACTTGGCCAAGGGATACTCATGGCAGCAGGAGCACCCCAAAACAAGAACCACAGGAAGGTCCATGAAATAACACTAGTTGAGCAAATTTTATGTACGTATAGAGATATGAGTTGAAAAATTGCTGTTATTTGCGCGTTGCTAGCAATAGAGAATGAAACTCACACTCTATTAAGGGTGGGAAAATAATACACTAGCTGTGAGACCCTGGGGGAAATTACTGAACTTCTCTGACCTGTTTCCTGCCCTATTAAGTGGAGATAGTGATCATACCTTTTTCAGAGGAATTATATATGTTTTATTAAAATAATTTGCTGGCGTTACCATGCCGAACGTTAATTTTCTTATCTCTGGAATGAGAGGTATAAATCCCTGCCCCATGTATGTTGTACGTTGCAAGTGGCTCTGAGATCAAATGGGAGCTCAGTGCCTTTGCAGCATGAAGTCTTACTAGAATGCAAGGATGGAATGAGGTGTGCCTTAAGAGACTTGCAGGGAGAGAGGACACTTACAGTCTCCAAACTGAACACGTTTTTTAAATATATGACTGCTGACCCAGTCCCTGCCCAAACCTTCAGATGTGTTTTCTGCCTTGGGTTCCATGATTGTCATAAACAGGCAACAGTTGTAGCCATCCTTTTAGTTCTTTATTTAAAAAGCACTGCATCAAGGAATAGACCCCAAAGTAGCAGAGCCCAAGGAGCTTCTATCCAAATGCATCTACCAGGAACTGTTCAGCTGTTTTCATTAGTGACCTCTTGGAAACATCAAGCCGAGGGTCAGAGCCTTTGATGAGTAAATGCTAAAATTTAGGTTTGGATGGAAACTTAAGTGTTTTATTTATTTGCTCCACTGAATATTAAGAATAGATTAGCCACAGGGAAGAATTTAGAGCCATTAACTCAGCAGAACACTGCTTATTTATTGAACAATTACATTTTGAGCCCCGGTGCAATGCCAGTTATCCTGTGTTTGGCATCTCATTCTAACTCCAGGCTCTTCAGTACGCCTCTGGAGGGAAAGCAGCCTCTCCTTACTCATCTCTGTATCCCATGCACTATCCAGTTTAGTACTCTTTGCATAATTGATGGGTTTGCATGATTCCACGCCTTCTGCTCACACTAGGACCATTCCCTGAAAAGCCTTCTATGAAGTCCTTTTCTCTCTCTTCAGCTGGAAATCACTACTGAACCATTAGAGGGCCCGAGGAAAATCTCGGTGTCCCTGAGACATCTTGAACTGGCTCTGTCTGAGTTACTTTTCCCTGTTCCAACAACACTTTGTTCAGGTCTCTGATAAAACTCAATCCATTATTTTCCAATTTGGATTGATCTCCCTTCCCAGCTTAGGGCTCCCTAAAGCCATGAACACATTCTTATTTTTCTCTGATTTCCCAATGCCGTTCTTTCAATCAGTACTATTTTTTTTCTCTCTTTCATATTTTTCCTTTCTTCTTTAATTTTGCGTCTATCCTCTGAGTGTATGAATATCCTTCTACTTCTAGGAAGAATCTTCCATTGACCCTTTGCTTTCTTCTCTGGTGGAGAAGCATTGCCTACTGCTTTTTTGATATTTCCTTCTTTGCCAAGTACTCTACATTCTATGCCTTCATTTATTCCTGTCCCATTTATGCCTGGATCTCTTTCAGTGAATCTCCAGTTTTCATCAAGGCATTGAAAACTGACTACCACCTCTGGATTCCTAAGTCCAGTAGGCATTTTGAGTCCTTATCACATCGGGCCATTCTAGCTTTTTTTGAACTTGAGGCCCTTTAGATGTTTCTGCTCCTCCAGCTCCGTTGATATTATTCTCTCACGGTTCCCCTCCTGCTGCTCTTCCAATCCCTTCGTATTCTACTTTGCGGGATTCTTTTCCTTTTCATCCTGCCTAACTAGGAGCATCACTCTCATTTGGTTTCCATCACTCTCGTCGCACACATATTCCACCGGACGTTCTCATCTACTTTCAGAGCTCTAAACACCACTAGTTCATACTGCCTCACAAATCTCTACCTCTCGTTTTGGCTTCTCTTTTGATTTAGACTCGAGGATTCTGTAGCCTACTGGAAATTCTGACTTGAATGTTCAACAGACACCTCGAACTCAACACATCTAAGGAGGAAATTGTCCTCCTCTGCTCTAAACCCATTCCTTTTTCATTATTATTATAATGAATGACACCAACATTAACCTAATTATCAAACCAGCGCCGAGTCCTTATAGAGATTTTTCTTCCCTCACCCCACTCACCCAGTCACCAAATCTTGCTAATTTTACCTCTCGGTTTTTAAAAAATTTCTATCAAATATAAGATGTTTTGTACAGACCATATCTAACCTAGACTACTGTGATAGCCTGCTCAATTTTATTCTGATTCCTTCTTAAATCTATCTACTACCCCTCCAGTCAGAGTAATCCATCTAAAATGAAACTCTAACATAGAATTCCTCTTTGTAAAAGCCTTCAGTGGATCCTCATGATCCCACAGGGCTTATCCCAGCTCTTGATCTGTCCAGATAATTTATTCAGTAAGTCGTGATGTAGTGCCTACCATATGATTGGTTCCAGATCCTGGATATACATGGTGGGGAGCAGGGGGAAGAACCAACTTCTTTAAGAAACCGCCATTCACGCATAAATATATGATTGTAAAATGACCCCATTTAGCTCATTTGATTCATCTCCTGACACTCCCCCCAAATTCCCACTGCACTAATTTTCAACTGTTTTTAGATCTTATATTCATACCACACTCCTCATTCTTCTCACATATTTTGTCCTCACTTGGAATGCAGGGCCTACATTTTTGGCACCTCACAGGTACTTCTTTATTTTTTAGGGCCTTGCCTGGGTGCCGTCTCGAGGAAGCATGCTCTGAGACCCTAGAGTGGGCGTCACGCTCCACAGAACACTGGGTGTACCCTGTCTTTGCCCTATTATCTTATATATAAATTACCTGTTTTTTTGTTCATCTCCTACTTCATACTGTGAGAACTAATTAAAATAATAGGGACTCAACAAATATTTGTTGAATTTTGTCAAATAGAGCCAGAAAAGACATTCAGAATGTTAACTTCACTTTCCTTTTTGAAAGATCTCCTGCAAAGACTATTGATAATTTTGAGGGAAAGCTTAAAAGGCAGTTTCCCTGAATTTTGATCATCACATTTCTAAATGTGGTTTCAGATGAAATATGTATGAAGAAAAAGATGCTATACATAACATAAATATATTGCTAATTACAGAAAAAATAGTATTTAGGATCTCTCTAAAATCACAAAAATAAGTATTCCCCACATTTCAGTATTCTTTCAGAGTACTATAATCTTTTCTAGCTTCAACATTTTCAGAAGTTTTACACCTCAGTTTAACTTATCAGCTATTCTCTTCATTAACATCTTTACAATTAATTTCTGGTGGTTCATAATTGTCGAAAACAAACAAACAGAAAACTACAACTAAGGATGATGCAGTTTCTTAGATTAGTCTATTAAAGCATAGAACGTAGAATTGGCTTAGGTAAAAGTTTAATTTTGTCATTTTTAAATAATGTGACAGAACAATAACCAGATTTTTTTTTTTTTTTTGAAGAGTCCCAGTCACATCATCTGCAAAATAGAGATGATGCTGTCTATCTATCTCACAGAATTGTTCCGTGGATTCGATGTCATGGGGAATGAGGAAGTCTGGCATAGTTTCTGTCATATAGTAGGTGCACAGTGGTCTTTCACCTACCCTTACAAATGCATTTAAAATATAACGCGAAGCATTACTAGCCTGTCGTAAAGTTAAGAAGTGGGGATGGACATCGCAAGAAGAGGAAACAGTATTAAACAAAGGCAGTGAGACGTGACATTTATAGTGCGTTCAGTCAATGCACTTGGGGAGAGAACAGATGAATTGAGAGCAGGAAGTGGAAGAGAAGAAATAGGAGAAGGTGAATATACGAAGAGTCCAGCTCATGAACATTGATGAATGCAAGACTAAGAAGTAGGGCAATCAATAGGGAATTACTGAGTCTGTTTAATGATGAGAGTGTCGTGGTCCTGTCAGTATTTAGAAAAATTGCTCTGGCAACCAGAGTGGTTCTTAGGATGGAGGTGGCAGGGGTACATGAAGCAGGAAGATTATGAGAGTCCGAGTGAGGGAGAGCCATGTTTTGAATGACAGATATCAAGAGAGGATGGGCTTAGGAAAGGGATGTGTCTAAGGTAAAGTGTATAAGGAGGAAGGAAGGGAAAAAAATGCAGGATTGCTCTGAGGTTTCCAAAAAAGACAGGAGGAGGATAAAGTTGTCAAAAGGAGTGGTTGAAAATGAAGACAAAGTACATTGACAGGGTGTGGAGATGGTGCGGGGGGAGGTAGTTTAATAGGCTAGGGCAGGAATTTAGGAAATGTCCTAGGCCTCTCACAGGCATCGTTTGGGAGATTGTGTGGTTCACTTGAATGGAGAATACCAGGGGAAGGAGAACTTTGAGAGAGCAAAAATGGCTTTAGTTTGAGATATTTTGAGTTTGAGAACCCTGTGGGATTTCCTAGAGATGTTGATTATGTGTTTGAAAATAATAATATAAAGTATACAAATTATACTTTTCCACTTCCTACCCTAAACCACTTACTCCAGTGGTTTCTAGACTTTTTTTTGTTGTAATTATACACATAACATTCAGTAAAATTTTTGATGATATACTTTCCTATGAATGTATGAATTCTTAACACATTACCTTCAGTAGCTAATATCACAATTCCCCAGTGCGCTCCAGTGTTCACTTAGAGCAAAGATCGGCATTAATAATTGCATATATAAATCCATATTTTAATTAGTCCTCTCGATCATCTTGAATTGTTTTTGGCCAATTCTTCGCAAACCTGATTAGATCCTTGTTGTTTTGATTTAGCCTTGTAGTGTGGCTGATCCTCTGCCATTTCCTTGTTGATGTTGGCCTGTATTGTTATCACTGTTGTCATCCACAGTTTCTTTTGAATCCACTTGCCCATTTTGTGAGAGTTGGTTTGGTTAAATTAGATAAGATAATTCTAACTTCGTATCAGTAGGCACAGATAAAATGCAAGGCACCACCTGATACACTGTAAGTGAAGGGACGATGGAGCCCAGCCTCTGCAAGCTCTAAGGCTCCCCTCTTCACTCGAGTGTCTTTGGTGACTTGTGACTGTCTGATATTTGGGCTAAATGTTGAAAGTAGATAATAAACATGTATACTAGAAGTTCTGATTTTTTTTCCTGCTCTGTGTACCCTGATCAGTAAATTCTAATTGAACTTCATTGGACTTTCACGTTGAACTTGGCACTGAGTTAACTATTTTAACAAATCTTTATTCTGACCAAACAGATTCACGGAGTAAGATCAGACAAAAAAAAAAAAAAAATCCTTGGTTCTTGTTTTACACTGTTTAAACTGATTCCTGGATCAGGTGTCCCTGACTTTTGGGTGAAACTTAAGACGCATCCATGATTTTTTCAAATAACATTCAACACTTTTTCTATTCACCTCGTATCTTAATATATAAAGTCTTGGTTTAGTACTTTATGTTCCAGTTCAGTATATTGTAACAAATCAAATTCTGTTTAAAGTGGACTTCGCTCTTCCTCCAGATTCCATCTTTCCTTAACTTATGATTTTGCTATATCTCCTCTGTCTTGCTAACCTTGATCTTGACTTCTTCAGGGTACAGGGTTTGGTCAAGGATGGAGAGGTAAGGAGGTAGCAAGAGTCTTCCTTAACTAGTACCTTCTCACCAACTTAACATTGGTGCTCTGAGGACTTGTTGGGCGTTTAGTGCTAACGTTTTTCACATGCAGCATTTTGGGGGGTACCTGGAGCTTCTCATTTTCTCTGTGATCTCTTAGTTGTGATTCCTTTGATGAAGGAACACGCATCTCCTTTCAGCTGCTTGCCGACCAGTCATTCCTGAGATCCTCGGTAAATGGCAGGGTGATTCCAGTTTTCTTTTGCTGGGACCCTTTTCCCTGCAGGCTGGGGTCTAGGGCATCCTCTCTTGGCTTTCTCTTGCATGTGGCCCCCCTCTGATCATGGGGGACACAGTTCTTTTACACATGAGTTGAGTAATTACTTTCCAAATTGCAGCCCCGACTCTGCCACCAGGTTCCAGCCTGCGCCTCTCTAGATTTCCCTCTTTGGGATTCTCTTTTTAGAATTCTCTGGCGTAAGTCAGATATACCAATGTGCCATGTTCCCCCAACTTCCTGGGGACATTTATCCTGTTCCTTGAGTGGTCTTGTTGAAGCTCAAGGTGAGGGGCTTATTCCCTGACTCTTCTCCAGAGTCGTTTTGGGAATGGGCAGGAGTATTCACAGTAGGCTGTCCATCCTCACTCAAACTCCATTCGTGACCCCAGCATCTGACTCTTTATGCCGTCATGTGGCTGCAAGGTTGAGAATCTCAAAAAGCCCATTTTGGCTGCCCTTTTGGAAGTCCTTCATAGTGATCACCCACCTCTCTTTAGAATATGGTATCTATTGTCTTGGGCTTTGGCTGAAACTGAGTCTAAAATAGTTGTATGTAAAATCCTACTAAATCCTTATCTGAACCCTAAGAGGTATTCATCTATCCTCCTGTTATTACCCACATTTTACACATGAGGAAACTGAGGCACAAAGGGGTTTATCAATGTGCTCGAGGTCACCAAGCTTTGTAGGTTCACATCCCTGGTGAGAAGTCTTATCTGGAGACCCAGGCTTCGAAGTTGAAGCCTGCCTGAGGTTATCAGGTTGACCTTGGCTCAAGGTACCATGAGTGATCACAGATTGGGCTACTTATTTAGGGATCCCGAGGTTGGACGACAGAGGAGACACATCCTTTCATCTCTGCCCCAGCATGTGGGCGGTTGTCCAGCATTCCATGGAGAATGAGAGAAGGAGCTTGGTGGCACTACTGCCAGAAGGCTCCTCTCTCTCATCTCTTCTTCCTGTGTGTGTTCCTCGGATGTAAATAATTGACAGTGGCGACAATTAGAGAGTGTGCTCTGTGTGGGATGAATCTGATTCCCTTAATAACACTGCAGGCTTATATATACAGCACGGTTTAGCCAAGGGCCCCACGTGCTCTCCACGCTTCGGCCTGCACCAGCTGCTCCATGTTCACCAGGGCACCCCGCAGCAGCAGGCCTGTGACTCACAGAAGGTCACAGCGGGTCAAGGGCAGCACTCAGAATAGAACTAGCCTCTCTTTTACAGGCTCTCAACTCCGGCGGTTGGAAGTTCCCTTTATGAATTTGGGGGAGAAAAACAGTTCTGAAAAAGCATGGTAAGAGATATCCAGAGGCTGTCTCTAGGATGTGAAGACTGGGAGGTGTGGCCCTTGAGTGAGGAAGTGTTTATTGATGTTTATTGTTTTGAAGGGAGGAAGCAAGTGCACAGTGCCTCAACCAAACAGTTGTAGGGGAGAGTGAGTTGGGTTCTCCAAATGTTGATAAAAATGTGGAGATGGATGAGTGACCTTCTCAGACACTGTCGTAGAGCAGAAAAGGCTCAGTCTAGCCCTACACTATCCAATAAAAATAGAATGCCATCTACAGGTGTAATTTTAAAGTTTTAGCAGCCACATTTAAACAATTAAAAACAAACAGGTGGAATGCATTTTAATAATATATTTTATTTAATCCAATTCATTTAAAATAGTAATATTTCAACATTTAACCAATATTTTACATTCTGCTCCTCCTACTAAATCTTTGAAATCTGATGGATGTGTGTTTTATATTTACAGCATCTCTTGATTCGGTCTAGGCACATTTCAAGTGCTTGAGAGCCGCATGTGGTCAGTGGCTCCTAAAATGGACAGTATAGACTACAGTTCTAGCTCTGCCATTTGCCAGCTCTGTGGTGTTGACCTAGTTACTTAAAGTGGGGACCATAACTTCTCATGATATGACAACAAGGTCACACCTATAAATCAACGAGTGGGTTTCCTGGCACATAGTAAATGCTCAGTTAATGCATGATTTCTTCCTCCAACTGACTTCCATGGCAACTAAACTGTAAGCTCCCTGCAGGAGATTGAAATGAAACTTGATCTCTGACTACATCCGGAAGTAAACCAGGGCTGACCCTCTCTCCTTCCCTTTCTTCCACTGAGATTTCTTCTCTCCCAGGCATCTGCACCGCTCGCTCCTTCACTTCCTTCAGGTTCTGCTGCAAAACCACTTAATCAGAGAAGCGTTTCCTGAACATCTTGTGTGTAAAGCAGCACGCTCACTCTCAATCCCCTCTTACCTGCTTTGATTTTTTTTTTTTTTTAGAGCACTCCTCACTGTCATAGATAAGTTACTGCTCATTTATTTATTCCTCCCAACCCAATAGAAAATAAGCTTCCGGAAAGCCCTGGCTGCTCTGTTTACTATTTAATTTCCAGCTAAATATGTTAATAAATGAATAAATGAATTTATCGAGCATCCCCAATGCTTTGTCCTTAGCGTATAGCACCAACATGAAATATGTAGTTTCAGATTCATGAGGGAGAG
>NW_011888842.1:5043189-5049885 GCF_000151845.1 Pteropus vampyrus | reverse complement strand
CTATCCTCCTGTTATTACCCACATTTTACACATGAGGAAACTGAGGCACAAAGGGGTTTATCAATGTGCTCGAGGTCACCAAGCTTTGTAGGTTCACATCCCTGGTGAGAAGTCTTATCTGGAGACCCAGGCTTCGAAGTTGAAGCCTGCCTGAGGTTATCAGGTTGACCTTGGCTCAAGGTACCATGAGTGATCACAGATTGGGCTACTTATTTAGGGATCCCGAGGTTGGACGACAGAGGAGACACATCCTTTCATCTCTGCCCCAGCATGTGGGCGGTTGTCCAGCATTCCATGGAGAATGAGAGAAGGAGCTTGGTGGCACTACTGCCAGAAGGCTCCTCTCTCTCATCTCTTCTTCCTGTGTGTGTTCCTCGGATGTAAATAATTGACAGTGGCGACAATTAGAGAGTGTGCTCTGTGTGGGATGAATCTGATTCCCTTAATAACACTGCAGGCTTATATATACAGCACGGTTTAGCCAAGGGCCCCACGTGCTCTCCACGCTTCGGCCTGCACCAGCTGCTCCATGTTCACCAGGGCACCCCGCAGCAGCAGGCCTGTGACTCACAGAAGGTCACAGCGGGTCAAGGGCAGCACTCAGAATAGAACTAGCCTCTCTTTTACAGGCTCTCAACTCCGGCGGTTGGAAGTTCCCTTTATGAATTTGGGGGAGAAAAACAGTTCTGAAAAAGCATGGTAAGAGATATCCAGAGGCTGTCTCTAGGATGTGAAGACTGGGAGGTGTGGCCCTTGAGTGAGGAAGTGTTTATTGATGTTTATTGTTTTGAAGGGAGGAAGCAAGTGCACAGTGCCTCAACCAAACAGTTGTAGGGGAGAGTGAGTTGGGTTCTCCAAATGTTGATAAAAATGTGGAGATGGATGAGTGACCTTCTCAGACACTGTCGTAGAGCAGAAAAGGCTCAGTCTAGCCCTACACTATCCAATAAAAATAGAATGCCATCTACAGGTGTAATTTTAAAGTTTTAGCAGCCACATTTAAACAATTAAAAACAAACAGGTGGAATGCATTTTAATAATATATTTTATTTAATCCAATTCATTTAAAATAGTAATATTTCAACATTTAACCAATATTTTACATTCTGCTCCTCCTACTAAATCTTTGAAATCTGATGGATGTGTGTTTTATATTTACAGCATCTCTTGATTCGGTCTAGGCACATTTCAAGTGCTTGAGAGCCGCATGTGGTCAGTGGCTCCTAAAATGGACAGTATAGACTACAGTTCTAGCTCTGCCATTTGCCAGCTCTGTGGTGTTGACCTAGTTACTTAAAGTGGGGACCATAACTTCTCATGATATGACAACAAGGTCACACCTATAAATCAACGAGTGGGTTTCCTGGCACATAGTAAATGCTCAGTTAATGCATGATTTCTTCCTCCAACTGACTTCCATGGCAACTAAACTGTAAGCTCCCTGCAGGAGATTGAAATGAAACTTGATCTCTGACTACATCCGGAAGTAAACCAGGGCTGACCCTCTCTCCTTCCCTTTCTTCCACTGAGATTTCTTCTCTCCCAGGCATCTGCACCGCTCGCTCCTTCACTTCCTTCAGGTTCTGCTGCAAAACCACTTAATCAGAGAAGCGTTTCCTGAACATCTTGTGTGTAAAGCAGCACGCTCACTCTCAATCCCCTCTTACCTGCTTTGATTTTTTTTTTTTTTTAGAGCACTCCTCACTGTCATAGATAAGTTACTGCTCATTTATTTATTCCTCCCAACCCAATAGAAAATAAGCTTCCGGAAAGCCCTGGCTGCTCTGTTTACTATTTAATTTCCAGCTAAATATGTTAATAAATGAATAAATGAATTTATCGAGCATCCCCAATGCTTTGTCCTTAGCGTATAGCACCAACATGAAATATGTAGTTTCAGATTCATGAGGGAGAGAGAGAGAGAGAGAGAGAGAGACAGAAATATGTGTGATCAAATAAATGCCTCATGGCCACTTATTCCTAGTAAAACCTCTGCCACCCTCTGTTCTACCCTGGGCACACGTCCCATCAGTCTGCCCCCTGCCACCCCGAGACTTGTTTTATGCCATTCGCTCCACTGGAATTCCCTTTACCTCATCTCTTCTTGATAAAACCTGACGTGCTTTTTAAGGCCCTGCTCAAATATCACCTCTTCTATGGGATCCTTTTCAGATGTCTTTGTTGAAAACATTATCCTCGACCTCTATTTCTGTGTTGGACATTTTTCCTTTGTTATAGTATTTACGACAGTATATTTCATATTAGAATTTTGTGTGCATGGGTGTGACTTCATGATATTTTGAACCTCTGGAGGGCACGACCTGATTTCATCACTCAGGTGGGATGAGGGTGGGGATGTAGTGGAAATTATGCAGACTTCATAATGAGATATACATGGGTTAGAACCCTGAATCTAATACTTCGGAGTTGTGAGCTTGGAAAGGTTATTCAATGTCTTCAAGTCCTTTCACTCATCTGTGAAATGGGAAAGCTGTGGCCACCTCGTGGGACAAAGCTTTGTTGACATCTGCTCTGTACTAGATGTTTTGACTGCTACTAAGAGAACAGACACAAGATCTGAGCACATAGTAGGTGCTCAATAGATAGCAGTCCTTGACTCTTATGTGACTCTGAGTCTCTAGGATGGTTGGTGCTAATATGGGCTTGTTTATGGAGTGGGAGTCACAGTGTCTGTCATATGACAACATTTAGGTAACATAGCAACTAGTCCTTGTTCTTGCTCAAGAAAATATCCACTTCTATTAAAATGCACCTTATAGGAACTTTTATTTTCATTTTTAGTGTTCTGTGGATTATGTTGATTTTCTGAGTCAACAGAGGTATATTAAGACTTCGTTCATGAAGCATTCACTCATCTCTGCTTGCTCAAATGTAGATTGTACCACAGGCCCAACAACAGAGGAGATTCAGACACAACCATATATACCCACTGCCCTGTTGAAACAATGTGGCAGAATGAAAACCTAGGAGGACAGGAGGCTAGCCTAACTGGCCTCTCAGGTCACGGTCTGTTCAAAATAAAAAAGATTGGATTAGAGCAGGGTTTAACTTTTGCACCAATGCTATCTGGGTCCACTATTCTTTGTTGTGGGGACTGTCCTGCGCATTGTAGGATGTTAGCAGCATCCCTAGCCTCTACCTACTGGATACCAGTAGCACCTTCTCAGTCATGACAATCAAAGATGTCCCTTGGGGGTGGGAGCAAAATGGCCACCACTGGAAAAGCACTGGATTAGATCTTTCACTTGTCAGCTAATTCTAAGACTGTAGGCTAATGTCTCACTTTCTTGCATGCACGCGTGCGTGTGTGTACACACACACACACACACACACACACACACACACTGCTGTTCCACATATAGCTTCATTCCACTTTGGAAAGCTGTAATGTTCTGAATCCTGTTTTCTTGCAAACAGTCTAACAGCCAAGCATTCTCTCATGGGCTCCTACCCCGCACCCACTTACAGCATAAGCCATGTGGAAGGGCTGTATGGGTGACATGCTGCGATTTCAGTGTGTTGTAGCCCCCCACCGGGATCTCTGAACAATCGCCTCCACCCCCCGCTTGCCACTCAGGTGGGCTCCGGCAGGCAGTTTGGCAGCTGTAGCTGTTAACAGTTCTGCACTCAACATGTATGGCTTTGTTTTAGGCTCTGAACAAAACTTCAGGCCTCAGCTTCTGACAGCCCACTCCTCTGCTCACATGCCTCTCTCCTTTGCCCCTGACAGCTGGGGCTTGCAGTGCCAAGCAGATTTCTGTAGCTACTCATAATAAAATAGTACGATTGGGCAACAGAGGGAAATATCCAATTGAGTAGGAAATTTCCATCTCTCCCTTTTTTTAATTTTCTTTTTAGCTTTACTTTGTTTCTATTCTCAGTTGGAAGAGTAGACAAAGAAGATATCATATCTTTTCATGTTTATACATATTTTTACACTTGACAAAACGTTTCTGTCCTTGCCACAGTTTTAAATGGTAGAAAAAAAAGCCTGAGATCTAGAGAGAGAACATGACTATCCAGAATCACAGAGCTAGCCATGTGTAGAAACAGTCTTTGAAAGGTTCTTGCCAGTTAAAGGCTCACAGCCCAGTGAGCAAGGCAGACACAGAAACAATTAAGCATAATAACAGACAATAAGTACTAACGTGCAGTTATGTAAAGTGAGCAACTAGAGCAGAGAATGAGAGATCAACTGACACTTTTTCAGAGAAATAGAAAAAGGAAATGACCTTGGAGGACCTGACTCAGATGGCCACCAAAGGATAAACAGGACTTAGCTGGGCGGCGAGAACAGTATCAGCAGAGACACTCCCAGCAGGGACTGAGTGGACATCATCGCTACCAACATCATCATCATCATTGTCCTCACCATCACCGATTTCATTTACTGAGTACTTACTAAATGCCAGGCACCGGGTAAAATACTTTACGTAAATTGTGTCATTTGATTCTCACGTTAGTTCTGGATGTAGGTGCTCTTGGTAACCAGAGTTTGCAGAGGGGGAAACTGAGGTTAAATGACTTGCCTGAAATCATACTCTTTATAACCAATGGAATGTGGATTCAAAGCTGTCATTCGACATGGAATAAGATCAGCTCTTCTAGAGTGAGTGGGGTGGGGTCCCAGATGACACGCTGTTAGGCCAGTAAGTGGAATGCTGATGAAATGATAAAAACAAAATCTGTATGTTTTCCAAAGGCTGGGCATGGCCTTGTGGTCTCTCTTCCCTTTCCTTCCCACGAGGGGCCTCTCCCTAAGCCCTCCCTTGGTTGGAAGCATTTCTCCAACATGGAACCACTGTGCCGTGCTACCAAAGAGGTGGACAAGACTCCTCCTAGTTCCTTGTCCATTAGTTTCCCTTCTGAACACCAGGGAGCCTTGAAACTCCTTGGGGTGAAGAAGACATTCCACCGAGCACTGGCTACGTGGACTCCAACTAACTCTTCATTTGTGAGGTATTCAACCCAGACAGTCACGGTCATGATCCAGCTTAAGACTTGGTGCACTCATGTGGTGATACAGAAGCAAAGTGTGTACTCAGTAGGTACATGTCTTTGTCAGAGGAGGAGAAAAAAGAAGTCCCATCTACCGAGTTCCTGTCATAAGAGTCAAGTCGTCTGTGAAGATGCTAGGTAGACACTTGAGTTCCGTGTCCATGTCCTTTATGGGCTGTAGGAGACTCTATAGGAGACTCTGCATTCATTCATTCCGTTCATTCTTTAAACACACGTGCCTCGAGCACCTATGATGTGCCAAGTGCCAAGATATAGACACGGAAGCCCATCCTCTGTTTTACAGATGAGGAAACTGCATCCCAAAGAAGTTAAATAGTTTGTACCTGTTGTCCGCAAAGCGGGAATGTGGGCCCAGATCTCCAGAGATGTCACACTCTTAACCAGACACTGTACTGAATTTTGTAAACCTTAAAGCATTCTGCTGATAATCAGGTATGTGTGATGAAGATGTGCTAATACCATTTTTTCCTTTGTCTTTCTCTCTCTTCCTTTTATTTTATTATTATTTTTTTCTTTGTCACTCCTCTTCCTCTCTCCTTTGCTTTCTCTCTTTCTTTCTCTCTCTTTCTTTTTTCCATAGGACTCCACAGAATGGAGCAAGAATGAGAGGAAAAAGGCCGGCAGAAAAGCATGAACTGGAGGTTTGTTGAGCTCCTCTACTTCCTGTTTGTATGGGGCCGTATCTCAGTGCAGCCCTCCCACCAGGAGCCAGCTGGGACAGACCAACATGTCTCCAAGGAATTTGATTGGCTTATTTCAGACAGGGGGCCTTTCCACCACTCCAGGAGCTACCTATCCTTTGTGGAAAGACACCGTCAAGGATTTACAACCAGATATAAAATATACAGGTAAGATCTCGGCTAAGCTAGTCCTTGCCTTTCATTGATAGGGTGCTTTTGGGAGTCATTCATTGGCATGGGCCTTGCTATTTGGGAGAGCGTCTGGGCCAAAGGATCATGATCCTTCAGCAACAGACAGTTAATCATTTTTTTGCTTTTTTTTTTTTTTTTTATTTTGCACAAGAGATTAACAGTCACAAGGAAAAGAACAAATAGCTCGTATTTATTGAGTACTTATTGTGCGCTAGGCATGATACTTGGTACTTTGCATATATTATCTCATTTAAACCTTGTACTAACCATCAGAGATAGGTTCTGTCTGTGTTCTCCCCTTTAGAGATGGGGTAACTGAGTTTCAGCTAGGTGCAATAACTCGTCTAAAGTCACATCATCAGTGAGCGGTGGGACTGGGATTCTAACCCTGGTGTATCAGCATCCATTCTCACAGTACTTTACACAGCCACCACAGGTGTAGGTAGCGTTGTTTTGCAAATTCTGTCAATGCACCCAATATCTTATCCCAATATGTGCACACATTTAGAAAGAAGGACACTAAGTGAACGACCTTTTCTTAAGCATCTCGAAACTGGTTCTTGGCTTATTGGAATCCTGTTCATCCAAAGAGGACTTAACTCAAAGTTCTTTCCTCTTCGAAACCATCTTAGAGTCTTCCCATTCCACTTGATCACCCTCTCTTTGATATTTCCACAGCTCTGTACACTTACATTTCTTTAGTTTTAAACCATTTGGAATTAGAGTGCATTTTTATATTTCTTGCTCACCTAACTGGAAACTCTTCGAGGACAGGAGATATATA
>NW_011888842.1:4991616-5042699 GCF_000151845.1 Pteropus vampyrus | reverse complement strand
ATATATCTGATATGAAAACAAGCCTGTCTCTTTTGCATATTTTGTGGCATTGTGGACTAGGAATGGGTGATTCATGAAATCTCTACCAGCTGCAAGTGCCTCTGATTCTAGGCTGAATAGCCAAATCCTGGCTTAAAAGTTGAACCACTAGTGGCTGAGGTCTAGCAGTGTGCTATTTGTACAAGAGTTTACAGATGAACTTTCTGTGAGCCTCGATGAGCGGTAACTAATCAGAGTTATTGGGGAGAGGTGCTCTGGGCATGATGAAAAGCAGGAAAATGAAGATGGGGTGTGCAAGAACAGGTGAAAAAGCCCAGGGATGAGAAATATGGGGCATTTTTTCTTTCAAAAGGTAATATCAGAATTTCAAAAATAAAGTTATTGATTAAAAGGGCTACCCCTTCGGAGAACTATTTCTATATCACCCAAGAATAATAGTTATCTACTCATTTTCAAATTTGGATCTTTGACATACTTTCTGACAGAATACAGCCGTTACTGTTTGTAAATATGCCTGAACCAAATACGGGTGCTCACTGATTACTTAACAGAATGCTCCAATATCTGAAGTCCCCGGTACTGGAAAAGATGCTGGCTTGTCAATATTGAATTTAGGGGAAGAGACGAAGTAGTAAAGGTCCAGATATCTTATTCTGTTCGTGTTTTGTCATATAATAATAGCCTCTTGGTTTTGTATGTGGCTTTCTCTTCCATTTTAGCCCCCTGATGACACCTTAAAGTTGGGATAACTGGGGCTCATATTTCCATTTTGAAGACCAGGAGATGATTGGCTTGAATAAAGTTATGTAGTTGAGAAAAGGTGGAGTCTAGACTGGAAACAAAATCTGATTATGTCCAGTCACACAAATAAATATGCTAGAAGTAAAGGCATTCACTCATTGTTTACAAATGTTTTTAGCAACAACTGTATGCCTAACCCTGTTCTAGATACTAAAAGTAAGTTGGCCTGAATATAAATAGTCCTGATATGACACAGTGATGACCATAATGGAATTTATAAGAGAGCCATCATGCAAGTTAGATTAATGTATATTTGTGATTTCTATTGAAATAACCTAGACTTAAATGGATGTCTTGAATAGAACCACAGATACCACAAAACCACAGAATGTTCAACAGTAGCAGCCTTTAATTGAGCACTTGTGATGTACTATGAAGAGAGGTCAGTCAGTAAGCACAACATATGCCATGAGATGGGCAGTGCCTTGACATTTTCCAGAGAGGAAAACCGAGACTTGAGGAGTTTGAATGCACTGCCCTGCTCATCTATCTGGTGAGGAGTGGAACTGGGGTCCAACCACATCTCCCTGACCCAAAGCCCTCCTTTCAATCACTACGCCACATGGCCCTTTCGATGTGATATCCAAATATAGAGGGGTTTTTTTTGGCTCTTCCAATCATTTTTCCTCACAAACTCTCTGTAAATATTTTGGAGGTAGTTGTAGAGATGCTGAGAAGTGAAAGGTTTCTAATTAGCTTGGGGGTCAAGACGTCTGGATACTAATTCCAGCTTTCCAGGCACTTTTCTTGTGACATTAGGCCAGCTCCCTCCTCTCCTGGATCCTGCTTTCCTCATCTATCCAATGACAGGCTTGAGATAGATCAGTGGTTTTCAACCTTTGTGTAAGAGAAGGTTGGCTGCTTCTGCTTTTGGGTGCAGCCTTCACGTACGCTTTTCTTGGAATTTCATGACTGAAATAAAGTTTGCAATCAACCAACGAGCTGATTCCTAAGCTTCTCTCTAGCTCTGAAATTAAGTATAAGAGTCAACCAAGGTCACATGGTTAATTAAATGATGGAGTTCAACCCTGAAGTCAGGCCCCTGGTCATCCAGTTATTTCTTCCTTCCTTTATTTAATCCTCAAATAATTATTAAGCACCAGCTACAGTCCCAGTGCTGTTTTGGGGGAGATGATACAGTGATGGGTAAAAGAAACATGATCCCTGCTCTCCTAGGAGAGACAGACATTAATTAAACACACACACACACACACGCATAACTGGGACAACGTCAATGCTATAAACATTGATCTGCATCCTATTGTATATAAAGATTTTGTGAGGCTCCTATCACAGCCCATACTGACATGCACAGGGGCACCCAGAGGCGTGTGTGCCTGCCCAGGCCAGCTTCAGACCAGAGCATAAGCCAACTAGGACATGCTCATTGAGGCGATTATCAATTGACACTTTCTCCTCATTGCATGCTGCTTTGTTGAAACACTAAAGCATGTCCACTGGTGACTTCCTTTGTTTCTTCCTGTGTGCTAACATGGACATAGCACATTACGGACTTGACATTTGCATCATGAAAGACAGGCTCTACTACTGGAATATGCCATATTGTCTTCTGCTAGAGAGCCAGCCTTATTGAAATGTCCTGGACCTCAAGCTTTGGCCAGTTCCTCCCATCCTGAATTCAGGCTAGAGCCCTGGGTGATCTGAAAGCTTCAGAAAGAAAGTTGGGAGGACATCTCCTCCCCTTACTTAGTGGGTTAAGGCCATCGCCTTCCTCATGCATATGCATGCAGAGGCTGCTTTCAGCTCACAGAGTCCTGGCGGGGAGACAGTGCCACTGGCAACCATGAGAGCCTTTCAGATAAATCCCAGTGGAAGCCCTCTCTCCTGGTGCTTCACAGGCTGAGCAGCACTACGTGCACAGGTAGTGGTTTGGGAGCACGAAGTGTATGCTCTGTTACTCACAAACCTGAGCTGATACATGGAGACTGGGGGATTTTTCTGCTCGAACTTCCAGGGTCTAGTGGCAGCATCCTCGATCTTGGAGTCAGGGAAATTTGCTGGCCCAGCTTGCCTGCCTCCTTGATGCATGATTTTGGCCAAATAATGGAACTTCTTTGAGCCTCTATTTCCTCATCTGTGAAATGGGAGTGGTTTCCAAGGGCCTTTCCATCCCTGAGACTCCATGATTCTGTGAAATACTGTCATTTAAAAATACAGCATGGGGGTAGTAGAGGGGACTCTGGACTTGGAGTCTGGAGACTCAGGTTTTGTTTATTTTGGTGCCACTTTTTAACTTTGTCATCTTGGGCAAATTCATTCATGCGCCATTCACTCCTTCATACATCCATTGCTTCAGAACTTAACACCAATAATATGCCATAAGCTGTGCTATGATTTGGTGATAAAGAGATGAGCAAAAATAAACAATAAAGTGAGCGCTCACATACAGACACCCCACAGCCCACAGTGTCCACCCCTCCTTCACCAAGCTCAGAGTTGGGAGTGAAGTATCATAGAAAAAAAAGAATCAATAAGGAAACAAGTATCAGTCCATGGATAGAGATGAATGAGTAGCTGCCCACCTACTCAATTTCTTCTCTGTAGGAAGGAATAATGATGTCTTCCCTACCTAGTAGGTCAGATGAGATAAAATTTGTGTGAGATTGCCTTTAAAATTGAAATTTCTTTACATCTGGAAGATTTTTTATTAAGGTTCTAAATTACCATTCTAATAAAATCATTTATTCCTAACTTTCTGTTAAGCTCATGCATATATTAGTCATTAAATACAGTCTTTCTGTGAGGGAAATACCGTTTTTGTCCATATGACAAATGAGAAAACTAAGCACCAAGAGGCTAAGCACATTGTCCACGTCACACATCTGAGAAGTGGCTGAGCTGGGAATCCAAAGCAGGTGTTAGAGACTGCACAAGACGAGCCTTGAACTCTTTGTGTTCATGACTCTCTCTGGTTCTTAGTTAATCAATTTATTACCAAACGCCAAGAGACTTCTTTTGACCATGGACAAGTCACAACTTCTCAGAGACTCAGTTGTCTCATGTGTAAAACGAAGATAATATGAAATGTCTTGTGTGGTTGTGGTGACAAATAACTTAGATATCAGTCATATTGAGCTTGGCATTTTGCAGGAGTTGTGTCAACGCAAGTTCTCTCCTTTGCATCAGAGAGCCGATTGCATTGCTAGAAATTATTTCTTTTCTTCTCATATTAATTTAAAAGTCAGTTTGGTCCAAAGGTGTTTCCTGTGTTTCCACTGCCTTTTTGTGGTTTTTTTTCCCCCCCTTAACTTTGAGGTCATCAGTAGTTGCTATAAATTTAACAATTATTTCAGAGTTGGAATTAATCCAAGAATTGTGGTACCCATTTTAGGCTTTGGTTCGGGAAAGTCAGGACAGAGGGGAGATACTGATAATGATGGTCATTACGCTTTAAGAGTTGGTTTCATATTGAGTGGTTTTCCCTGCAGGTTGCAGATCAAGTAGTTTGTGGCTTATGATGCAGCTTCCTTAAATAAGTATTTAAAAGTTGAGTGTCAATTGGATCTTGGTAAACCAAGTCCGATTGCCTGTCTTCCATATTTATTTCAGAGTTGCATGAATCTCACTTTTAATCTGCTATCCTGATGGTTCCTTCGTGTGTTTTACGAAAGTATCTTAGTAGGTTTTTTGGTAAATATATTTGGCTAAATAAATGGAGCTGAGGTGGGTGGATGGTTCCATTGAAATAAATGAGATGCGGTCCTTATCTACATGTCATTCAAAGGTACATACTGGACACGTAGGTATGCCAGAAGCTGTACTCCGGGGAGGTGATGATGTGCAGGACAGACAGGCTGCTTTCAAAGAGCTTACAGACAAGTGGCGGTGAAAGACAAGTCTACCATTGCACTACGCAGGATGCTGCGGTTGAATTTGAAACCATCAACCTCTGGATTCTAGATAGAATCTTGATATCACATGATGCAAAAGTTATATTTCTATTAGTGTGGCTAAAATTACTCTAAATTAGCATTTCTTAAAATATGGAACTTTAGTGTAATGTGATGTTGAAAGGTGTTTCCTGGAAAATTTTTTTTAAAAGATTCCATGCGCAAATAAATAATGATAATAACAAGAACAACGATAGTGACAAGTTAATTGCTAACACTGAAAGCTTACAGAATGCTCTCATGGACGCAGTGTATATAAATTATTCCACCTGATTGATCCTTATGATAATCCTGTTCTTTAGGAATTGTTATCAGTTCCATTTACATAACTTGTCCAAGAAAAGAGAGCTAACTCATGGAAGAGTACGATATGTCACAAGCAAGCACATCCCAGAGCTTGCATGTTTAAACATGCTACATTGCCTTTCAGATGACATAAGTAATATTTGTTTGGGAAACCAAACAGAGCTTCACAGGCCTCCTAACTATAGGACTTTTCAGGATCTTTGCTAGACTATTTAATAATATTAGACCAAACCTTTTTGACCATACAAACTCTTTTTCTCGGAGGAATTCTGGAGAGCAGGTTGAAGGAGTCCCTGGCCAGCTCGGGTTGCTGGCACCGGAAGCCATGCTGCCTGCTGAACTATTGCTTTGAGCACTTTGGACTAATTCTAACTCTTGGTTCATGATTTAAATGAATAGAATTAGTAACTTCAATTTTCCTGTCATAAGGAACAGCCTTATCTTTATTTTTCCCTCTCCCTTTTCATTTGCTAAATTTATGCACTACTATTTCTTATTTCTAAGTTTGGCATTCCACCTGTGGTGTAAGCAATAGGAAGTTCAACAGAGGCCAGAGCCACAGTCAAAGAGTAAGGAAAGACCTTGATTCAAGATGCAAAAAAGTGCTGTACGTTATAATCACCTGCAAAGCTTTTTACACATACCAATGCCTGGGTCTTTCCTCCGATATTTGAATTTAATTGGTCTAGATCATGAGAACCGCTGACTTAGGGCAACGATTGTCAGTGGGGTAGTTTTTCTCCTTAAGGGGACATTTGGAAATATCTGGGAGCGTTTGGGGGCATCAGAATTGGTTGGGGGTGGTGTTACTGGCATCTGGTGGGTAAAGGCCAGGGATGAGGGAAACTGCCGAACAGCCTATGTGCACAGACTTCCTTCTGTGGCAAAGAATCACCTGGCTCGCAATGGCAGCAGTGTAGGGGCTGGAAAATCTTGCTCTAGAACAAGTATTTTGGGGAAAAAGGAAAATAAGTGGTGGGAAGGATATTAGAATAAATGGTCTTAGATTTTTGTCTTCATAAGTTTGAGTTGGAACGGTTGAAATATAGGCACCAGCGTTATGGCCGAGTTCTCAAAGAACCTGGCTACAGGACCAAAGAGGAGGAATTTCTCATGTCTTTAGACCTAGCCTCAGACATGGTGGCAGTTGATGCGTAAAGGAAGGTGAATCGATTTTTGCTTCTTGCTGCAGAGGGGCAGCATTGAAGAGAAACTAATTCTCCACTCCAGGAAAAACAAACAAACAAACAAACAAAACAGTCTTCATTCCTCTAGGAGGTCTTGGGGGGAGGTCTGGTGGGTTTCTGTTCTGACTATAGTATTCCTTAGGCTTCATTGTCTACACATTGCCTGAGTCATTGAAAATCACCTTGAACCAAGTATATTAACAAATACTTTTTCCTGCATTTAGAGCATGCCCACTAAGCCCAAAATAAGTTAAGAATGGGACTCTGTCCCATGTTTCTAGTTCTGGATGCCACTTAGTGGTTGCCATCACTGGTGAAAACCAATACCCTGTGCCCTCCACCTACCTTATTCCTCATTTAATCCAAATTTCTGATCATGATCTCCCTGAGTAGAGGGAGAAGATGGGGAAGGGTCATCCAGCGAAACTCTCCCGAGCCACTTGTCAATTCAAAAATAATCTTCCACATTGATTATTTAAAATTGATCTTGCACTTCCAAGGACATTCATTGGCTTTATTGCCACCGAATTGGTACCTTTGCAGTACTTTACCTCTTTGCTCCCATGATATTACTGGACTGACTTCCAAGAGCTGCAAACCTTAGTTGGCTGCAATTTCTGCAAAACAATTGTCCAGCTTTAGTTCGGAGCAATGTCTGAAAATGGACCGGTTTGCACGCCTCCCTCATATGGACTGACTGGCTGACACGGTGTCTTTAAACTGACACAGAATATGGCCCTTGTTATGACTGGGGACGTTGGGAGGAGAATGCACACAAGCCCTTAGGACTTCAGACTCTCTGCTCCAAATCTTGGCCAAGGAAGAAAGAGAGTGGATCTGTGATCTGGAGGACATGTTGCATACTCATCCATTTAAAAAACGTTTACTAATCTCCAAACTCCTACTAACCAAGCTCTGCGCTGTTCCCTGGGGACAGGAAGAGGAAAACCTTGATCACCAACTGCCCTCAAGGAACTCAGGTGCTTTTAAGGGAAAACGGCCTGACAGGCAAATGACCACATTGGCTCCTACAAAGTTCTCTGATTGGGCAGTGCCCTGGATGCTCTGTTTGGGTGGGAGAAGGGGACGTCCCCTAGCCCTGGGACTGTGAAAGTGAGGAAGGATGGGAGGAAAAGAAATCTAGGAAGGCATCCTAGAGGAAGGGGTATTGAGGTCAGTCTTCAAGGAGGATTAGGATTTGGTCAGAAGGCAGTAGGAAAAGAGCGGCCCAGGCAGATGAAGTAGCACCTAAAAAGGCCAGGGGGCAGAAAAAATGGGGGAAATTGATTATTTTAACTACCCTTCAAACTCTAGATAACTGCTGGGGTTATTACTAGATAGCTATTTAGAGCAGAGTTTTTTGTTTGTTTCGTTTTTACATTTTTGGACCCTAACTCATGCTGAAAAACATTGGCACGCAATGAAACTAGGGTTATGTGATTAAAATGAAAATTCATGAAAAAATACTTAACCTTACTCTGTGTGATGAATCTTGATATTCTCTATTGTATTCTATTCTAATATAATCTATTCCTTTCTGATTCATTGATTTTTTAAGATGCTGGTGCCTACCAACTAAATTGATTTCAGCCTCCACTAGTAGGGTGGGCCTTACAGTTTGAAAAACACTGACTGAGTCTACGTGTGGTCACATTTTGGCTCAGGAAAAGTGGACCATGTTTGATTAGCAGAGCTTGCCATGGGTTCAGGTTAAGCAAATTAGAACCTGTGCCTTGTCTGACGTGCGCAACAGGAAATCAATGAAGGGTCTGAAACGTGAGACTGACATGGTCTGACATACATTTAGAAATATCACTCTGGCTGCAGCATGAGGAGTTTGAGGATGGGAGTAAGAGAGAAGGGTTAGAAAGCTATGGCAGTAATTCAAAGGAGGGGAAGGGAGTGCTGGATCCCAGACAAAGGCAGTAAAGATAGAGTTCATTAACTCCCAAGTAGCACTCAGTGTCACCAGCAGAGCTGCTTGGGCTACCAAGGCAGGCAGCTCTCTTCCTGGGCTGCATCCAAGCTTACCTGCCCAGGTTCTTCCTCGGCACCCTATGGCAGGACGAATAATTTTATGACAGTTCTGTAGCGGCTGGATACCTTTGTATCTCTCATGAAAGGAACCAGAATGCCCAGGCTTCTGCCTCCAGGCAATTTCTTTATCTCTCAATGCCTTCCTTCTGGGCATAAGAATTACTTGGGGTCTCATTAGCAGAGATTCTCAACTGGGCCTGGAGGAAGGCTTTGCCTTCCACTTTTTATCTACGCCTGACTTGTTCCTGCAAACCTTGATGGAAACTTCCAGCTGTAAGTCAATAGCTAAGCTTATGTGAACCCTAAGATAGTCGCTGTAGCTTAGTAATGAGGGGCAAGTCTTCAGACTCAGGATCATCTTGGTTTGAGTACTGGTTCTGCCACTTTCCGCCCATGCGATCCTGGGCATGTTACTTAAAATTTTGGAGGCTTAATTTCATCTGTAAAATGGGGATATATTCCAAGATTGTCAGGAAGATTTAAGAAGATAATGTATGATGGATGACATTTAGTAAATGCCTGAGGACTGGTATCTTAAACAGATGTCTGAAGCACCAACCCCTGGAAGTTCAGCAACAGGGACTCTGCGAAGGCTTGCAAGAGTCCTCCAACAACAGACGGAATGCTCGACCTGTGTGCTCTGTGGCTTAGGTGCCCTGTGAAGCCAGCATGGCTCTGTTCTTAGACTAAGAGAACACTTGTTAGAAAGAGGAAGATGGAAAAAAAAGAACCAGAGAGAGGAAGATTTCTGATGCCCTGAGGCGAATGGGGCAGGAATCCAGAGGCCTCCACACTGGCGAGGTGTCCCTAAGCTATCAGCGTACGTTGATTCATGTAAACAGTACACGTCCCATGATTTGCAAGCATCTAATTTATTAATCAGCCCAGGTGATGGGAGCAGTCTGGGACATCTCCCCTTCTAGTTCCCGCCACATGGTGCCCGCCAGCTTGTCTTTGGTGTCTGATGCTCAGGAGACATGAGTCCCCCAGGAATGGCTTTTCACTCAAGCACCTTCACAGCAATCAGCAGCATTTCAGGATGGGGTGTGTTGGTGTGGTGGGGGTAACTCTGCTTTTTCTCAAATTGCAGGTGTGTTGTTTAGAGGAGGCAGCAAGGCGCAGCCTTCATCTTGAGCACTTGTGACAGCTTCTCTGTGACTCTAGCGGACGCCTGGTTTTATATCATGTTGATGGGGGAGTGTGGTTTGTGTGAGAAAGAAGGAGGTGAATACAAATGATATGGAAGTCTTACTGCTGCTAAACATTTGGGGATTGTCTGATTTCCAAAGGAATCGCTCACCTGTATATATTAATTCAACAAATATCTGTTGTGTCCCTACCATGTGCAAGGACTTTATTAACCTCTGTGACATGTAGGTCTTACTGATCTCTGTTCTTGGAGAGTACTGTACGGTAGCTGGGGAGAGGCAGATCAGCAGTCAAATTGTAACCTTGTATGGGGAAAGAAATACAAAATGGATTGATAATGCAGAGAAGGGGCCCTGAAGCGAGTCTTGCAAGATTAAGGAAGGCTTTCAAGAGGAAGAATTTTGTTTGTTTATTTGTCTGTTTTAAGTTGAGATCTGAACAGTAGGCATTAGGCCAAGGAAGATAGACAGGTGGGTGAGTGTGTGTGTGTGTGTTGAGGTGGTACTCAGAAAGTGACAGACATGTTCCCAGGGTTGCAAGTAGTTCAGACTGAGCTATAGGTAGAGAAAATGTTCACTGCTGGCCAGAGAAGTGAGTAGGGGCTCAGGTCATGATGGTGCCTATGTATCTTGTAGAAAAGACTTTGAACTTTATCCTCAGGTGGTGGTTCCCACACTTTCTCATTTCAAGATGCTTTTAATGTCTCAGAGATTTTGTTATGGGTCCTGTAGGCTAGAGAAATACTAATAATTCTGTTTATTAGGTAGTTAGGTCCAAACAGCTTAATAAAGTATTTATGTCCCGATACAGTTAGTGGCTGCTTGAAAAATAATACATGCACATCTAAAGGAAAAAAAAAAAAAAGCAATGTTTATTTTATTTGTAAATAACTGCAGTTACTACTTCTCAAAACTGGCAATTGCTTTCCACTCTCATTTCCTGTTCTTAATTAATTTTTCCGTAGCACTTTGTAATTGCACCAACTGCCAAATACCTGGCTTCACAAAGATATGCCATCATTGAAAGGACTGTAGTGTGTTTTAAGGTTGAAACTGGGAACTTCCTCAAGTTGGTAGTTTTTATGATACCCAATAAGTGTCAAGTGTACCTCATTTCCCTCGAACATTTGTCATGTCCCACTGTGCCCCTGTGAGTTTGCTGTCGTGCTCTGCAGTATCACAGCACACGATTTAGGAACGAGGTCCTAAGGACAATAGGGAGCTCTTTAGAAGATTTTGCCCAGAGACAGAGTATGTTCAGGTCATCCTCTTAGAAGCATCAGTCCTGCTAGAAAGGAGAGAGATGTATTGATGGAGGAAAGGTCAGAGAGGGTACAAAATGTACGGCAGGAAAAGGAAAAGCTATGGCAGTGACCCAGGTGAGAGAGGAAAGTGTCTTGGGTTAAAGTAGCATCAGTGGTGATTTGAGAGAGAGAGAGAGAGAGAGAGAGAGAGAGAGAGACAGACAGAGAGAGAGAGAGAGAGACAGAGAGAGAGAGACAGAGAGAGAGATGAGAGATAGAGAGAGAGAGAGAGAGACATGATAGATAGATAGTTTTTTTAATTTTTATTTTGAAATAATGATAGATTGGTAAGAAGTCGCAAAGATAATACAGAGAGGGTCTATGTCTGCTTCACCCAGTTTTCCCTAAGGGTTAACATCTTAAATAACTGTAGTGTAATATCAAAACCAGGAGACTGATAGTGGTACAATGTGCGTGTATAATTCCCTGCTATTTTTTCTCATGTTTAGATTCATGTAAACACCACCACAATCCAGATACAGAGCAGTTCCGTCGCCACGAAGGTGTTCCTTTGCTCTTGCTTTATAGTCACCCTTTCCCTTCTCCTCTACCATCTCTAAGCCCTGACAGCCACTAATTTGTTCCCCATCTCTATGATTTCACTATTCAAGAATGCCATATAAAAGAAATCTTAACTTGCGATGCTTTAAGGAGATGGAAGACTCAGTATTTGACTATGATGGTTGAAAGGGAGGGGAGACTTGAGATGCAATAAACTTGACAAGATCATACCTTAAGCTATGAATCCCTGTATCTAGGTTAAATAGGAAAAAGGCGGGCGGGGGGGGGGGCAGCGTAATTTTCTAACTTGGTCAAAGAGGTGGATGCCGGTACTTTTCATAAGATAGGGAGTCCTGGAAAGCAAAGAGACTTTTGGGGGGTTGTGTACATTTGGAGATCATGAGTCAGCTTCGGAAATGTTGAATTTACACTCCCCGGAACAGTTAAATAGAGACTCAGTAGACAGTTGTTTTATAAATGGTTCTGACCCTCAAAAGAGAGAGCTCGGTAAAATAAATTGTAGTATTCAGAGTCATCAGGTTAGCAGTGGTAATTGTAGATATTCCTTGGGGAGGTAGATGTTCACTCATGGAGGAGCCTATTTAGGGTGTGCAGAAAAAAGCATTGAGAAGTTGAAGAATGGCCAGTGATAAAGGAGGAAAATCAGGGACATTTGGTGCCATTGAAGTTAAAATAAATGAATGTTTAAGAAGGAAGGTGTGGGTAATCAGAGACCATGGTTTCTGATATATTACATAAGAATAGAATTGAAAATAGTCTTTATATTTAAATTTTGACCTTGGCAAGAGCTGTTTAAATGGAATGTTGGGGACAGAAGTCAGATTGCAGTGTGTTGAAAAGTAAGTGAGAAGCAAGAGTGAGCAGATTTTTTTTTTTTTTAAGGAAACATTGCTATGAAAGGAAGCAGAGATTTGAAATAAAGAGGGTTTTTGTTGTTTTTGTTTTCTTTGGTTTCTAAGAGGGAAGAGACCATTAAGAGAGAGAGAAACTGATGCTGAGGATTATTTTTATGAAGCACTTCCCCAAGAGGCAAGGAAGTTAGGGGTCAGAGCACACAGACAGTGGTAAAAGGAGGGACACCTTTCAGTTGAAATAGGAAGAAAGAAGGGAAAGAGAGGTGTGGGTGCAGATAAATCTATTGCTTTTTCTCGTGGAGATGTGAATGGACTTCTCATGGTTTCTGTTCTCTTTGTGAAGTAGGGTATGAAACCAGTCGCTGAGGAAGGGGTACTGGGGAATGGAAAAAAGGTTTGTACTATTTGGAGAAAACTTGCTGTAGTTAATCTGCAGAACAGTAGAAGGATCTGATGAAGGAAACAAGACAATGAACAGGAAGTAGTTAGGGCTTTCATAATGATGGCGACCACCGATTTATAACAGCTGTAGTCTGTGCAGCTGGGGTATTATTCTCCAAAAGAACTGAAAATTCGAGGAAAGAGCATGGATGGTGAATGCGGGTTCAAACAGGGTAAGAGGTTGCCAGGTGGATGAGATGGAAGGGCAGTTGGGTCAAGGAGTTACACGTATTGGCCAAAAGTAAACCTAGAGATGGATGGTTGGATCTAAGTCGATCCAAAAGGAAGTGAAGACAGTGGATCGTGGATCAAGGGAAAGGAGGTCATCATGGGCCTGGGAGCAGATGTGATAAGACAAATCAGAGACTGGAATGTTTTAATACAATTATGTCAGAGTTAGCGGGGCTTTGGGAGATGACACATTCTAGTTCTAGGAGTCACCAAGGGAGGAAGGAGGCTGGAAGAGGGAGGGAATGAAGATCATTGCAATGCAGTATGTCGGGGGGCTCAGACACTGAAAATATCGGATGTTAGGCACTTGGGGGGAAGACACAGTCTGAAAGTTAAATGCTGCAGCATTCGATTAACATAAGAGAATATTTTGGAAGTAGGTTATTTAACACAAGGAAGAAATGAAGGAAGAAGACGAGGTAGAGAACTCAATCTGCAACAGAAGATTTGCATTTGAGGATTTTTACCTCCTTCTCCATTAGATCTTTGAATAAGAATCTATCCTCTCTGATCCTCAATTCCCTCCTCCTTAAAGAGGAACTTTCAATCCTTACCTCCCCCAGAGAGCTGTAGAGTGTGATGCTCGAAAGAGAAAGTGGAAGTAAACCCTACACTTTCATGTAAATATGGGCCCTATTGTTCCTGTTTACAGGCACCTGGGACTGACGTTGGATTCCTTCTGCTGTTCTGATGGAAGATAGCACTTCAATATCTAATAATTGCATTTGAATGGCCTGATTTCAGAATATCATTTTAGGATAACAAAGCAAACTGGCAACTGTAATATTGGAGACGAACCTTAGATGTCCTATCTTTTAGATGTCCAGAATAAAGGCGCAAGAACAGTTGACCCAGACAAATTGACCGATGAAAGGATAACTTGTGCTCCAACATAATGAGTTCAATATTCTTTAGATTTACGAAAAGGCACTGGGGCACCCAGGCCTGAGATGCTTGTCAGCAAAAGGGAAATGTAGACAGTATTACACAGAGTTCTCTAACAGCTTCAGCTTGACCCGCTTCTAAATAATAATTATAACAATTGTTTTTGTTGTCCTTTTTATTCTATTATTATTATTATTATTATTATTATTATTATTATTATTAAGCAGGGCAAGGAAAGGGACTACTAGAGAGGAGGGGTTTTTCAAAGGGAGAATGTTCAGGACGTGGAGACTCCTTACCATGTAACTCTCCACTCTTGATGTTGCAAGTTGAGCCCGAATGAATAGGGTCATGGGAGGAATTCCAAAACAGAATCCAGCTGGAATTCATTCCAGAACCAAGCATCACATTGAAAAATAAAACAGTACACATGGAATGTAACTAACAAACTGTGTTATGATACTGAATATTCGTAACAGCGAAATAACCTAATAGCTTTCTGGAGTCATTTGATCCTCACAAGAACCCTATGTAACAGCTACTACTTTAACCCCATCTTACAGATGAGGAAACAAAGGCTCATGGAAGTATTTTGCCCAAGGTCACACAGCTGTGATTCAAAGCCAGTCAGTGTGCTTGTGACCACTGGCTCCACAGAGTGCTGGGGAGGGGAAGGGAGAGCAGCCCTGGGGACCAAGGAGCCTGTGTCCTACTTTATCCTTGGCACTGAATCGCCTGTGACCTGAGCACATTTTCCTTCTCTAATCCTTCACACTTCACATTCTTCCTTCTTCGTGTTCTCTTGTTTTTCTTTCCTCTTTCCACTCTTTTTGCTTTTCTTCCCATTCAGATGTACCTTCCATATGTCATGCTTTTAGCATTCACGAGGCACTTTCTCGTATGAGGTAGGTAACACTAACCCATTTTAAAGAGAAGGCAGCCAGAGCTTTGAGCAGCTGGATGATTTGTCCAGTGTGATATATCTGGTAAGAGATGGAACATTGACTTGCATCCAGGCCTTCTGACACATCTTTCAATACTCATTTTAACAGTCCCACAGCTGCTTTCTTGTTTGATGAGCCCCTCTTATCAATCGCTAGTGCTCAGTTTAGGTGTGTCATTCATGCTGATTGCGACACTTTTTGAAGGAGAATGGGGGAGAGTCTTGCAAACATGCAGCGCTTCACCTTGTGCATGCATAAAGATTCAGAGATGATATTTGAATGAAGGAGGAATGAGGCATATACAGTTCTTACATGATTCCCTGGGTCCTTCAGCTCCTCAGAAGATTTCAGAAAAATAACTCTCATTGAATGTCATCTCCTGACTCTGGGAACAAAGTATTTTTTCTAAGATCGTTTTCTTAAAGTTAGCAGATTGACGTGGTATCATTAAAAACAACTAATTCATCACACTTTAGGGTAGAGATGCTTCTGTCTCTTGCTGGTGGAGGTTGATAGATGGAAGATGCATAGCTGTACCTATTAGCCATCCTATTTCAGTCTACTCTATAGTTCTCTTCCTTTTTTTGGATTTTATTCTTTTGCTGAGTACCACCCACCTACTTCTGGGAGACAAGGCCAGGTGAAAGATATCTTCAGATGTCTCAACTTTCTCATCTACTTGTCATGAGGTGCTGGATTTTCAGTAGTAACTTGGAAATTGGTCTCTCAGAGAGAACCAGAGAAAGTAGTCCCTGGCAATGGACCGATATCTATTATGTGCAGGGATCTTGTGAATTTGTATATACAGAGCATGCACTACGGATCAGAGAATTCCTCATTGTCTAGCACCAGAGAGAAAACTGGTGGTGGTTACTGGAAGGCAATGTCCCAGTTGAGAAATTTTTTAATGGTCCAAGTTGCTAGGTGATGGGAGGGAGCACTTTGATAGAACCATGGGGCAGTCACTCTCCAGTCATCAAAGCGATTGTAATTAGCATATTCTGACCAATGAGAATGTAAGCACAGGTGGGAACTTGGCTTCAGTGAGGATTGATACCCTTGACAACCTAAGGTTGCATAATTACACCTAAAAGGGATACGGTCCTGTCAGTTGTCTGACTGAGAGAGCACCTTTTTCTAATTTTTATATGGACTCTGTTGTATGAGTGGAATTCCTGAGAGTCAAATTAACAATCTAGGAAATACTCCTGCTGCGTTATTGACGTTTTATCTAAGTCTTCCCTAGCAGCCTCTCCTCTTGGTGATTTCAATCAAAAGCTGCTCTTTCTTCCTCTCTCCTTGGGTAATCACACTCATGCCCATGTCTTCCATTATCACCTACATTCCAACAAACTCCCAAATATCTATTTCAGCTTTTGTCTATCCTCCAAACTCCAGAATCCTTTCCCCAGCTTCCAAATGGATATTTCCACTGGATTCTTTCATGAAATATCAGAATCCTTATTTCCCTCCTTCTCTTCCAACTGACTTCTCTATGTTCTCTCTTAGATAATAGCATCGTCATCCGTCAAGGGTCCAAGCCGGAAGGTGGGACAGGATTCTTGAGTCGTTCTTCTCCCTTACCCAAGAATAATATTATAGTAATAATAATAATAATTTTATAGTAACTGCTAATATTCGAGTGCTTACTATGTGTCAGACTCTATGTAAACCACATTACATGGACACTATCACTTAATTCTTCCACTAACCTATGACGGTTGCCCTGTATCATTACAGAGGAAATAAGCAGTTTGCCCAACATTGCAGTTTGTAGGTAAAAGACTAGGGTTCGAGAGCCAAATTTGTGTTCTTCATCTCCTTGATATACTGCTCTCATATTCAATTAATCACCATCCTTCCTCTTGTACACGTCTTCCAATTCAAGCACTTTTCCCTGTCGTAGGTCTTTTCTCATTTCCCCATTACCTGTTTCCTGAGTTGGTGATCTCTAATGATTGTGCATCCTTATCATTTAAAAAAGCCTATACCACCATATATTTATGTTCATTTACATATTATAAACATGGAAGCTATTTATGTTCATTTACATGTCGTGAACATGTACTAATATGTAGTGTTCATTATTATACTAGCACGGACATAGACATTTTAAAACACAAGAAAGAATAAATAAGAACAGTTAAACATTTTTATAAAGTACTTTCGTTTATTGCTTAACAATGTGTTATTGAGTTATGAATAGATGTTAACTCTAATGCCAAATATTCTTTTTGATTATTTTAAATCTGGAGGAGAAAAGTAGCAGACACAATGGCTTTGTCATGGTTTTTCAGTTTATACTATAGCTGAAGTACTTACCTCAGGGATAGGAGAGTTATCAGCTCCTACGCCATTTTCTCTTGTTTGTGTTATTGGTCTTATCTTCGATTGGTAGTTTCTTTGTTGGAAACTTTCAAAGCTATTTTTCCATAGGAAGGTTGTCTTTGTCTATCCTGCTTGAACTTTATCTGCATCCTGTAAGTTAATGTTTTTAATCAGATTTGGGGGAGTTTTCAGCTATGATTTCATTAGATATTTTTTCCCCCTCGTTTCTCTTTTGGTGCTCTGACTACACGTGGTTTGGACTATTTGTTTTCAGACATGTCTCTGAGATGCCGTTCATTTCTTCAGTCTTTTTTTCTGTTATTATTTGATTATATAATTTCTTGTCTGTCTTCAAATTTACTTTTTTTTCCTCCGCCATTTCAGTTATGCTGTTGAGCCTGTGTTATGAACTTTTAAATCTTAAGCTTTTCCATTTTTTTTTTTACGTATCGTTTCCACTTCTCTGTTTTGTTTCCTTGTTTATTCATTGTTTTCTTTATAACTGCTGCTTTGAAATCTTTGGTAAATCCAACATCAGGGTTTGTTTGGAGTTTCTCTTGTCTGATTTTTTTCCCCCTTTTCATGGATTACATTTGTCTTTTCTTTGCAAGTGTAGTAATTTGGGGTTGAAAACTGGACATTGCAAATAACACGATGCAGTACTTTTGGATTATGTTGTATTTTTCTGAACATTTGTTGTTGTTTGTTGTTGTTGTTTGCAGTTAGCGCGCCTGGACTTATTGCTGTGACATTTGTCTCAGCTCTGGTGTGCAGACACTAATATGCCAGCTTTGCTTTCATGACTTCCAGCTGCTGGTTTATCAGCTTGGTCTCTGCCGGTCTTCTGTGTACCTATGCAATTTTGTGGTCTGCCAAACATCTGGGGTGAGACTGTGCTCCAATTTGAAGGATCTCTCTCTTTATTTTGTTTTGTTTTTATTTTTTTATTTTTATGTCTAAGGATTTCTCTACCCATTTAATTTTCAGCTCTTCTGTGTACTTTTGGTTTTATCTTCTGAAACTTTAAGCCCATAAGGATTCAAACTTTGCTGCTTAAAGTGTGCATATTAGGATATACACTTCGTTTTTAAAAAGCAGCAATTGTACATATTTTTCTCTGTGGAGTCCTATAACTAATGGGTAAATTCTTTTCTGCTCTCTGCCTTCCTTTCCACCAGGTCCCCTGGTGGCTGTCTTACACCTGCGTAGTTTAACCATCAGCAAGTGATTTGGGCAGAGTTTTTCATTCAAATTTTGGTTCTCACACCTTGTGTTATTCTCTTACTGCCAACATTCTCGCTTATAATTTTCTCCTGATCTTCCCTTCCTGACTTCTGTTCTCTGCTCTTCTGAGCCCATGAGGTGGCAGGTTTCCAACACTGTGGCCTTGGGGCTGGGAAGCACCCTCAGGCTGAAAAGCCATAAGACTTGAAATTCCTACCTTTTTCTGGTTTCAGTTTTTCAAGAATAACCTCTCCTTTGGCTTTTGTCTGCTTTGGGGTACTTTCCTTTATCTTTAAATAGCTGCTGTTGCTGTGTTTCTTTTAAAGCTTATCTGGCTTTTCTAGTTGTTATCTGTAAGAGGTTTGTCCTTGACCACTTTGCTCTGATGCCTTTACCAGAAGTTCCTGATTTACTTGTTTATGGATCACTGTAGATAAATCTACCAGTAGGAGAAACATAGGGTATAAAGCTTGGGCCAGTAAGGAAGCTATCAAAATTCCCCGGGCAAGAGATAGTAATGGTTTGGTCTAGGTGATTTTAATGGAGTTTGTGAAAAATCATCAAATTTAGGAAGTTTAAGATGAGAGGATTATGCCAAGCCATGTGACCAGTTAAGGATGTAAAATACCATGTAGTCTTCTGACTTATGTCACTGGGTTATGGGCCAAGGCCTGGGTTCTTCTGGTTCCGGAGCTGATCAGAGCTTAGAATGAGTCACTACTGGGACACTCAGCACTCTTTGGTCATTATTTGTGGTGGTTAGGGCTCTGCATGAGATTATGTCCTTAAGGAAGATTCACAGCCAGATTAATGGGGGATCTTAGACATGTCTCTTCTCATTTTCCATATATCAAATGGGGCACCAAACTCTACTTTTTCTGCCCTCTTATTTCCTTTCTCTCACCCTAATACATACCATCAGCTTCTCTAAGTCCCGTAGATACACGATAGCCTCCCGGTTAGATCTTCTGCTTGCACAGAACAGCTCGACCTCACTGATTTTCTAAAATGAAGGGCAAACTATACTTTACTTCTTCTCTGTCATTTTCAGTGGCTTCTAGTACTTACAGATATAAAATCCAAATACTCCAGCTTCATCTTCCAGTTATTTCCTTACTATTGGATTTCTTGACAAAGGCAGGGCCATACCTCGTTACTTAATACTCCCTGGATTTCGTTCACGCTGCTCTGCCTCTGTGCCCTTGGTCATCCTGTTCTTTTGCCCTTTCTTCTTCTCCTCCATTTTCTGCCTTTTGAAACTATATTCAGACTTCTAGAATTGGTTTCAATGACACCTCCCTCTTCATTGCATTCACCTCTTTTCATTTGATTCACATATTTTATTGAGCACTACTATGTGCCAGGCACTGTGCTATATCCCAAGGCTGGGAGGTTGAGTAAGAAGCTAAGATTTCACCCTTTTCTTCTCCAAAGCCTATTCCTCCTAGCCTCTGTTTCACCTGTGATGCATAACACATCGTAGGCACTCATTGATTGTTGCTTAAATGACTGCTGAGAGACATTATTTTGCTTTCTGTTTTGTATTTTTGCTGCCCTTTTCCACTTCTTCTCATCACCACAGGGAGTCTATTGAGATGAGGTCAAGGTTCTCGTTCTCGTAGGCCTGAAACGAGATTTCATTAACCGATGTCACCATAAAAAGAAAGGGGGGTTCATGTTCTAGTCTTCCATTCTTTCTCCGAAGTATATAGTATTATTTTTGCATATATCAGGTCACCAATTTATAGCTGAGGTATGCAAAAATGATCAAAAAAAGGTGGGGGGGGATGCTGAGTGATAACTGTTGCCTCTTACATATCTGGCCTCCAAGAGTCACATACTGACAACATCATTCACAGGGAATTATTTATAGAAAGCTACTTGGAGATTGAAGTCATTTGTCCTCCTTAAATGAATCTCTTCAGGTGAGGTGAGAAGAAAGAAGGATGGTGGAAAGAAGTCCTTGCATACAAATAGACCACACAGTCAACACCCACCCACCCATCTGATCTGGTTCTGCAGTGTAATATGTAAACCTTGGCCCAAAGACAAGACATGTTTTTGCTTGGCCCGTAGTGAGTTCTGGGGGAGGGGGAAGAGTTCAAAGAAAAATCCACATATCTGTTTGATGTATGCTTTTTTTGAAAATTGATAAGTCTGATAAACCTTTGCCATCATTTGTGCAGAATATCAATGGTCTGGTACTGTGTTACAGCTGCTCCCTTCAGATGTGGTTAGTGCTCAGACTTTACCACTAAGAGTATCGTACATACCTGTACACTTGAGCATTACTTCTGAAGGCTGTTGAGATTTTGATTTCTTGGGTTATTCGTATTGCCTTATTTGTAGGTCTGTTTCTCTGATCTTCAGGGAATAAGTCCAGTGGAACAGGCTCAGTGTTCTGATATATGTCACCAATCATATCATAACTACCCTGCCATACAGCTGTGACTATAACATTTCTACTGATAAGGTGTTTATGGTCCGGAGAAGTTAATGGACTTGTCCCAGGTAACACAGAAAATAATGAGAGCTAGGATTCAAACCTAGAGCTACCTACTCCCAGAAGAGTAGGTGGAATACAAGTAAAAAAGTGAACCATCTCTGAGCAGGGATAATGAGGGAATTTCATCTTGCGATGATATATTAAGGATGTTATTCAGGAAGTGTTTCTTGGAACCGGGTCCCTCTTATGAATGAACACTCTCAAAAGGGAGAGCTTAAAGCACCATGTGTGAATTATTTAAAGCTAAAGTGCTTCGTACCCTGTAAACTGAGAATTTGAAATAATCTAAGATTGGGTCCTTAGAGAGCAGAAATAAATCAGATGAGATTTGTTAGGTGGGTTTTTTTCCCCCACTCCTATGTCAAATTTCTCTCTGTCTTTGATTTTCTCAATGTGAAATCAATCAGACAATTTGGCTATTTGGGGAAAAAAAAAAAAAAACAACAGCTAACCATGTTAGTACAATTCAAATGTTTCAAGAATCCGGAGACCCAGAAAAGCGTTTAAAGTCTGTCTAGTACTTACTTTTCATTTTCCATCGAATAAGCTGAGACAAGAGTGGTTAGATGACTTGATCAAAATTATGCATGTATTAATGCTAGACAGATGGCTAGAACAGCCCAGTGAGTTACCCTGTCCTCTTAGATGGCCTCTCATAGCAGGTTCGATTGTCTCTGATCTTTCAAAATATCAGACAGTACTCTGCTGACATTTAAAATCAGAGCCTTGTATTGTCAATTATCTTGTTTTTACCCAGTTAGACCAAATTTTTGTATATCCAAAGACTGTACACTTTATTCTTTATATTCCCAAGTACATAGTAGGCTTGCGTTAAATTTAATGTCTTTGTTAAAAAAAGATGATGATGATGATGATGACATTCTTGGTGCCCTCAGCTATGCAGAAAATATACTCTTTATGCTGGGAAAAGTTGCTGACAACAGTGATGTTGGCGGTGACAGAGATCAGTGACGGCAGTTTTCTTGGTGGTGACAATCTCTCTCCAGCTGGTGCCAATGCAGGCGTTCATGTTAACGATGAAGGTGATGGTAATGACGATTTCGAAAGTGTTGCTAATTGGAGGAGGATAATAAGTATTACTCCATTTCCAGGTTGCTCAGCATTTTGCCCAGAGATGTTTGTAGTTCTGTTTGAAACCATTCTAGTATGAGCTGGATCCTCCTTCTACAAAAGAGAGAGGATGAGAGAGAGAGGAGAATGCGTAGGTAGCATATCCCAACTGAAAATCAGAAGACAGGCCCTGATGGAGCCTCCGGGGAGATAGTGTTTCTTCTTGAACGATACTGGACACTGCTGGGAATCCGCTGGGGACACAGAAAGCCTGGTGGGTAGTCAGAGGAGGGGACAGCAAAGAGAGAATGGATAAATAAAATGGGAGGAAAGGAGGGCGGGAGGCAGGAAGGCAGGAAGGCAGGAAGGCAAGGAGAGGAAAGGTGTAAAGAGTCTGAGACCCAAAGACCTGAACTTGACGTTCTCTCTATGGTATTAATCCCTAAGTACCACACTTGGATGATCATATGTGTAATTAGATTAAGGTTTATGTGGATGCCTCTGGAGTCACACGTATCTAAATTGAAATCGTACCTCTACCACTTGTTAGCGGTGTGGACCTTGGATAAATCAGTTAACTGCTCGGAGCTTCAGCACCACCCTAGCTATAAAACAGGAACATTCTTATTGAACTTTCCTGCTGGTGAGAGATAAACGTAGGTAAGCGCTTGAAGTCAGATTCCTCAGCGCCTGCCACATACATGCGCTTCCCTCATTTCCTTCATTCCCGCTGCCGTCCCTGTTCTGTTTTGAATGGGCAGGTCCATTCCGCTCCAGCCCCATGAGAACCAAGACATCTTTCTCGCTGGTTTGTTTCATGTCCTGATTTCAGTGATTGCCTACAACTTTTTTTTTTTTTTCCCTGCCTGCAAGAACTTGATTAGTATGCGTGGAAGTGACCAGTCCACTTCACACTGCAGCAGGAACCAGGGCGGAGCAGTGGCCTTGGGAACCATGCGATGCATTTCTCAATGGCAGACAGAATGAACCTGGGACAAGCTAAGCTTTGCTTGTTACAAAAACTCTGTCATAAATTAACGTAAAGATGCTCTTTTTCCTCACCAGCCAGAGGACGGGCGTTGCAGTAGGCAATTAATCTTGGCTGATCTATATTAAATATTTATCTGCTGAAATGAGCCCAGTATTGTAGTGGTATTTTTCATTATAGGACTTTATTATTTCCAAAGAGATTTCCATGTGCCGGCTCCCTTGTACATATTAAACCCAAATTTCCTGTGGAATGACACATCTTTCTTGGCGGCAACATTTTTTCTCTGTAACTAGCTACTGATATGTTGGAATTTACAGGCTGATAAACACATTTATTGAAAGGGAGGGAGTGGAGGTATCTAGTATTTGCTTTCCTAATAAAAACCCAGGGAGAGGCTGGGAAGGTAGAAATTGGTGCCCATATTCAGCAGCCTTTGGTGAGGAGCCAAGAAATTGAGATCTGCTCCTGGAACAGCCCTGGGGGAAGGGGGAGGGGAAGAGTTGCTTTGGTGTGATAGTCATTACAATTTTTGCATTTGAATAGGTCTTTTACATTCATTTCCACTATCTCTTTTGATCCTCAGAGCCAGCCCAAGAAAGAGGTAGGAGTATTTCCCTTGTAGAAATGAGACTGAAGGTTAAAAGTTTTTGTCAAACACAGAGATGGGGCAGGGCTGGGACTGGAACACTTGATCTGATGCTATCAGTTGAGTTCGGGATGCTGGCCTGTCCCACACTGCCTCCCACAGGGAGAAGAGGAAAGTGCGACTTCATTAGCTGTTGCATCTGCATATGAAATCTGGTATTCAAGTCACTGTTAACAGTGATGGTCAGCCGAGGTCTAAGCTGTGTCTCTAGAAAGCACGGGCATTTCCAAGGGCAGCTAAAAGAAAAAGAAGAGTGATGTAAAATGAACGCGCCAAGAATCAAGAAAGGGGAGGGAAGGAAAGAAAAAAGAAGAAATCTGATGGCAGGCTTTTCAAGCATTAATGTGCGTTCACGTCAGCTCCACATCTTATTAAAAATGCAGATTTGGATTCAGCGGGTCTGGAGTGGGACCTGGGATTCTGAATTTCTAGCGAGCTCCCAGGTGGCACCTTGGTTCAAGGACTATAATGTAAACAGCCAGGCGGTGAGGAACAGGCCTGGGGACAAAGTAGGAGGGATGACAGCATAAGACATCTGTGTGATCCTTGCCCTAGAACACCTGAGACGAGTAAAGTGTTGTGTAATTCCACCACCCCTTTTTCTTTTATTCTTAGGGCTAAGCTTGGGTTCCATGAAAGTAGCGGGTACTTTTGTGATCTTTCGGTTCAGTGATTCTCAAATGTTAGCCTGCATCGTAGTCACCTGGAAGACTTGCTCAGACAGATTGCCCGGCCCCACTCAGAGCTTCTGAGTCAGTAGGTCTGGGGCAGAGCCAAGGATCTTGCATTTCTAGCTACTTCTCGGGTGATGCTGATGCTGCTGGTTCAGCCAGGGACTTTGAAGACTCATTTTCTTTCAACCCCTTTATTTTAGAGAACAGCAGAAGAGGCCCAGAGAGGGAAAATGACTTCGTTTATGCATATAAGACCAGTGAGAAGCGGATTCAGGCCTCAAACTCTGTTAACTCCTAGTCTGGTCCTCTTTCTACTTTTCCGTAGCTCTGTATCCTCGGCCAGGTCCTAGCATCAATTTCTGTCCCTAAAGAGGCATAAGAGGAATCTAAGAAGTGGTGGTCAGTGAGGATGATGACTTGGGCGGTTGTGATTAATATAACCTTCTTCCCAGGGGCAGAGCACTTTTGTGTGTGTCGTCCGCACGAAACGCACAGCCGCGAAGGGTAATCTGTCACCTCGCCCTCTCCTCTCCCCTGTGACCAGCTATTACCCTCCCTTCGGTTTCACTCAACGTGAAAAGCCGTCATTTCTGGGCAAAATTAAATTGGAGGGGAGGGGTTCGAAAATAAAAGAACATCCTTGTTTCTCACTCGCCTTTTGGAATTTTCTCTTTCGTCCAAGGTTATATAGCTCCCGGTGTTGCTACATATTGAATTTTTAAAAGGCTTTTCTGTAACAGTGACAGTGGAGATGGGCTTATTCTTCATTGCTTCCATTCTTTGGTTTCTCCCTTTTTCTTTTGTTACCCATTTTTCTCCTTCCTCCCCATTGCTCTTTATGTTCTTCCTTTCCTTCCTCTCCCACTTTCCTCTCTGGATCCCTCGATCATCACGTCCAACTTACTTGTCTCCCAGGGGGAAAACCAAGATCCAGAAAGCTTCATTCCTGTATTGCTGGGCCTTCTAGCAGGGGCATGTCCAGGATTTCAGCGCTGCTCAGCTGCCGGGCCAGGCTGGACCCAGTGTTGGGCACCTTCCCATGGGGGGTTCTAGCCATTTTCCATCTCAGAAGCGTGCTCGAGTTTAGCACACTCCTCAAAGTGACAGCTCTTCTACCTGGAGTAATTCTCAGGCAAGGACACAGGTGAGGTGAAACCGAGGGTAAAAGGTCTTGTCCAAACCACTCAACCCCTTAGAGGATGCAGAGAAGCCAACACTCTCAGACCTTATTGATGGAAGTGCAAATCGGTATTTTGGAGAATTAAATATGGCCATATCCTCAAGAAATACAATGTGTGCAGAGATCTGTACTTACAATATTTTCCACAGCACTGTTAGACTAGACAACAAAGGACAGAAAATGCAAACAGCCTGAATATTATTAATATTAATATCAGTAAGGATTGTTCAAGTAAATTAGAGTGCATCCTTATAATACCACAAAGCCAGTAAAAAGAATAGAGACAGCTATGTGTACTGATCTGAAAGAAAAAAAAACATGATATATTGTCATGTGAAAAATAAAGCAAGTTGCACACATGACCTGATTTTTGCTAAAAAAAAAAAAAAAAAGTATAAGTGTCTATAGGCACAGATGCTAGATTTCATAAGAATAAGTAAAAGAAATAAGAAGTATGGAACTACATAATGAACTACGAGATGGATGACTTTTAATATTTTTCTAAAAAGAACTCGCCTTCCCCAGTCTTCATATTCCTTGGCAAGGCTCATTATTTCACTTGCCCATAGAAAATCCCATTCAGCCTTAATATCCCTCCCTCTCTCCCTTCCTTCTGGTTTTCTCTTTGCTCTCTCTTTCTCGCTCTCCTTTTCTCCTCCCCGCTCTCTTTCTCCTCATACACACCATGTAAGTGATTTTTAAACGCTTACATCAATGCGGAAAGACCCACAGAGAGAGAACACTAGTATCCTGGCGGTTCTTCCGCAAAGGCAAGCTGATTGATTGCAGATTGCAACCAGCTCCAACTTTCTGTCCCAAATGACAAATGAAGAGCTCTTAAAAACAGAATAAAATATCCCAGATGAGGAGAACTGTCTCTGCCAGGCCAGGCATGAAAGGCAGTGAACAATGAGGACCGTGTGTAATTCCTGACCTATCGGTAGCCTGTCTCATTTCTACACTCACGGAACCGGTGTCAGCATTCCTGGCTGGGCTCCTTGGCTTGGCACTCACGCTCCCTCCACCATTCATCCCAAAGCCACAATTATCTCCATCACCTCCCTTTCCTGCACCTTCGTGCTGGGTGGCTCTGAGTAGGTCCCTGTTTCGTCGACGACACTCTGTGACTTTACTCTCATTTCCTTTATTAAAATCCTAAGCAATCTTCAAGACCCGGCTGAATCCTTCCTCCTCTGAGAAGACTTCTTTCATATACCCCTGCTCTTTCAGAATTAACAAACGCCCAGTTGCTCTATTACTAGAGCCGTTATTTAATGTGGCATTGTACTTCCCCAAGTTGGTGCCAGGTCTTCACCCCATCATGTTGAGGACAGGAATTATGTCTTTTTCTTTGTATGCTGAGTATCTCCTCATAGGTAGTAGATGTTCAGTGAATGAAATAAAGGATGAATGAGGAGGAAATGATTAGGCAATAAATTGAGCAGAGAGATTCCTGGGTTCAGTTAGGCCTACTAAATAATTACTACTAAATTTCAGTTGGGCTTCATTCAACGGCATTTAAAAATACTAGACAATTTACTCATGCCCTCACCATCTAAAACCAATGTGTCTTTTTCCTTGTATGTTACCATATATCCACAGCCCTAACATTAATTTTCTCAACACTTGCCTGAGTTCAGAAAAGTCTCTCCTGAGATCATCTACCATTTTCCTTATGTTGGACATTTTATTTTATTACCATCTCTTCAGAATTATAACCGAGGCTGTTATGATCCTCTTTGTGCACATAGCATTTTTCTTCTTTTGAATTTTTTTCCTTAGGATAGATTCCCAAGAGGAGGATTATTAGGTCAAAGCATATGTACATTCCTATAAGCCTCATTAATTTTGACCCCACTAATTCAGAATTTATGCTGATTTGGGCAGGTAATGAGCTTTTTCTTCCTCTCTCTTTTTGAAAGGAAAACTGCTAAATAATAAATTGGCATGAACACAATTTCCAGAGTGCTATTGACAATATTTCACGCATTTTAAGCATTTTTGTAGGCAACTCTTTCTTGCGTATGGGATTGATATGTGAATTATAATTTATTCTCATCAGTTCAGTAGTGCAGCCTTGAATGATCAATATTTGGTTAACTAATTCCCACCTTTTTCTACACAATCGATGTGAACGGAACTTCGGCTACCTCTGAAGGGTCCCCCACTGATTTCATCTGATACACAGGTAATAAGCACCTGAGACTTGCTGGGTACTATAGGTGAAGACACTGGTAAATAAGACAGAGCCCCTTCCCCCTGGGAGCTCAAGTCTCCCAAGGAAGACTGGCAGATGACGAAGGCTACAGGTAGGTCAGGGAAATGCTGGATATAGACAGCACCTCAGAGGGGCACCTCATGGAGCCAGGGGCCAGGGCAGAGTTCCGGTGGTTAATCAGAAAGCAGAGCTGAGCTCTGAAGGAAAAGAGGGAGTTTGCCAACCAAAGACTTTAAATGGGGGATATGTGTTGTAGTCACTGTCTCTATTAGATGATGTTTGTGTGTTTTCGAATATTAAATTACTGAGCTTTTTCAGTAATTCAGACTGAACTTCCCCTAAACAGCCTGAATTTGTGCTGTTGCTTTACCTCTGTCCTCTGAAAAGAGCACTGGGGAGAACCTGAGAAGATAGGAATTCTAAGCTTGGCTCTGTTATTGATTTGCTCTGAGCCCTAGCAAATCAGTGTACGTGTCTGAACCTCAGTTTTTCCATCAACGAAATGGAAGTAAAGTATTATATCTGTTTCCTTAGTTGGGGTATGATGAGTATAAAAAAAGTCATTGACAGAAAAATGCTTTACATTTACAAAAAGAAAGATGCAAGGTAAATGCATTTGTCTATTCACTCAGTTGATTCAAGGCCTCCCTTAGCTCTTCAGAAGTCCCCCATCCATCTCTTTGAAGCTCCCCATTGGAGCGGAGTTGCAAATATAATCTATGGAATGTGAAAACGCTTTTCTAATAAGCTCTATATGAGGCCAGAAAAAAAGTGCCAAGCAAAATCAGCCAACAATCAGTCAGGGAGGCAGCACTGCCTCTAACTGTGTGGGGAATGGTTCACTGCCCAGGAATATTAAGCTCTAAATGCAGCCTGAGCCCTTGGGGCAGGAAGGCAGGGAGGCTGGGAGGGGATCTGTGAGAGAACCTGGGTGGGGACTCAGTGGGGTCAGGGGTCCTGGAAGGGATATAAGGCATCATCTAGTGCAAACCCCAAATTGTAAATACAGAAGAAGGTCAGAGGAGGCTAACAGAGACAGGATCTGTCTCCCTGACTCAAGCAATGGGGAGGGGAACAGTGGACAAGGGACACGAGGTGTAGCTTGAGTCATTATAGGTGAGGATCAGTCCTGAGGAGGTCATGAGTTGCCAGCTACTGGAAAGTTCTTGTTTTACCCCCCAGCTTTACTGAGATAAAATGGACAACTAAAAATTGTATATATATAAGATATACAATGCGATGTTCTGATATATGTATACATTATGAAATGATTACACGATCAAGATATTAACATATTTATCACCTTATATGGTTACCATTTTTTGGGTTGTTTCTTTTTGGTGAGAACAGTATTCACTCACTTAGCAAATTTCAAGTATACAACACGGTATTAACTATAGTCACCAGGTTTTACATTAGGTCGAGAATTTATTCATCCTATATAACCAAAACTTTCTACCCTATGGCCAATATTTCCCCACTCCTTCCTCTCTCCCACCTCTCTCCCCCCCCCCCCCCCCCCCCCGCTCCCCGCCCCCAGTCCCTGGCAATCACCTTTCGACTCTCTGCTTCTTTGAAAGTTTTTAAAGCAGAGGTTAGTGACCTCTTTTGAGATACATTAAACCAAAGGAACTGGGGAGTAAGTGAGAAGCGTGAGGTGGGGTGGGCTGTCCTTTGTCACAGATGCCATATTTCCTGCCCTGCGAGTTTCCTAAGGTGCTTACATTTCTGGGAGCCTTTCTCTTTTTCTGAAAAATCATAACCTTTTTGTCCTAACCAGAGACACAAGGCACCCAACTCTGACCATTAGGCACTGATCACTCATCCGTATTAATCTGTGTCACTCAGTTGAGACCTTTGAAATGGCTTTGGACTTTTTTTCTCATTCTGTCACATTAGGCTCTGCTCCTGGAACGAATGGTGTGCTCGTAGTGTGTGTTTAACCATTAGCGACGTGTGCTCTTCTCCCCCTACACAAGCTCTGATCATTGCTATTTGCCAACTTCCATGGCGGAAATAGTCCCATGATCAAGCTACCAACTTATCATCACTAAACATGGAGTTAGGAAGAGAGCCACACAGTCAGCTTTCAGGAGCCGGTAGGAGCCGACTTCTGCAAACCAGCATCTGGACCTGTGTTCTCAGCTTCCTTTATGAGAGTTTCACTGCACCTCGCCTGTTGCAGAAGTTAATGTATTGGGAGAAGAGGAAAGAGGGAAAGGAGGAAAGAAAGATATGAACGTAAGGGACAAGTAATGACGGGAAATGGTTCAAATGTCCTTCAACAGGTGAATGGATAACTAGACGTGGGGCACGCACAGATAATTATAGAGGAAATTAAGAAGGAAAAAATATATGTTTGTATATCCGTTTTGGAGAGAAATTGGGCAGTATCTATATCATTTACAATGGGCAAATTCTCTGATCCATCAACACCCTCTCTTAGTATCTTCCCTAAAGAAAAAACACCATGTACTGGGAGGCACGGACCAGCGTGTTCATTGCTAGATGATTTGCAAAATAATAGTGACGATATTGAAGTGACCTAGATATCCACCAGAGGAATAATGCGTAAATATGTTGTGGTTTATTGATAGCGTAGAACACTCTGAAATAATTAAAAAGATTAAGCACAACTATTTTTATTCACTCAAAAAGTTGTGTAGGGGATTTTATTCAGATAAAAAAGAAGTTATAGAACAATCCACATAGTAGTATTCCCCATATATATAAAACACACACACATGCACACACACACACACACAAAATGCTTAAAACTTTTTTTAAATTAAATTTATTGGGGTGACGTTGGTTAATAAACTTACATAGGTTTCAAGTGTACAGTTCAATAATACGTCATATGTATTTTGCATTGTGCGTTCACCACCAAAGTTAAATAAAGAGTGCATGTATACACATGTAAATGTAAAACTAGAAATCAGGAAGGTTTTTTACCATGATAATGGTCATTTTCTATAATTAAAACCTTTTTAAAAACAAATAAATTGCATCCACATATTGTTTGGATGATTAAACATAAATGAACTGTCATTAAGAAAGATTATGATGGAAACTTATGGACCTCGTTTTGGATGTGTTTAGGAAAGTACTCAGTTAAAATTACTGCTGTAGAAATATCAGGAAAATGAGTCCTCCAGTGAAGATGTTTTGTCTGAATGCCACGAAGGGGAAAACATGAAGGAGAAGGAAAGAAGCAGGCAGTGAGGAAGAAAAGATAACTAACTGACGAGGAAATAAAGGAGACAAGGGATGAAGAAAAATGTGAAAGGAAACAGAGACACTGGAGGAGAGGGTATGGGGTGAAGAGGAAAGAGGAAAGAACACAGGGCAGAAGTCAGTGAGAGATCAAATGGGGATGGGAGAGAGGCTCTGGTTCCATCCGCTACTGCAGGATTCCCTGCCCGGGGAGCCAGTTACGTCACAGCCTTCCCAGGGAATGGGCTCGATTCGAAATACCTTCATGCCCGTGCCATGTAGTGTGTGGGCCTGTGGGAGAGTACGCTCCATCGAGACAACAGGTGCCCAGAGACTGACAACTCCTGCCTTGGGATTAACATATCCAGTGAAAATAACCACGCAGGTGCGACTAGGGACTTGCTCCTTATGAGGCTGTAGACGATCTCATGGTATAGGGTGGACCTGGTCACAAGCATCCAGTATGCTGCATTGGACCTACCTACTCTATATAGTTTGTCCATTTCAGGGTTAGTCTTGGAGGGTCCATCATGTTAAGGTGGTGCATGAAACCTTCCCACCTCTCCTCTTAGCTCATAAGAATTCACCCATTTATTTAAATTCATCCATCAGAATAGAGTGCCTCTGTGGTCCTACTGGGCTCAGCACATATTTCATGAGCAACTACTGTGTGGTGGGCACAATGCTAAACGGAGACAGAGGGGACAGAGATAAACAGAATTAGGTGTAGCTCACAGTCTGGTGGGAGTGAGGAATATATACATGATTTAAGGTGGGGCAGAGGCGCAAAGAGCATAGAGATGATTCGAGGTTCACAGACTGCAGTCTTTCCTCATTGATTGGAAAGGGTTCTAGAGATTGAAAGTGGGACTTTATAAGCCTAAAGTATTTACTAAAAGAAAAAAATTTCTTTTTATGTATGTATTAAGAACTCCAACCATCTGTTGGCAGGACTCAGGTAATTAAACAGTCTAGGTACAGAAGGTCTGTCGTCAGACAGACCTGAGTTCACATCCGAGCTCTGAGTGACAAGGGGCCAGTCACTTTCCTGTCTGCGTCTCCATTTTCTTGCACATAAACAGAGATATGATTTAATCCATAGGGTTATGATGAGCATTAACTACTATAGTTATGTAACATACTTAGCATGGTATGTGTGTTTGTATACATACTACATATATATTTTATATATACCGTACATGTGCATATATACATGTTTATATGTACATTTAGAGTATATATGCATGTGTAACATATATATTTGTATAGTGTGTATATGTTTATATCTATCTCTATCTATCTGTAATCTGGTTAGAAGATCCTCCAAAATTAAGTACTGAATGTACTCTCTATGTCTAGGAGCCACCCACCCCTTGATGCTTTATGATTCTGACAAGAAATCATGTACCTTTGAGTCCCAGTTTCCTGCTGTGTAGAATTGATTCTGTGCATATTCTCTCAGTTGGGCCCCGGAGCTGACCTGTGGAGTAGGAAGGGCCGGGAGTACCCCTTCCGCTGTACAGAGAGAGACACTGGTGCTCGGCAACTGGACGGACTTTCTCGGAGTTGCCCAGAAAAAGAATGTGTGTTCATCCAGCTCTGCACACGGTCTCTCTCAGGTGAGGGCCAGCTGAGGTCTGGTCCAGTGAAATGAATCCAGGCCCATCTAGCTACAGCCATTGGCAGAAAAGCACGCGGGCTCTCAAAGGTTCTCTGTAATCTCCACCGAATCCATGTCTTGCTTACCCGGGTGGAGTCATTTGACTCTGTTTACTTCTCATTTTGCTTTTCCTACTAGAGTTTGCTTCTCCCTCATGTGCCCTCACATCCTAGTGTCCTGCTTTCCAGGGCTGGCTCTCCCTCCTCCCTTCTTCCCATCGCAAGCGCTCGCTCCTTCTCTGAGCTGGGAAACACCTGCCGTTTAGAGAACACAGCTGGTGGATGGGAGGGGAGAGGAGGGCAGAGGTTTTCTTGGCTGGGCAATCTGGGGAATGACTCAGGATAAACAGAATGTGATTGACTGGGTAGCGTAGGTTGCCAGTCCCATCGACTCTGCTTTTAGCTTCCCAGCCTTGTGCAGGCTGCATCTAGGCCTAGGCATTCAGTATCATCTCAGTCGAGTTTGCATGGTGATCATCCGCTTCACCTCTATGTCAGGCCCTGAGAATACAGAGCTAAAGGTGTCTGGTCCTTGGAAAGCTCTTCATCCAGTGGGAATATAAGTCATGGACAAATAAAATGAAATAATTGTAACGCGATTTCATCTAGCTGGCGACCTTGGACAAGTAACATAACCTCTCTGAGCCTGATATTTTTGCATCTTCATCTTGGCCTTTTTGACTGAAACTGATAAGTGAGACACCGATGAAAACACGTGGCTCAGAGTAGGTGGCCAGTGATTGGTACCGACTAACGAGTACTAAGGAGATGATCATAAAGCACCGATTCTGGCTGGCGAGCAGGGCGGATGGATATGGGAGAGGACTCCTCGCAGAAGTAGCTCTGTGTTGGGCCTTGAAGGATGAACGACAGAGCGGGCCGCTCCTGGCGTGCGCTCTTACCCCTTCCCATCCCTTCCTGCATGCTGTTCTCAGTCCAACTTCCATTGCCTTGCTCAAAAGTCTCCCCGCTCCTGGAATTTCTTTATCCTTTTTCTTTGCTCACTCACATCCTCACCACTCCCCAAACCCAGCAAAATGCCCGCCTGAACTTCTTTGGGGTCATTTTGGGCTCAGACTAAGAATCACCTGAAGTTCACAATTATTTGTTCTCTAATTGGTTCAGAGCATCATAGCATGAATTGACCAGGACTTTGGAGAAATATTATTCAAATCTTTGATTTTATAGATAGGGAAACTGAGGCCCAGAGAGGAGACATCGTTGCCCAAGTTCACAGAACTCTTTGATAATAGAACCAAAAATGGGGTTCTCGATTTATTGTTTTCTAGAGCTCTCTCCCTATGCGGATTATAAATTTCTGGAGTGGCCCGACTTATTTTGTCCTCCTCGTGCACTGCGTGCCGACAGCTTCTAGGACCGTGCTCAGGGACCGGAGTGCATGAAGTCCCTGCCGCAGGTGTGACTTCAGCACCTGCCCCCTGGAGGGCACCGGAAATTCTGCATGCACTTTCCTCGCAGGTCTACATCCTCTGATTTGACAACTACCCCTCAGGATGGAGGATCTACACGAGGAGGCTTAGCTTAAATTACTTTCCTTTTTACTTATAAACATGAGTAAACATAACAGAAATGCAGACTACCCTGAGTTATTGACTGAGCTAGTGCAGTAGCAACTTCTAAGGGGAAGTGTCTGCTTCTGTATTGTGGCTGCCGCCCGGGCCCATTCGGCCACTCATGTTTGTTGCTAGAGCTGGCCTTTCATGTTTGTTGCTAGAGCAGGAAATGGTGTAGAAAGAATATGTCTGGAAGTAGCTAAGTCAACACACACAGGACCCGTGTCCCCTTGGGGCTGCCCCCGTGCCCTGTGTTATGCCTGGGTAGCTGGTTTTCTTTCTCTTTGGAGCTGGCTTGTCAGGACTTGCAGGTGTTGTTCCTGAGACATTTTCCACAGCAGACTGAGAAATAATGGTTTTATCTGCTCTTATGAACTTGGCATCGGTCATTCTCACGCTCATTTCAACATGGACACCCCAGATCAGCCCCCTCATCAAGATGTCGCTTTGAAGTGCAATATGTATATGTGTGTGTGTATAAATATACTAATCATCTTTTAAAAATGACTTTTAACTTTTATTTTGAAAAATGTTTTTAAATATTTCCAAGAAGTTTTAAAAAAATTGAAAAGTTTTTAAGACAAGGAAGAAAAGGAAAATCAACAACTATATACTCTTTAAGTAGTTTTGAGAATCGTTAATGTTTTTCTATCTGTCTCTCTCTCTCTCTTTCTCTGACATAATAAAAATGCAGTCATCTTGACACTCCTCCACAATATTTGAGCACACTTCTAGGAATGAGGCATGCACAAATAATAAATAAATAAATTTATTAATATGAATAATACATCCGCCTATAAATAATTTCATAGTAAAAATAATTATATCATTAAAACCTTTTAGAAAATTACCAATAGTTCCATAATACAATGTAATAACTAGTATACATTTATTCAAATACCCTCAATATTCTCCAAGACTTTTTCATTGCTGTTTTTCCTTTCCAGGGTCCAATCAAAGTTCATTTTTTTTTTTTTTTTGGTCTCTCGAATGTCTTTTAATATAAAATTGCCTGCCCCAGACTTTACTTCTGATTATTTTTAATGATATTGACTTTGTGAAGTATCCAGAGCAATATTTACAGAGTGTTCCCATTCTGGGTTTGTCTGAGTGTTTCCTTATGGTGTTTAACTTGCTTCTCAGTCCCCTATACTTCCAGTAAACCGGAAGCTGGGTCTAGACTCCTGATTAGATTCAGGATACACCTTTTTGGCCTGAATACCTCATGGGGAATATTATGAGTCATCCAGCCTACATGGCTGGGGCTCTTCCATTTCCTCTCGTGGCATCACCTCTCCTACTATGTATGCTCTACTGGACACAAATGCTTCAGGTGTTTGAGGTAGGTCCCAAGGAGTGAAGTTAGTGAATCCTGCCCCAGAACGGGAGGCACTTGAGTGCCCAGACTGTAAATAATTTCTGGCATCTCTGCGACACTGATCACCCATCCTCCCACCAATCCTACATGTCCATATCTACTGAACATAACATCTCAATTGCCCCTGCTTTCAGCCGACACGCTTGTTACACCATATGCATTTTCTTAATAGACATTATCCTTTTATCTTTTAATGTTCGAAACATAATGTTACTGAGAAATTTTTGTTGTTATATTCTCATTGTGTTTCACTTTCGTTATTGTATTTCAACTGAAACACCTAAGAGACTTCAGGACAACTATTTTAACATGTAAAATTAAAGACTGACATTTTTAAGACATTTTTTTCATGTTTAAAATGGAATATTGGGGAGAAAGACCCATAAACTTATAACTGTAAAATAAACTTTCATTTGAAAAGGTACTGAAAAGGTACTGAGAGACAATGTAATGTAACTTAATAAATTATAGTTTAGAATCAGGGACCTCTGTTTGATTCTACATTTTTCTACTTTATAGCTCTGAAACTTTGAGTTGCATAATCTTTGTAAGCTTCATTTTCGTTCTCTATTAAATGGAAATAATAATAATTATCAATCATTAATGTGAAAATTAAATAAGATAATGCTTAAACAATCTTTAGTTCAGCTTAGTAGTAATAGTAATAAAAATTCTACTAATTAAATTATACTTTAAAAAATAACAATAATGTAGTAAACATTCAAGCCCAAACAAGCTCTTGCAAGTCAAGAGTAGGGTGGAATGTGTCAAAGATGACCCAGTCAGAATGGACACTGCTCCCATAGGCAAAATGTTTTAAATATTTCACCTAGTATGTATTATTTATTTATTTCAGATTTTCAAGTCTTTAATAATTTATTTTTTAATCGCATTTAGCATACGACATTATATTCTCTTCAGGTGTATGACATAGTGATTAGACATTTATATTACTTATAAAGTAATCGCTCTGATAAATCGAGTACCCATCTGACACCATACATAGTTATTACAATATTATTAACTATATTCCTTATGCTGTACTTCACATCCCCATGACTGTTTTGTAACTACCAATTTTTACTTCTTAATCCCTTTTCCTTTTTCAGTCACCCCCTAACCCACCCCTACCCCTGCCCATCTGCAGCCATCAAAATGTTCTCTGTATCTATGAGTTTGTTTTTCTTTGGTTTGTTTGTTTATTTTTGTTATTTGGGTTCCACATGTAAGTGCAATTACGTGGCATTTCTCTTTGTCTGACTTACTCCACTCAACACAATACCCTCTAGTTCCATCCATGTTGTTACAGATGGTAAAATTTCATTCTATTTTATGGCTGAGTAATATTTCATAGTATATATGCACCACCTCTTCTGTATGCATTCATCCGTTGCTGGACACCTAGGTAGTCTTCATAACTTGATTATTGTAAATAATGCTGCAGTGAACATTATGGACTCACATGTCCCTTTGAAGTAATATTTTGAGTTTCTTTAGGTAAATATCTGGAAGTGAGATAAATGGGTCCTTCTTTGTCTCTTGTGATATAGCCTTTGTTTTAAAGTCTGTTTTCTCTGTCATAAGTATTGCTACCCCAGCTTTTTTGTTTCATTTTCATGAGATATCTTTTTCTATCCCTTTACTTTCAGTCTGTGTGTGTCTTTTGATCTGCAGTGAGTCTCTTGCAGGCAGCATATGTAGGGGGTCTTGTTTTCTTATGCATTCAGCCACCCTATCTTTTGATTATAGCATTTAAAACATTTCTATTTAAGGTAATTGTTGACGGATATGTAGTTATTGCCATTTTATTATTCATGTTATCTTTTCTTCTTCTTAAAGAAGTCCTTCCAACATTTTCTGTAATACTGGCTTGGCGATGTATTGGCGAAAAAGCCTTTAGCTTTTTCTTGTCTGGAAGCTCTTTATCTTTCCTCTGATTTTACGTGATAGCTTTGCTGGATAGAGTAATTTTGGTTGTAGGTCCTTGCTTTTCATCACTTTGAATATTTCATGCCAATCCTTTCTCATCTGCAAAGTTTCCCTTGAGAAATCAACTGACAATCTTATGGGAGCTTTCTTGTAGGTAAGTAATTGCTTTTCTCTTGCTGCTTCTAAGATTCTCTTTGTCTTTAACTTTTGGCATCTGAAATATGATGTTTCTTGGTGTGGGCCCCTTTGGGTTCATCTTGTTTGGGACTCTCTGTGCTTCCTGGGGTTATATGTCTATTTCCTTCACCAGGTTAGGGAAGTTTTTACTCATTATTTCTTGAAATAGGTTTTCAATTCCTTGCTCTCTCTCTTCTACTTCGGGTACCCCTATGATGTGAATGTTGATATGCTTGATGTTGTTCCAGAGGCCCCTTAAACTATCCTCATTTTTTTTTTGGATTCTCTTTTCTTGTTGCTGTTCTGATTGGGTGTTTTCTAGTACCTTATCTTATAAATTGCTGATTCAGTCCTCTGCTTCATTTAATCTACCATTGATTCCTCCCAAGGTATTCTTCATTTCAGTTATTGTATTCTTCATTTCTGACTGGTTCTTTTTTATGTTTTCTATTTCCACTCTTATGTTTTCTGTCTCTTTGTTAAAGTTCTCACTGAGTTCATTTACTCCCCCGCTAAGTTCACTGAGCATCCTTATATCCAGTGTTTTGAACTCTGTGTCTGGTAGATTGCTTGTCTCCATTTTGTTGAGTTCTTTTTCTGGAGCTTTGCTCTGTTCTCTCATTTAGGGCATGGTTTGTTGTCTACCCATTTTGGCTTCATCCCTGTCTTTGTTTGTCTCCCAGTCTTAGTAGAGGGACCTTATGTAGCAGGTGTCCTCTGGGTCCCAGTGGTGCTGTCTCCCTGGCCACCTGAGCTGGGGGCTCCAGGTGTGTCTCCTGTATGGGTTGTGTGCACCTTCATTTGTAGTTGAGCCTTGGTTGTTGTTTGCACATCACTGGGAAGGACTGACCCTTCGGCTGCTTGGTTGTAAGGACTGGATGGTGACCACAGTGAAGTTGTTGTGCAGGGTTGACCCTATGAAGCAGGGTTCACTTTAGCAGAGTTCTGGTGCTTGCCCAGTCTGTCCTTGGAGTATGTTGTCCTTGGATTTGGCCCCAGGTGGTGCTCCAGCTCAGACCAAAACCAGCCACCAGGTGTACAGGTTGGGGCCTCCTGAGAGGGGCCCCACTGCAGGCCAAGTTCAGCTGCAGTCTGTGCTCTGTCTGGGACCACCTAGCATGAACCACCAAACAATCTTCAGGAGGCTGTCACCCATGCTGGGCTTGGATGTCCCTTGAGAGGCCGAGCCACACACCACAAGGCTGGCAGCCACTTGGGGCTGCTCAGCAAGAGGTATGGGGTACACCGAGGCCAGATGCTGCTTGTTTAGGTTTTGCGAACATTTGAGGAATTTTAGAAAAATCCACAGCATGAGCCAAGATCAACCTGTTTTTTGTATAGAAAGGCCACTGGAAACAGGTTGGGTGGGCCTCCTTCTTGGGTGGGCGAGGTCTCGGGGAATCACCAGGGCAGGGCAAGCGGTGTTAACCAGGTTGATGGAGACTCAGGTATGGTGGCCATCTGTGCCTGTATACAGGGAGCGGGGAGGACTCAACAAAGGAAAAGTGGATTCTGCCAGAACTTCTCTCTGGGAGAAAGCTGCCTCTCCAGCCCTTGCCCTGAAGTCAGACAACTCAGTTCCTCCCCTCATGTCCCTGGTGCTTTTTTAGCAGCCGCCCCAGTGCTGGACTCAGAGTGAGAGTGTTCATCAGTGAGTCTATGTGCAGGCCCTTTAAGAGAAATTCTAGCCACCTTCCATCTCAGCCACAATTTCCTGTGATTTTCACAGCCAGATGTTGTGGGGACTTCTCTTCCCAGAACTAGAACCTGGGCTGAGAAGCCTGGTGTGGAGCCGAGACCCCTTGCTTCTCTGGGATGACTTCCACAGCCAAGATATCTCTCTCAGTTTTTAACTGCTACACTCAGATGTGGGACCCACCCATTCTGTATCTCCGCCCCTCCTACCAGACTTGAGGTGGCCTCTTCTCTGTCTCCGGTTGTAAGACTTCTGTTCTTTGAGACTTCGGGCAATTCTCAGTGATGATTGTCTGTAGCTTAGCTGTTCTGTTGATGTGGTCATGAGAGGAGGCAAGCACAGCGTTTACCTCTTCTGCCATCTTGACCGGAAGCCCACAATGTGCATTCTTAATATGAATTCCCATTTACCTTTCTCCTCAATTTAGGGTTCACCATTTTTCATAAATATTTATATTGAGGGTCTGTCACAGGCTAAGTTCTGGGGATGATGCAGTAAACAGAGCAGTCCCTATGGTTCCTGACATTACAGAGCTTAGAGCTTAGTTTTCTCTACTGGATTGAATTCCTTGAGAGGGAGCATTGGTCAATTTGACCTTTATGTCCACAGTACCCAGCAGAGAGTTTACTGGGCAAGTCATGTTGGTCACCAGCTGGACCTGCCTGAGAAGTTCCCACCTATCCCCTTCCTCCCACCCAGAATGGTCAAAGGCATCGACTTTGTTGGAAAGTGTGTTCCAGGATGGGGCCTTGGATAATCAAACTGTTCTTGGAAATGGTCCCCTGTGCTCCCTTCTGCTTTGTACTGGCGTGTACATCCCATCCTCGAGATGGAATGGAAAGCTCAAGACCAAGTTCTTCTGTGGAGTGGAAGTGGGGAAAGGGAGCCTTCAGATCAGCTTTGGTTCAAGGCTGTTCACACTGATCGGGCTCAAGAAAGAACCTTCCTCATAGGGACCAGCTGAATGCAGTTGGATTAAGACTAGAAGCACCTCTGGTGGCAAAGGCTCCATTCTCTGGGAAAAGTTCCTGATCTAGGGCAGTATTTGTAGACTCCTGTGTCCTCTGGCCAAATACTGTCTTAATATCACCCACTTAATATCAATGTCAGCAGCTGGTATCCACAGATTGAATGAATAGATGAAAATCCATGAGTCTCTCACCTTATGATTTCCTCTATAATCTATCTCATTGGTGCACAATCCCTCTTATTCTCTCCCTACTAGGTCCTCAGTGACAATGTTCATAAGGAACATTGTCCCAGTACCTCTCCCTTCCTGCCAGGTGTGATGGCAGTACTCCCAGTTCCCTTTGCCCCAGCTCTTCCTGCTTACATTCTGCCTAATCCCAGGTGGATGTCAGGTTTGGATTTAGCTTCCGTAAATGCATAAGAAAGACTGGGCCTGAGCTTGCCACAATAACTCCATACCCTGAACTTACAGAAGAATCTCTCTCCGTCTCTTTGTCTCTCTCTGTTTCTCTCTCTCTATCCAGGTAAATGGAGTCTTGAGTAGCAATAGGAGAGTTTGTGCCACAAAACTCCTTTGCTAGCATCTTGCAGACCTTCTCTTTGGGCCATCTGCAGCCAGAGAGAGCTTTTCCTAAATTCATCTCATTATGTGATTCTCTGGTTTTTAGCTTTCATGGCTCCTCCATTATTCTCTAGATGAAGCCTAAACACATATGAGTTTTCAAATCCCTTTATGATCTTCCCAGTGTCCATCATCTTTCTAGCATTATTTTTCACCAGATCCACCCAGCCCTCCACCCTCCACCTACCTACCTGACCACCTCTAAACTTTTTATTCCCTCATATATATTATGTTCTCTCTCATCTCTGGGTTATTCTCCTTCATCCTGTGCCCCTGGTTAGATACTTCTTCAGGTGTAAGTTACATGCTACAGCTGTATAATCCCATGACTCACTGTACTTCCCTCAGAAAAGACTTTATCATGTTGTAATATAGTTTATTTATTATAATTATTTTATTCTTTATACTTATTCTGTCTTCCTGATTGACTATAAACACTGCAAGGCAGGAACTATGTCCATTTTCTCCCAGCCATATCAACAGCAGGCTCTAGCACAGTTCCTAGTGAAAAGGTGGTTGAATAAAGCTTCATTCGAATAATTATTGAAAGTTAGTGGGGAAGTATCAGTAATACTTCCTGCCCAAAACTATCTCCCAAGCCCAGACTTGTGTACCCGACTGTGCACTGGACATCTCATCTGGATGTCTGGTAGACATCTCAACTTTATTGTGTCCAAACCTGTACTTCTGACTGCCTCTCCTCGTTACCAGCCACATTTATCCTGCCCATAGCTGTCCCCACCTCAGTCAATGCGAGATTCATGTTACTAGTTGCTCAAGGCAGAAACCGTTTGCTCTTTCTCGCTGCCCCCCGTTCTCTGACACCTCTCATCTAATCCACGAGGAGATCCTGCTCTTACTACCTTGACATCGCAGATGCAGAATCTGGCCACGTGTAGTCTCCTCTCCTCTTACCCCGCATTCACGCCACTGTCCTGGATTACGGCAGAAGCCTCCTGTACAGTTTCTGCTCTCCCACCTTCTGTTCTCAACATGGAGTGATCTTTGCGCAATATAAGTTAGATCATGTCACTTATCTAGCTCAATGCCCTGCAATCACTCCCCATTTATTTCAGAACAGGAACTAACATCCTCACAGTGGTCAAGAAGGCGTCACACAGTCAGACCCCTGTTTCTTCTCTGATCTTCCCTGCTCCTGCCCCTCACTCACCGCTCTCTCGTCACCAGGTCTACTGGTGTCCCCTCTGCTTGGAAAAGTCGCCCACCAGATGTCAACATACACAGCTCACTCCCACCTCCTTAAGGTCTCTTCTCGGTGACATACTGGTCCTGGCCACCCTATTTGAAATTACACCCCTTTCTGCCAGCAGTTCTAATCTCCCTTACCCTTTTCCACTTTCATTATTTTTTATTCTGTTTATCATTTCCTATTTTTCTTGCTTAAAACATTTATTATTTATTCTTTTGTCTATTTCCTCCCGCTAGAAAAGAAGTTTCACGAGGGAAGATCTGTGAATGTTTTGTTCGTTGATATGTCTCAAGTGCTTAGAATAGTGTCTGGTGCTTAATAAATATTTGCTGAGTAGATATATGCATGAATGAATTAATGAAAATTTGAATGAATGAATAGTGTGGCAAATTGGAAAGAATGGAGAGTTCAAAGTCACATTTACCCGGAGTCATGTCACCTATAGAGCTTCAGCTTCTACGTTTAAAAAATGGAATAAATTAAAATCCCTACACCTAAGGCAGCCTTGAGGATTAAACTCAGATATTTGAAATGTGCTTTGCAAACTGGAAGGCATTGTATAAATGTTAGCTTAAAAAAAAAGGAGAAAATAAGAAAAAAAGAAAGAAAGAATAAGGAATATAAAGAAACAACAAGTGTAGGAGAGGCCAGCAGGGGATTATATGGGCAAACTTCTATAATTCTGAGGAAGCACTGAAGGGAATGAGACACTAGCGAAAATGAAAGAAACTCAGGCTAAAATGCTTCACGCCCCTGAGGAAGGCCGGTGTGAACCATTCCACACGCATTTACGAGGACTCTAGAAATTGCAAGTCACCGCGCTCAGAGTTGAACTGGTATTGATAATTTCACAGTGTTTGATGGGGACAAACACCATGTGTAAAAGAATCGTCATCCAGTGTCATGAGAGGTTCAGATGCCCAGTTGGGGAATGCAGAGGAGGGAAGGATAGTGATTGTAAGGTAAGACCCTTTATGAGCAACTCCATGTGACCAGCCCTTTATGGACATTTTCTCTAACAGGAAATGTGTGGAGGAAGGACATTTACGATCCCCGTTGTGCAGGAAATAAGCCCAGAGAATTTATATGACTGATGCAGAGCCACATAGCTGATTAGAAGCAGTATTTGAACTTGAACCCCATTCTGATTTGATTTCCAGGCCTGTCCCCTTTCTGCTATGTGTTATCGTCTCTTGTATTTTGCTTTGAGATGGAGGTATTCGGGAAGTTTCCATAATGAAGTAGGATTTTATTTTGTTCTTCATGGATGGGACTTGGACTAGTGAATTCTTTCATGTGTTCAACAAATATTGATTGAGCACCTCCTAAGCAGCGATCCATCCAATGTATAAGACAATGTCCTTGTCCCCCTGGAGTTTACGTTGTAATGGGGGAAAGGATTGAGGCCTAGAGAGTATATGGAGAAAGATACTAAAGTGTAAACAAATAGATAAAATAATCGCAGATAGTAACACAATTGCTATAAATAAATAGAGAATGGGTAATGGGGTGGGGGCTGGTTTAGCTTTGATGGTCAGAGATTACTTCTCTGAGCTGGTGACTTTGACCTTTGAATGATTCAGAGGGGCAACACTGCAGAGATCTGAGAGAAGGACGCCCCTGCAGGCTCCAAGGTACTGAAGGCCAAGGTACCCAAGTCTATTTGAGGATGGAACAAGGCTACTGTGATTGGGTTTGCACTTAATGAGAGAAGAATGGTAGAATATCATGTTGGAGAGGTAAGCAGAGGTCAATTCCTATAAGCTACAGTAGAAAGTTTCCCTTTTATGTTCATTAAAATACTTTCTTTATTCATCTTCTCTTTCATCGATCCTCCTTGTTCACTGGGATCACCTTTTCGGTGCCTTTGCTGGATCCTTCTCTTCAATTTCTAGTTATGTGGAGCACCTGGGGACTCAGTCCTTGGGCCTCTTCTCTATACATGCCCATTTTTTGATGATCTCACCTCTTCTTGTTTGTTCTCGTGGCCTTTTAGAATCTATCCTGATGATTCACATTTATATTCCCAGCCTAGACCTCTCTTCTGAACTGCAAACTCATATGCCCAGCTATTTAACAGCCTCCTTAAATGAGTCATATCAGAGTCGGGATTCTTGGTTTCTCCTTTCCATTGTGTTCCTCTACCAATGTTTCTAATTTCATCTCCATTAACCCAGTTTGTTGTACCCCAAGACTAAAGCATTCATGATTCCTCTCTTCCTTTCACACCTCGCACCAACAAATCCTGTAGATTTTACTTCTAAAATAAATATATGTCCAGGATTGTTGTCATCTTGACCACTGCCACCCTCATCCAGGCCACCGTCAGCTTTCATCTGGACCCCTGCAGTGGCCACCTGGTGCCACTGCTGCTTTCAATTGTGTCTCGTCTTCCACCTTCTGCTCTTCTCCACAAAGCACCCCGAGTGATCTTTCTGAAACCTGACTCAAATTCTGCCATCCATCTCAGACTCCACCCGTGGCTTTTCATTATTATACTTAATACAAAATCCAAAGTCCTCATTATGGTTCACCAGGACCTACTTCAGTCAGCCCCTGCCACCTCTCTCTACCTCTCCAACGGCCTTCTCGTCACGTTCCAAATACTCTAAGTTCACTCACAGTATCGGATACTTTGCAGTTGCTTTTTCCCTTTGCCTGGAACAGAGCTAAGTCTCCTTTACCTCATTTAAGTCTCTGGTCCTATTTTTCCTCATCAGAGAAGCTTCTACTGTCCCCATATAAAAGGGAGCCCTCACTATACCTGTTTATTTCTGTCCTCTTACCTTGTTTTATTTTTCCGTGAGACTTAGTGTCGCCTGACATTTCGTTACGTATTCATTGGTTTGTTTATAGACTAGCTCTTCTACTGGAAGACAAGCTTAACAAGGGCACCAATTTGCCCGTTTCACTGTGGCATCTCCTGCATTTAGAAGATTGCCTTGAACATAGTCGAGTTCAAAAAATGTTGGTGGGATGAATGAATAGATGGGAAGTCATGGAGCCAACTGAGCATGAGATCAACGTGGTCGTTCTTTTCCTCAATTATTTCAGAACCTACTTTATGCCAGTCCTTGAGCTAGGTGCTAAAAATACCCTGAATAAGCTACCTTTTTCTTTTTTCTCCTGCAGAATGCATCATGTAGTAGGTACAGAAAGAAGTAAACAGGCACATGTAGTATAGGGTAATATATACTTTAACCGGGAAAGTGCAAAGTGCTGTTGGTGAGTAAGCATGAACCAGGTAAAGTAGGGGAGTTTTTCTAGCATGTGGAAAAGCCTAGAGGTCAGAATGGGTTTGTACACTTGATGGAGCTTAATAAAGAATAAACCTGTGTACCCGCCGAAGCCAGGGGGCGATTAGGTGTCAAGGAGAAGAGGTCCCAGACAGGACAGGTCATGGAAGGCATTCTTAGAGTGAAGAGGTTTGGGCTATATTTCAGATAGTGGCCAGTCTCTGAAAATTCATAAAAATGCAAGGAAAAAGTGAAGATGGGTGCTATTATGAATGGGTCCACAGAGCAGCTAAGTTCGATTGGAGTACGAATAGGACAATAGAGGAAGAAGCTGGAAATTTGAAGTTCAACTCTGGTCATGAAGAACGTTGAACAGAAATCCGGAGATGTTCCCATTTATTTTGTAGACAGTAGGAACTCATTGACGGCTTCCCAACAAGGTAGAGGAGGTGCCAGGAGCCAAAGCCCAGTTTGAGAGGAGAATTCTGGCTATAATTTCGAGGAGAATTGTAGGGTTGTCAAGGTGGAAGCTGGGGAACCAGGTGGGCGACATTTGCACCTCCATGTGTCTTGGCTTAGAACCTTGTTTTATTTAATCCCATAAAAATCCTTTCCTGCAGATCTTTGGACTTGTTAGATGTGCTACTGATTAGAAAAGGAAAAAATGAAAGCACTAGGGTAGTTAAGATTTTAATTCTAAAATTTCTCACTCCTGAGGCTTAAATTGCTACCTTTGCCTACACATGGACCAGGGTGCAGTCATAAATAGAAACAGGAAGTCACTGAAGACTTGGGCATTTTGGAAACAGAGTCCTAAGGTAACTTGCCAGATTCCAGGGGCTAAGTGTTGGCAGTAAAACAATCTGCTTGTGGGGGGTGCCTAAAAACATGAGTTTCTTAATGCTGGAAAGGAGACTTCTATTCATAAACTCACTTGCACTGCCTTGGTTTATTTAAAAGCTGTTTATTGGGCATTTTATAAGTTCCAGGAATGTACTAGAGCTGATCAAAATAGATACAATCCCCACCCCATGGAGGTTTCTGTCTAGTGGAGAGGATGGGATGACAATAAAATCATTACGCAACATAATTGCCAGCTACATTCAGTGGTCCAGGGGACCTGAGCTGGCTGGGGGAGTCAGGGAGAGTTTCTTGTAGAAGTGACTTCCGGCTGAGGCCCAATAGTCTGTGAAGGAATTTACAAGTGGGGGAATGCAGGGGAAGATTGTCTAAAGTAGAAGAGATCTCAGAGGCCCATCAGTCCTGCCGTTCTTAATTTTACTCTGTAGAACCATCACATAGAAATTTGTTAGTAAGGCAGAGGGAGAGACTCCGATTTGCTAAGTGTGAGTTCTTGTTCCTGTATTTTTAACACGGATTCCTGCTGAAGTCTGAGTGCAGGTGGCCTTTGGACCTCATTTCACAAAGCACGAATAGAATCTGAGTCAGATCATTTTCGAACTGGGCTCCTTAGCCTGAAGCATAGGTTGGTAAGAGGAGACACAAGATTCTGCATCCATCCCCATTCCAGGAGACGTTCTACTTATATCAGATTTACCTATTTTGCAAAATATTTGTTGGAATGTTATCATTTGTGTTTTTTCCAGCAAAATGCAAGTTTGTTTTGTTTTGTTACTTTTATTAGCATTTATTTGATGCTGAGTTTACTCCTGGGTCACAAGTTTTGTTTCTTCATTTTCTTCTGGGATGTCTTTTTCTTCTATGCAACCTCCTCTTCTGGTTTAGGAACAGTCTGTTCTTTTTGAGTAAGGGTCATAGCGTGGCAGGGGGAGCTGGGTTGATACTCCCATGAGCTTTGTAAATTCTGCACCACGTCTCAGGTGCTTTGTTTACCCGGATGTGTTCCATGACCAGAGAATCTACATCTACTCTTAAGTTCAGCATTAATCTCTGCATTTTTAAGCATGTGTAACAAAAATTCAGCACTCTTTTTGGGCCGCCAACCCTGCGTCCAACCCCACTGTTTGTCCCAGGCACACCTACCGGTCCAACCCCACTGTTTGTCCCAGGCACACCTACCGACTTCGCCATCATAATGACGGAATGGCACCTATTGCTTCTGTAAAGTGACGTCCTTCAGATACTTGCTGGCTTTTCGGATAGGCACATCCTTGACGGCCTGGGCAGTTTCACGAGTGTTCTTAAATGAACGTGAAGATTTGAACCTCTCGATTTGCATGGTTTTGTGAGGGTTTTCTGGATCAAGTGAATAGCGAACAATTTTCTGAGGTTACCTCAGGCCGCATACGGGAAGAGCAAAATGCAAGTGTTTCTGTTGTTATTGTTCACTTCTGTAGCCCTAGCATCTATAATAGAAGCAGAATCTTGGCTGATGCTCCAAAACAAACAAACAAAAATACTTGTTTGAAAGAATAAATTAGTGAATCAGATGTTTCAGAGTTACATAAAAGCTTCAAGTACACTAGCCCAGTTCGACTGCCCATTTTACAGATGGGGAAAATGAAACCCAAAGAGGAATCACCATTGTTTAAGGTAGCCCAGCTTACTACGGCAGAGGAGATGGTAGATTCATGATACTTTTGCTCGAAGTTCAATCCTTGTTCCTCTAGAGCCAATGTCAGATTTTGAGGAGGCCAAATATTGCCAGCACCTTGCCAGAAATGCAAGAGCTGAGTAAGAAATACAAGGTAGTTTAAGAACGGTTCATATATATTTATGGATTTGACGTCGCAGTGGGCAATGAGCTTGGCTAGACAGAATCTTGGGTTGAAAGTAAAGATAAGTCAGATCTGGTGTGCACGTAGTGTAATAGACAGAGTTACACCTGGCTGGGTCTTCGAAACTCAGTTTCTTCATATGTAAAATGAGGATGATTATATTCCCAAGGTGCTTATGGATATTAATGCAAAGCAGTTGGCCCACATTAGGTGGCCAATATATATTTATGCTCAGGCATAAGGATCTGAGGAATCAAGCATGTCCAGTGTTAGAAAATAGGTGTTATTGGTGGCCAAGTCTATGAATTTAGGTGGATAAACATCTACATACGAGAGGGAGAGGGAGAAAGTACCAAATGAGCTTGCAGAAGAGTGGTTGCCAGGCAGTGGCTTCACAGGATGTGGCCATTGAAATGCCTTTATGCCTAAGAAAAGTAACATTTGTTAGTCATTTCTGAGGACACAAAAAGGAGGATTTGAAGGATCATTTCATGGAGCGAAACCATCTTTATATGCTTTCGAAGAAAGAATAAAACTAAAATTCAGAGTCTGAGGGGAGCCATGGGACAGACCAGGAGGCTGACATCTCTCCGTGTGTTTTGCAGCGTCATCCAACTAACTCAGAGCTAAAAAATACTAAGTAGTTCCTCTCTTCCATAAGTGTCATCCATCATCCTGGTGCTGACTCTGTGAAACTAACATACCCGTCAGCGGTTACTATTACTAGCTTCTGCTGGAAACAGTTCCAGTTCACCTGGGCAGTCAGAAGACAGTTCCTAATATCTCTTACACATTTTCTTTCCTGAAACTCACTGGGCCTCCTATTCAGTAAATACAGCAGTAGCGACACTTTCCAGCCACCACATGGGTTCTGAATTGTTCCTCTAAACATCTCTATCAATCAGTTACTCAAACTCTACTTCGATATCTTCAGACAGGGGCCTCCCTACTTCCCAAGGCAGCCTATTCTATTCTGATTAGTTCTGACAGTCAGAAACCGCTTGCTTTATTGAGTGGGGCTTTGCCTTGCTGTCAGTGCTTTCTAGCCATTCTAGTTCTAGCCCTTGGAGAAATGTTTTCATGGCATTACAACTCATCAGGTTGTAATGGAACATTGGTGATATCTCTCTTCTTCTGGTGGTGTTTGGGCAATCCAATACCCCTAAAAATGCCTTAGACTCCCCAGATGGTTTTTATTTTCATCATGGTATATATTAAATCGATGACCGTGTTTAATCGTCAAATCATAAATTCCACTTGAAACATGTTTATTTTCTTAACTTACGTGTGATCTGGCCTTTTTTTTTTTTTTTTTCTTCAATCAGTTTCTAGTTTCTTTTAATTTGTATTTCAAATATCGACTTTGTTATTTAGGCTTAAAGGTACTCCAAGTACGCTGTGTGTGGGAATATCCTTGTTTTCTATTTAGCTTTAGCCTAGTGGTTTTCAAATATCACTAGGGCAGGGAAATCTTTTTGTTAAAACATACTTACACAGAATTGAGTGATCTGCTCTTTGAGTAGCTCAATCCGTAAATCTTTGATCCGGCATCCTTGATTATTTCCTTAAAATACATTATTTGACTGGCCAAGTCAATGGGATAAATTAGGGTCAGCAAACTTTTTCTGTAAAGGGCCAGATAGTAAATATTTTAGACTTTGTGTGTGGCCTTTGGCATCTGTTTCAGCATTTCTGCTCTGCCATTGTCCTGCGAAAGCTTTCTGGACCATACACCAACAAACGGGTGTGACTGTGTTCCAGGAAAAATGTATTCACAAAACATAACGGGACAAACTTTGTCTGTGGGCTATAGTTTGCCTCCCCCTGAGTTAAGGCGTTTTTGAGGACTTTGCTACATTTAAGTTAAGGATGGCTTTCGATCCCTGATGCCTGATACAGGACCAAAATAGTCAGTGAATGTGTGTTGAATGAGTCGAAGAAAAGACATTTCGTAACTTATTTAGAGCAGGGCCAGGGGAGCTTTCTCTAATAGAGAAACGAAAGAAGGACCTAGCTAGGAATGTGGACTTGGTGGAGGCTCTGAGACGGCAGCCCCCCAGTCGATTCTGAAATATTTTCACGGGAAAGAATCGGCAATTAAATGTGATAGTACTTTCTGGGGAAGAAGCTGTTCATTTTTCTCCTAAAAGGATACACTGTAGCAGAGGGAAATGAGGTCTGCCTGTGCATGAACTGGATTTTAAAACCGGCTCTGCTACTGACAGCTGTGTGTCCCTGGGAAAATTACCTCCCCCTCAGTCTTCGTGTTTCCATCTCAAGATTGAAGGCAATACGAAGACATTATCAGGGGTCCCTTGGAGCTCTCAAATTTTGTGATCCGAAAGAGAAAATTCACATAATTGCAATGTTTAATGGGATTTATGATAATTGGAAAATAATTGCTGCTCCAAACTTTTATTAATCTATATTTAGTTATGAGTCATGCTTTCACAATAGATGCTTTGGAAATAAGCAGAGAAACAAATTGAATAAACAGAATTTTAAATATTTTATTTATATGCAGTTTGTGTAATCCCTGGAGCCCGTGGGCATATTAAGATCATTTAAAAAAATCCATTAAAAGTTACGTGTTATGCTACAAACTCCTCTTTTAGAATGCCAAAGGATAAACAGCTAACATTAATTGAGTAGCTACTACTGCCAGATTAATTGCATTTGTTATGCTTAATCCTTCCGGCAACCTGCAAGGTAAATGCTGAGATTCCTAATGCACTGGATAAAGGTCAGAGAGGCTGAGGAATCTGCAAAGGATTACTTTGCTAATGAGTGGCCTTCTGCTAGGATTCAAAGCCAGGCCTTTCTGACTTTGCTATCTGAGCTCCTCCCAGGGTGCTACAACATCTTCAGGAAAGGACCTGTTTGGGGGTCTCTTTTTCAGATGCTCAGCGAATGGGTGTTTGCTGTTCTCTGACAGCCTATTTTTTATTCTTCTGCTGAACACAGCAGGTGCTCCTGGCGAGGTGGTTTGGGAGAGTTAGCATCTGTCCTCCACTTGCGTGGAGACACCAGAGTAGGCAGAGGAAGAGGGAACAGGAAGAAGAAGGGAAGAGCCCAGACAGAGAATCCTGGAATCTGAGTTTCTGTCTCAGCTTTGGCATGGGTTTGCCACGTGGCATTCACGGGCCAGGGCCTCAGTGTTCTCCACTGGCGATGTAGATAGCAATACTCCCCATCCTCCAGGTTGTCAGGAGGAAAACATATATGATGGCAGAGTCTTGTAAAGGTCCAAGTGCACTACAGACCCCACAAAATCAAGATAAAGGCATGGGGCAGCGGATCGGGAAGGAG
>NW_011888842.1:4986122-4991566 GCF_000151845.1 Pteropus vampyrus | reverse complement strand
GAAAGAGAAAATTCACATAATTGCAATGTTTAATGGGATTTATGATAATTGGAAAATAATTGCTGCTCCAAACTTTTATTAATCTATATTTAGTTATGAGTCATGCTTTCACAATAGATGCTTTGGAAATAAGCAGAGAAACAAATTGAATAAACAGAATTTTAAATATTTTATTTATATGCAGTTTGTGTAATCCCTGGAGCCCGTGGGCATATTAAGATCATTTAAAAAAATCCATTAAAAGTTACGTGTTATGCTACAAACTCCTCTTTTAGAATGCCAAAGGATAAACAGCTAACATTAATTGAGTAGCTACTACTGCCAGATTAATTGCATTTGTTATGCTTAATCCTTCCGGCAACCTGCAAGGTAAATGCTGAGATTCCTAATGCACTGGATAAAGGTCAGAGAGGCTGAGGAATCTGCAAAGGATTACTTTGCTAATGAGTGGCCTTCTGCTAGGATTCAAAGCCAGGCCTTTCTGACTTTGCTATCTGAGCTCCTCCCAGGGTGCTACAACATCTTCAGGAAAGGACCTGTTTGGGGGTCTCTTTTTCAGATGCTCAGCGAATGGGTGTTTGCTGTTCTCTGACAGCCTATTTTTTATTCTTCTGCTGAACACAGCAGGTGCTCCTGGCGAGGTGGTTTGGGAGAGTTAGCATCTGTCCTCCACTTGCGTGGAGACACCAGAGTAGGCAGAGGAAGAGGGAACAGGAAGAAGAAGGGAAGAGCCCAGACAGAGAATCCTGGAATCTGAGTTTCTGTCTCAGCGTTGGCATGGGTTTGCCACGTGGCATTCACGGGCCAGGGCCTCAGTGTTCTCCACTGGCGATGTAGATAGCAATACTCCCCATCCTCCAGGTTGTCAGGAGGAAAACATATATGATGGCAGAGTCTTGTAAAGGTCCAAGTGCACTACAGACCCCACAAAATCAAGATAAAGGCATGGGGCAGCGGATGGGGAAGGAGAACACTGGATCTGAGATCAGGAGCTCAGATTCTAGTCCCTTTTGCCACCAGTGGTGCCGTGACCTTGGGCAAGCCCCTTTCTCTCCCTAGGCCTCAGTTTCCTCATTTACAAGATGGCAGCGATGTCCTTGGATGATCACGCCATAGCCCTTCCATCCCGATTCCCCATTTTGGATTCTGCATGGCAAGGCAGCGAGGCAGCTCAGGTGACAGAGAGCAGCTCCAAGTTAAATAAAGCGAGCTCGTTCTAAGCTGCTTGCCCCACCATGACGTCCCAGGGCCCCATGGCGGCCCCTTGTCCTCAGTAATGGTGCTCCCTCAAGAATCCCATTTGCTTTCCTGAAAGTGGTCCGTTTATAGAAAAGTTGGCTCATTCCAAGTGCACTCGTTGTGTTTCTGTTTTTCCTTCTCGTGTTTCTATTCAACGAGAAGCAGGTAGCATTGTTGCAAGAAGCTTCTCCTGGATTACTTGTCCCCATTTCTCTGAACTTTTTTCCCAGAAGAGCCTTTGGAACTGCTGCTGGGGTTGGTGTAAGAATAAAAATACTATTGCTTAAGCGATCACACTTTTGGAAAATAAAAAGGCTTATATGCAAATTGCGAGCAAGGGTTATTTTAGTTAATTCAATATCTTTACTTGCAGTTAAAATAAAACTATTTATAATCATGTTTTCAGAGACCATTTTTTTTTCTTCCTTTCTTCTCTTCATCCCTCTAGAGCCAAAATACCCCAGAGATCCACTTGGATGCTATAATTCCTCACCTGCCTCCCACTTATGTTCTGGGGCATGGAGGCAGGCAGGAGATTTGTTGCGGACATCCTTCTTGTTAAAATTCATCACTTCCACTTCACATATGCCCTTGGGTTCACCTTTCCCCGAGCTGGCTGAGGATCCTGTGGGGAGAGAGTGGGAACGGCAGGCAAGAAGAATGTGCTCACCGCCCCCGCCCCTCCATGATTTTATCACCTCGGTACCCTCCTCTGTGATTCTCCATGTTCATCCCTGGGGATAATTTGCTGCTAACAATAATGGAAATGGTCCCAGAGTCCCTACTCCTCAGCACCCAGATACTCAGAGGCTTGTTTTTATTGTATTTTCAGATGATTAGTTAATGCAACCAATGGGATAAGCCCCCCAGGAGTAAACAAATGCAGACATCCGTTAACTATAATCAGTCATGCTTTCAATAAACATTTATTGGGGGCACAGTGCCTATAAAATATTCTCAAATGTACCCTTGGATTACATCAGACCGCTAGAGAGCTACATATTTAGACCATAATGTGTCCGACTGTCATGGACCCGCTTTACTGAACAGTGCTTTGGCATGTGCGTTAGGCTATATCAAGCCCATCGAACATTGGAGTATTGTTGAGGACATCGCCAACAGCATCCACTATATCCATTTCTTTATTCGAAACCATGTGAGATGCTTGTGTCCTATCGTAGCATCCAAGAAATCTACGTTTCTCCAGCAACTTTGAACAACTGCTCTGCTATCTTCTTGACTGTATGTTTCTTTTGGATGTGATTCCCTTTTTCCTTTGGCTGCAAGGAAGCTCAGAGACATTTGCAGCCCACTTCTGTCAAGTGTTCAGGATTTTATAAAAATAATTTTGCATGCTAATTTTAATCCAACATTTATTTTTCTCTCTTTAGCTCTGATTACCTATAAAACAATGGAGGAAACTCATGTTTACCCGGTGTTTACTGTGGACCTAACACTGCTGGAGGCACTCTCCTCAGAATCCTGAGCCTTAGAAATTGTCATCTCCCATTTCACATGTGAGGAAACAAAAAAGAAAGTTTAAACAATAGAAACATTATTATAAGTGTACCCTGTGCAAATAATAATAAAAAATACCAACAGCAGCTTACGACTGTCCATACTCTGTTGCAATTTACAAAGTGTTTCAACTGTTATTTTATTTAACTTGGCACAGTTTGGGGAGATGCATGTTTTTAGTCTTCATCACATATATGAATGAGGATATAGATTTGGAGGGAGTTTATACACTGTGGGTCCATTTCTTAAATTCACATTTCCTACTTTTAACCTCCTTCACAAGAATCAAATCTGACCTATCCCCAAAGTTCTACCTACTGGTGACTAAAGATCATGATTATTTCTTTTCCTCTCCCACTGTACCATCCATCCATCACTCAGCTTCCCATTGTAGACTCTCACGTAACCATAACAACAGTAATAATATTGATTATAACTTTAATGGTAACAATTTTATTGAGGGCTTTTACGTTCTAGGTACTGTTTCATGATTTAATATAACCCTAAACCCATCCCTCTAAGATAGATATGCTTCCCCTGGATTACATCTACATTTTACAGACTATAAGCAAACTTTTCCATAATCTCACAGATAATTGGTGGCAGAGTCAGGTTTTAACCCAAGACTCCTACCTCCAGAGCCCAGGCTGAGAGATACAGAGCTGAAGACCATCTAATAAAATCAGCTTCTTTCCCAGGAGACGCAGAGCCAGTTCTCCTGCCTGTTTCATCATCTTTTCTCCTTCAGTGCAACTTCATGCCCAATGTGTCACTGAGTGAGAGTGTGTGTGTGTGTGTGTGTGTGTGTGTGTGTGTGTGTGTGTGTGTATGTGTGTGTGTAAGAGAGCAGAGAGTTAGTAAAGAGAATGAGGGAACATCCCTATAAATGCAATGCTAAGCTTTGGACTTAAGATTTTCTCTCCAGCCTCATCATAAATCTTGTAGCCCTGGCTCCAGTCTCATCCATCCTCTGCCTCTGTCATCATCAGCCCTCCACCTTCTGCTCCCCCAGTGGGCTGGGCCTTGCTGCAGCCACCCTATGCCTTCCATCTAGGGTCCTTTTTTAATCTCAGTCTAATTGGTTTGCCTGCCCTGCTGGGATGCTTAATTGAGCATAGGCATATTCCATGGATCCTGTGCCATTGTGAGCTCTGCCTTCTCCTCCAAGGAGAATTTGTCTGCTCTGTGGGCTCAGAAGGAAAGACATATTTTATATTGTGCTCAGCTCACTGAGAACTTACATGAAATTGTTCCTGGGCCAGCAGAGCAGTTAGGCAACATGACAAGCAAGAAGTTCTCTCTCTCCTTTATTTTTTCCTTTGTTACAGTAGAAAAAAGCATTGCACTTGGAGTCATGAGTCCTAGGCTCTGATTTCAGCCCTGCCAGTCATTTGCTGTGTGATCTTGAGCAGATAATGTCTTTGAAATTCAGTTTTCCCCTCCATGAATTGAGCGAGTTAAATTTGATGACTTCTATAAAAGGAATCATAGTGATACTTTTAGAACATGGGTTATACTCCCTATGGGCCAAGTCTAGCCTGCCACCTGCTTTTGTAAATAAAGTTTTGTTGGGACACATCCATGCTCACTCATTTATGTATTCTTTATGGTGGCAAAGCCTCAAATATTTACTATCTGTCCCTTCATAGAAAAAAAAAGAAAGGATTGCCTATTCCTCTTTTAGAACATAAATCAGATTGGATTGTTGTTCAAAACCTTTTTACTTTCTATATTACTTAGAATTTAAAAATAGAAAGACTTTCACGAATCTAACATAGCCTTTCAAGATCTTTGATTCCATATTTTGACATTTTTTTCCCCATCACCCTTCCTTTCATCTCTTCTCCTCTATTCATCTCTCATGTAGGTCTCCCTCCTTGGTGTTCCCCAAACCTGGCAAGCACATTTCTACCTCAGGACCTTTGCACGTGCTATTCCTGCTTCCCAGATCACTCTTCTGCCAAGTGGCTCTATGGTCTCTTCCTTATTTCCTTCAAGTCTCTCCTTAAATGTCATCAAATTAGGAAGACTTGGTCGGACTATCTATAGAAAACCACATCCTCACCCCAACCACCCTGGGCATCCTGACCTTCCTCTGCTTTATTTGTCTTCGTAGCATGTGCTACCCTCTGACATGTTACATGTCACATTTTGAAAACATAAATCAGTCATTTCAGTTCTGATGTTTAAATCTACTTCTGAATAGATCCAGGTACTATAAAGCCCGTTTACTTAAGTATATTTTGGTAAAGAGCATAAAATTGTTGAATCCTGTCACTATTACAGTCTTTGCTCCAACAACCCTATGACAGTCACAGAATCATATAAACTCATTTATTCTTTGAATGTTTTTAGCCTGGATTGTTGGTCAATAAGAACAGAGTTTATAGAATGAAATCTAGTAGCAAAGTTTGGCATACAAGGTGCGTCATTGTGTGTTTCCTGACAACCTCTCTGTCTTCACCTGTTATCATTTGTATTTCCATGCACACACATGCGCGCGCGCACACACACACACACACACACACTGTACACACTCACGCATTCCTCTCTCTCCAACTGTCTTACCTTCCCTTACGCCCCTCCAGTTTTGCACGTGAAGTTCATTCTTCCTGAAACAGTCTTTTGCTGTCTTTGGCCAAATCCCATGTTCCCTTCAGCATTTAACTTGCACAGAAGTCTGCCAC
>NW_011888842.1:4975184-4984212 GCF_000151845.1 Pteropus vampyrus | reverse complement strand
CCTCCAGAGACCTGAGAAATCTGTGTTCCTTCTTCTGAGTCCTGTAGTCCTTGATTTTCAGTACACTAGAAATGTCTCCTTTTTCCTGCCAGACTGTGAACTTCTTAAGGACATGGGACTGTGACGTGTCTGTCTCCCTCTTGTAGACGTCATACTCAGTTCCCTGCAAGGGTTCATCAAGTGCAGCCGGTTGACTTAATAAGTATCTACGCTATATAAGGTACTAAGCTCATTTATTTAGAATTTGAGCTATGTTTTGAGTTACGGACAGAGATTCCTTAAGCAGACACAGAACATAAGCTCTGAGTCTTAGAGATGTCTTCCAGTTTGAAAGCCTTCTTCAGATCCAGTTTCTTCTGTGCCAGGGGTCACGCTCCACCCCTGAGTGACAAGGGTGTGTGCTGGTGTGATTCCCACCCTGTTCTGCTGCTTATTGCTCTGTGCTCGTTCCTTAATTTGTCTCTCCCATCTTGTGGCAGGAGAGAGAGACCTTTTCATTAAACTCTGGTTCCCGTCATTTATCTAGGCTGACCTTATAGTCCTCTTGGCTGGTCTGTTTTTCTCAAAGGACCGGGAGCTTGTAACTCAGGCAGGTCAGGGAGCTAGTTGTCCTGGGAGAGCTTTGTCTTTCATAGGAATGGAGGTCATTAGTAAAGTAAAAGCAACCTAACCAAGGCCCTTTAAATTTTTACTGGCGTTCGGTGTTCACGCTCTTTGTTCATCGTCCGTGAAGATTTAATGACTTACATGTCTGGGAATTTGTCAGGAAATAAAGTTATAAAACTATCTTTCACACTGGATTAGTGCCTAGCAGTTTCCAAAGGCATTTTCACACCCTATATTTCATGTCACCTATGCATCAGCAATAGGAAATAGATGATATTAATTGGATTTTATAGGTAAGAAAGGTAGGTTCAGAGAAGTGACATGCTCTGCCCAAGTTCATACCACATAATTTGCGAGAGGCAGAGAGAGATCCTGACCTGAACTCCCAAGTTCTGTGCCCTTCGATTTTGATCTCCACTCTCACGAGTGAAGGGAAGAATGGAAGTTCCCCCACGTGGTCTTCAGAACACAGCTTCATGTCTTCCAAATCGTAGTTGCTGAATGAATGCACGTTAACACTTTGAATTAAACTGAGCTCTGGGCTTGTTATTTGATTTTGTAATTGTCTTAGATCAGGTCTCAAGTTGCTTTGTGTCTTAGATCTTATCCACTCTTACATAGGCTGCCTCCCTCGCTCCCTCCCTCCCTATATCCCTATCTTCCTTCCTTCCTTCCTTCCTTCCTTCCTTCCTTCCTTCCTTCCTTCCTTCCTTCCGTTCACTTGTTTATTTATTTATCCAGCTAGCATCCTATGAATCCTACCATGTAACATGTACCATGTCTCTAAGAAGAGTTCATCTCTATGGTTTCATTCACAGTCTAGTGAGGGAGATGGATGAGTAACTAGACAACAATGGCTTTGTATCCCTGATGCTCTGTAAACAACCTGAAGGCATGACTGTGTCTGTCTAGTTCCCCACAGCATCCTGGTGATGAGGAGAATGCTCAGTAAACAAACACTAGTTGGCTAAAGAGGATGGAGAGCTCCAGATCTAAATGTCACTTGACAAATATTAAAAACAATTGTGGTCATTGTCTCACCCAAGGAGAGATACCGGCATGGGATGGTTAGGCGGACTTTGGCCTGGGGGTAGAGGTCATAAGTTGAGGAGTCTCGCTCATCTCTTCTGCCCAGGGAGTTTGCCCGTTGGAAGGTGAGGAACACAGCCATCGAGAGGAGAGACCTGGTCCGTCACCCGGTGCCCCTCATGCCGGAGTTTCAAAGGAGCATCCGCCTGCTTGGCAGGAGACCCACCACCCAGCAGTTCATCGACACCATCATCAAAAAGTACGGCACCCACCTCCTCATCTCTGCCACCTTGGGAGGTAGGTCAGCAGCTACTGGGCCATAGCCTTGTCATGACTTTGGGTCTGGGATGGGGGGGAGGGTGGGATGCCCCAGGATCAAAGGTAAATTAACATCTCTGCCATCGTACATCATTCAGAAGGATACGTTGCCAAGTATATTGTGGTTGTATCAGAGCAGTTGACTCTCTTCTCTGGGACAATGTAACTTGTGGAATGTGGCTTCACCTTGGAATTGGCTGGGTTCACAGGGAATGCTCGATCTGATTATTGCATGAGCTCTCTTTGGAAGGTAGTCTAATCTGGGGAAATCATTAAAATTCACATGTTGTTTAGAGCATTGCCTTTGTTAATTTAAGTCTGCTTGAGAGACTGACAGCTTGAGGTTAGGATTTTACAAAAGGGTTATGATTTCTATCTTATATGAGCTTGGAGTAGATTACTAGGAAAGCAGACTAGCTGCCCACCCTGCTCAGCCTTGCTCTTCCCTCCCAACAAGTCCAATCAATCTTTAAGGGAGTAAGGAGAAGATAGGAGGGTAGAGTACAGAAGTGGGGAAAAAAAAAAGATAAACAGTAGAGACTAGTGCATTTAGATGCTTATGGGTCTTGGCTGCTTGCATCGTGTTATATTATAAGCTACAATCCTTTGGACATCAGTTTTCTACCATAATGACCAGGTCTACTGAATTTTGAGAAAGCCCCTTTGGATGGCTGGTGGAGCACTATGCCACCTCCTCAGATTGCTGCTACATGGCATTTGGATGTGGCCCATGGGAGCTCAACAAGATTGGTGCATTAATGAGGGCAGGGTGGACTGAGGTATAATTATAATAGTCGATCTTCCCTTTCAGAGAAGGGGTGATCACTACGAGCTGGAGTGCTTGGTACAAACTTCATAGGGGAAGTGGCAGTTTAGCTTGACAGGAGCTGGGTGGGTGGAAGGAAGATATGAAGCTTTCCAGGCTGAGCACACAATGTACATTTTAAGGAAGATCTGATTAGGAATTTGATGATGTGGGGAACGTGGATGGAAAGATTGGTTTGGCAAATTCACTCATTCTTACAATAATATAGCCACTACTCATTGAGTATTTGCCCATAGCAGGCATTGTACATTGTCTTTAGTCCTCAAAAACCGCAGGCTAAGTCAAATTATCTCCATTTTATAGATAAGGAAGCTGAGACTCAGAAGAGGTATGGTTAGTGAGTGACAAAGCTACGTTTGTTTGTTTGTTTTTAAATTCAATTTATTTAAACAAAAACAAGAAACAGTTAACCCTGAGTTTTTAACTTAAGGCTTTCTGTTAAAAACTTAGGGTTAACTGTTTTTGGTTTTTATTTAAATAAATTGAATTAAAAGTCTGCATTATTTTTTGACTCAACATCAGTCATCTTTTCAATCAACTCATTTACCTACCAGCTCACCCATTCCAAAAACCAGCCAATCAACACATATTTTATTGCTTGTGACTAGTCAGATATTAGGTTAAGTAGGACTTTCAATGTTAAATCACACAGTATAAATTCTTTTCTGTCGTAAAGTGAAAATGAAATCACGTCTACATCAAGTGTTGCATTAACCTATATTCTTTTCTGTGAAATTCTCCCACTTCCCATTTTACTTGGGAAAAAAAAAATATCGCAACAAATTCAGTTCTTCCATTAGAAGCCATATTTGTCCAAATCTCTGGAAATCCCAAATAACAAAGACCTTTCTTTTGCAGTGAAATATATGTTTAATTTCTCCAAGGCAAGGTGGTGAATTATTCACAGAGCCTTGTTCCTCTACTGTTTTTACAGCATGGCATTTTAAAATGTGCAGAGCTTCATACTGAGTTCTGGTGTTGGCCGGCAGGCCCTAAAAGTTTCCTCAACGTGGAAGAGTGGGGGCGGGGAGAGGGGACATATTTACTGTTGATTGAACACAATGGGCCAGACACATCGTGAAGTCTTTCTAACATCATCGTTTTACTCATTCATTCATGGAAACATATTTCTTAAGGGCTTCCTCATGCAATGGCAAAGAAAGGAGGTGGTAAGTTGTAGGAATAAAAGGGCTGCTCTGGAGTTTGATTGCCTGAGTTCCAATCCCACCTCCTGCTCCTCACCAGATTCGTGTCACCTTGGCAGTTCTCTATGCTTCCATTTCCTCTTGCATAAATAAAAATTACTATAGTAGTTCTGTAATTTATATTGTGAAGATTAAATAAAATGATGCATTTAAATTGCTTAGCACAGTGTTTGGCACCTAACAAATTGTTGCTGTTGTTGTTGTTGCTGTTGTTGTTGTCGATGGTGTTGTTGTTGTTGTTGTTATTATTATTATTAGTGTTATCATTTAGTTATTATTATTATTATTATTAGTGTTATCATTAATGGGCCTAAGGAACTTGGAGACTCAGGATTAAAGCCGATCCCTACCACTCACTAGATGAATGGGAGACATCAAGAAATTCGTGTTTCTGTCTGGATATCAGTTTTCCTGTCTAAATAGAAGAAGAGAAGAAGGTGCAGAAAATTTTATCCGCTAATTTTTCCTAAGGAGAACACTGTATTAATTTAGGAGAAATGCTTCGATAAGCCGTTTGAGGTGTCAGATGAGTTCCTAAGGGCGTACTCAAACAACAAAAGGTGATCTGTAAATTGTCACATATAGGACAAGTGAATACATTTGTATGGCTCCTGATGGAGAGGGTAGTGGAAGGAAAGGGGATGAGAAAGAGGAAGTGGATCCTGTGAGAGGGCTGTTAACGAAGACATTTCCATGGAATCCTCAGATTTTTGGTGAAATCTCTTAAACTCCTAAAATGCTTGATATGAGTGATTTTCTTATAGAGGGTGGTGAAGGGGGAAATTTGGGGTCTAGAACGACACACTAGAATACCAATTTCCCTTAGTCCCTCAGAAGATTGTATTTTGGACCAAAGGAAACACCTTGGAGCCTGGGTATCAGTGTGACGTGTGTGATTAAGGTTGCATGCATGCACAGATGGATGTGCACAAATGCCTACCTACGCTTGGATGTAAGTTAGTCTGTATGTGGACAGACACACATACTCAGTGTACACATGCTTACTCATTGGACTAATGCAGATGGATGCAATGTACACATACAAGTATAGATGTGAGCTTGCACATGCATGTAAACATGTTTATATTGCGTGAATGTCTTTATTCATGAGCATTCATGTTTGCACCTGTGTGTATGTTTGTATGTCTATTCAGTATTCCCTGCTCTGTATTTTGAGATATCTCCCCTTGGCTAAGAGGCTGAGAATAAAGTCACAGGGGCTCAGAAGGAAAGGATGAGGGGTACTCCGGAAGCCTAAAGTTCAGTGGGCCCATCCCCCATCTGGAAGTAGTATCCCCTATTGACTCAAAAGGTAAAATGAATAGCTCCCAGCTCATCCCCCCTCCCTTGTGCCTGAGTCCTACTTTGCTGCCCTACAGAAGACCTGCTGCAGGGAAAGAGGCAAAGGCCCTGGAGGACAGAGACTGAGGAAAGGCCTGTGTGGGGCGAAGAGGCAATTTCAGGAATGCCCAAATGGGAAAGCAACTCTAAACAGAACATCCTCTTAATAAACAAGAAATTAAGTCTTAATAATGCAGCGAGAAGCCCATTAACCCCTCTCGATCTAAGGTTTGCTGCTGCCAGTTCTCAGTCCAGAGGGAACTGGGCTTATTTCACCTTCTCTTTCACAGGCCCCTTGGAGAGCCTGAGCTGATGGAATACTTATTTCCTCTGCCGCTTGCCTCTAACTTCTAGAATGTTCATTTATTTAATCATTTACCTTTCTACCTGTCTGTTCATCTGTCTGTTCAATCATCTATCCATCCATCTATCCATCCATCCATCCATCCATCCATCCATCCATCCATCCATCCATCCATTTACCTTTCAAATGATAACTGAACATCCATCCACTCTTCACATGACCTAAGAGAAGCACGGGGAACATTACAAAGAAGAATCAGATTGACTCCTTGTTCTCTCAGGCTACCACCCACCACCCCTGAACTCAAAATCTAATTGTATATAAAGTTGTTTTTAAGCCAAATCTATTCAGGTTGCTGTGGAGTTCAAAGGATGCAAGATTGTGTCTTGCATAAGCAGCGAAAGCTTCATGGGAAACTGTAAACATGAGTGTCTTATTCTGAACTCAAAGTCTAGGCATATGAAACTAGAGATTCATTCTGATAATGATGGATCGTCTGTTTGGGAGTTTTCGGTCTAGTAATTGAGGCAGATATGTCAGTCAATAAACACTGTAGAACTGGACCATTTTCATAGTTATTCGTTCACCCCAAAATACCCTAATCATTTGTTAAGCACATAATACATACTCATATGGTGCTGAGCAATGACAATGAAATGATGAAAGACTCTTACATGCTCCCTGACCTCACAGGGCTTCTCCTCTAGTGAAGGAGACAGCTGTTAAACCAGCAGTCACTGGAAAATGTGATAGGTAACGGAGAAATAAGAGGCTGTGGGAGCTCGTGGTTAGAGTTCTTAATCAGTCTAAGAGTGGAGGATTCCAGGAAGACTTCTCAGAGGTGCTGTCTTAGATGACACTTGAAGGATGAGTAGAGGTTAGCCAGGCGAAAAGCAAAGTCCCAACAATGAGAGGAAACATGCCACGTTTGTGCAGGATAGAGCTTACCTAGAGAGTGGCAAGGAGGTAGCTGGAGGGACCAGATCAGCATGCCTTTTGTCCCACATCACGATGGGTGCAGGTACCTTCTTTCAGGCCGCAATCTGCTCTGTGCATCCCTGTACCTTCGCTGTTCACCTGGCATGTTGAAATGATCTCTGTCTCCCTAGACCAGCACTGTCCTATAGGAATAAAATGCAAGCCACGCCGGCCAGTTTAAATTTTCTCACAACTACATTTTTAAAAGTAAAGATAAAAAGGGAAGAATCAATTTAACAATATCTTTCATTTAACAAAATCTATTCAAAATGTATATCACATCAACATGAAATGAATAGAATTGACCAATTAGTTTACCTTATTTTATTATTATTATTATTATTTGCATTATCCAGATCTAGGATATTTGCTGCATAGTTTACACCTACAGTGCATCTCAGTTTGAACTAGCCACATTTCAGTGCTCAGTAGGCACAGTTGGCCAGTGGCTCCCATATTGGACAACATGCGTGTAGTTACTCAGTGACTTTAGCATGGGGACAATGTCTTATTCATTTGTCACCCCGGTGCCTGCCAAAGTGCTCAGCACACACAAAATGAACTAAACTGAATAGACACGCTGGAGAATGATGGTTGGCGGGGGGGGGGGGGGGGGCGGTGATTACTTCTCTCTGGGAGGGAGGATACAGTGGTGGGGAAGCTCCCCAGGGAGGTGCTGCCTGTAGGCTCTGAAAAGTGTCTAGTGGCGTGCCAGGTCGGGGACAGAGGCAGCGTAGTAAGAGGAGGTGACATTTAAATTGGGTTCAGAAAGCTGGATAGGGTTTCAACAGTCAGACATTTAAGGCAGGAACAGAATAGCATTCTAAGCAGAACAAAAGGAGGCTGAGAAAGGCCTTGGGAGGAAAATCGGTAAGAATAAATCACGGAGGCAGAAGGAATGGTTTGAGTAGAACACATAGAGAGAGACAGCGCTGAAAAGACGGACGAGAGGCTGCGTGTGGAGAACTCCGGCACTGGAACTATGTTCTGGAAGCAGTCGTGGAGGGATCTGAGGCAGAGGACTTCACCTGTGTACCAGGACTGTGCCCACTTCCTGCGATAATCACTGTCCTGCTGAAAGGAAATTGTTTTTTCTCTTCAGCTAAAAAAAATTATCAGCATCCTAAAGAAATTTGTCCTCTAAAAGTGTTGATAGTGTTAGTTCTCTGATTATCCTATTGTATTGGGTTGATGAGATGTTAAGACGAATCTCGTACAATTGATATTTCACAGCGATCAAATAACAGTAGTTAACACTTCCATAGTACTTACTATGTGCCAGGCAGGGTTCAGGAACTTTATGTAATTAACTAATTTAATCCTCTGACAAGTCTATGAGGTAAGTAAGTACAGGTAGTAACCCCAATTTTACACAAGAAGAAACTGTGAAGCATAGAGAAGGTAAGCAACTTGCTCATACAGCTAGTTCAAGTCCAGACAGTCTATAGTCCAAGTCCAGGCAGTCTATAGTTCAAGTCCAGGCAGTCTGGTAGCAGAGACTGCGTTTTACTTCTACTCCAAATGGTTTTTGATTTGTACAACTAACCAGACACTGATACAGAGACTTTATGTGAATTAATTAATTTATTCTTCTTAATAACTCTATAGAGTAGGTGCTATTCTTCTCCTGAGATTGTTAATGAATAGTCTGAGGAACAGAGATCTTAAGAAACGTCCCCAAGTTCACAGTTCATATAGGGCGAAACCAGATGTGCAATGATCAGAGTCTGTTTAGTAGGCATATCTGAAGCTTCCTTTCTGAAGTTCTGGTGAAACATGTTGTTATCCAAATAAGATGTTATTTAGTACTATTATTTATCTAATTTAGTACTATTATTAATCTACGTATGTCTTTCTAAGGAAAATTTCATGGGGTAATATGTATAAGTTTATATATTCATCTCTCTCTTTGTCTCTGCCTCTTGGTCTGTCTCTCTGTTTCTGTCTCTGTCTCTATCTCTTTCTCTCTCTCTCTCTCTTTCTCTCATCTTCCCCCTTCCTGTATTTAACTCTCTTGCCATCTCCCCTCTTCTCCAATGGAACCTCCACTGCTCGCTCAGAAACATAGAGCCTGGTTTATGTAGGTATTTAAGAAAGAAACATGATGAATTAAGTATTTGCTGACTACTATATAATAATCACTGGGCTTTGTATAAGAGAAAAGAACTGGCTAATATAGATAGTATGCTTTTCTATATATACAAGCACAGGTTTTCCTTTCTATCTATCTCTGTTTCTAAACTATGTATCTATCTACCTACCTATCTATCTTTAGCCATATATCAATCCATCTGTCCATTCATTCATCAGTCTGGCTAGGAAGGGGTAGCGGAGGGAGAAAGAGAGAAAGGAAAGGAGGAAGGAAGGAGGGAAGAGGAGAGGGGAGAGATGAGAGGAGGAAAAGGAGGAACTGGATGATGA
>NW_011888842.1:4972935-4975134 GCF_000151845.1 Pteropus vampyrus | reverse complement strand
GTTGATAGTGTTAGTTCTCTGATTATCCTATTGTATTGGGTTGATGAGATGTTAAGACGAATCTCGTACAATTGATATTTCACAGCGATCAAATAACAGTAGTTAACACTTCCATAGTACTTACTATGTGCCAGGCAGGGTTCAGGAACTTTATGTAATTAACTAATTTAATCCTCTGACAAGTCTATGAGGTAAGTAAGTACAGGTAGTAACCCCAATTTTACACAAGAAGAAACTGTGAAGCATAGAGAAGGTAAGCAACTTGCTCATACAGCTAGTTCAAGTCCAGACAGTCTATAGTCCAAGTCCAGGCAGTCTATAGTTCAAGTCCAGGCAGTCTGGTAGCAGAGACTGCGTTTTACTTCTACTCCAAATGGTTTTTGATTTGTACAACTAACCAGACACTGATACAGAGACTTTATGTGAATTAATTAATTTATTCTTCTTAATAACTCTATAGAGTAGGTGCTATTCTTCTCCTGAGATTGTTAATGAATAGTCTGAGGAACAGAGATCTTAAGAAACGTCCCCAAGTTCACAGTTCATATAGGGCGAAACCAGATGTGCAATGATCAGAGTCTGTTTAGTAGGCATATCTGAAGCTTCCTTTCTGAAGTTCTGGTGAAACATGTTGTTATCCAAATAAGATGTTATTTAGTACTATTATTTATCTAATTTAGTACTATTATTAATCTACGTATGTCTTTCTAAGGAAAATTTCATGGGGTAATATGTATAAGTTTATATATTCATCTCTCTCTTTGTCTCTGCCTCTTGGTCTGTCTCTCTGTTTCTGTCTCTGTCTCTATCTCTTTCTCTCTCTCTCTCTCTTTCTCTCATCTTCCCCCTTCCTGTATTTAACTCTCTTGCCATCTCCCCTCTTCTCCAATGGAACCTCCACTGCTCGCTCAGAAACATAGAGCCTGGTTTATGTAGGTATTTAAGAAAGAAACATGATGAATTAAGTATTTGCTGACTACTATATAATAATCACTGGGCTTTGTATAAGAGAAAAGAACTGGCTAATATAGATAGTATGCTTTTCTATATATACAAGCACAGGTTTTCCTTTCTATCTATCTCTGTTTCTAAACTATGTATCTATCTACCTACCTATCTATCTTTAGCCATATATCAATCCATCTGTCCATTCATTCATCAGTCTGGCTAGGAAGGGGTAGCGGAGGGAGAAAGAGAGAAAGGAAAGGAGGAAGGAAGGAGGGAAGAGGAGAGGGGAGAGATGAGAGGAGGAAAAGGAGGAACTGGATGATGAGGAGGAGGAGGAGAGAGGAATGGGAAAGGGCCATCTTTGGCAAACTCATCAATTTACAGAAGAGACTGAACCTCAAAAAGAGGAGGTGAGTTACGAAATGATGCTGGTGAGAGCTATGAAGTGGATTAGTAGGGGTTGGACTTGATGACTAAGAATTTTTCCATAATTTTTATCTTAACAGAGCTTGGTACTTATAGCTAGTTATGGACTATTTTTCTTTCACTGTGCCCTTGATTTTCAGGGGCAGATGGAAATTTGGGCAACATTAGCGGGAGGTTTGAGGGTATTTTCAGCCTCCAGGCTCTGGAGCCATTCCTCTCACCCTGGACAGGCTGCCAGAGCTGGACAGGCTACCTGAGCGTCTTTCCTTTCCATGCAGGGGAGGAGGCCTTGACCATGTACATGGACAAAAGTCGCCTCGACAGGAAGTCAGGGAATGCCACTCAAAGTGTTGAAGCTCTGCACCAGCTCGCATCATCCTACTTTGTTGACCGTGATGGAACCATGAGGAGGCTCCACGAGATCCAGATATCAACTGGAGCAATCAAGGTACTGCTCGAGGGTGGATGGGGTGGCAGGTTCCTAAGACAGCAACCCTGCAACCCAGGTATTCTGAGAGTCAATGGGAAGATACAGTCCCTGGCGTCATGCCCACATACCTAATAGCACCTCCTGCCAACCATGTTGACTGATGTCACGTGCACCCTAATAGCATGGACACTGTTATTATGGTGACCACATGCCCTGATTTACTGGGGCCACCCTGGCTACGGTCACGGCATAATTAGCGATGACTCTCTCAGTCACTCTGAAAGTGCTGTATGGATGATGATCAGACTCCCTTCTTGGATGAAGAAACTGTGGCAACAATGGGTAAACGATTTTCCAAGGTCACAGAGCTAGCAGGAGTCGGATTACTGATGCCT
>NW_011888842.1:4965185-4972260 GCF_000151845.1 Pteropus vampyrus | reverse complement strand
GGAACCTTTAAAAAAAAGACAGATTCCATTTTAAATGCAATAAATTCAGGGGTTACCTTTACAAAGAGAATAAAGGAAGGCATTTTTGATAAAATGGATTAGTTCTTCTGAGGGTTTCAATATGGATTTTTTGCATCTCAAATTTTCTTAAACCCGGTTATACCTGCCTGTTACTTCTCAATCTTCAGTCTAATTTTTTTTTTTTTCCTCCTTAATAAAATGTAGACCTGGTCTTATGTTAAGACTTTCAAAGATCTCTCTGGGAAAAAAAAGTGTATGTCTATGTGTGGCGGGAGCAGTGTCAGGGCAGACACAGGCAGATGAGGCAGCAGCTGACCAAAGGAAGAGAAAGATGTGGGAGGGAGAGAGTTTCTGAGGAGGGAGGGAGGAAGGAGAGACATAAATCAGATCAACAAACAAAGAGCCACTTAGCTGAGAAGAATCGCCTATATTCGGGGATTATGTTGTTAGAGAACTCGGCCCAGAGAGAAGCCGTCAGCTTGGGGTGAAGCAAAGGCCTGGTTTTCATTATCACCAAATGGTTCTCGCCCCACCGGATAGGACACGGAATTGAGATATTGAATCTCTGTCACAAGGTAATCCTCTTTTGTGCATCCTGAAAGTGCAGCCTGCCTCCTTAGGAGGAATTTTCAGACAAAAAATTGCACAGAAGCCACTCAAGGAGCTATTTTACCACTAGCACTGTCTTCTACACTCAGCCTGAGACTTGCATTTTTCTTGCTATTTCTTGACGCCACCTCAAGATCCTGCCGGCCGGGACGGGTCTCATTGCCGGCTTTGTTTAAGAGCCACAGCTGACCCAGGTGGGGAAGGTTTGCCCATGATTTTCTTTTCCTGGGTATTTTTAGCAAAATTAATTAGTAGTTTTGATTCTCACGCCATAATAGCGATATTATAATAACTATGTTATTATTCCATTCAAAAAAGAATAAATGACTTGTTTAAACCCCAAAGCTAGATGATCTTCCATTTATTTACTATTTCCTAAGTGTTAGACACTTCAAAAATATGATCCCTTTACAAGTGAGGTGGGAGCGAGTATGACTAACATTTTATAGTGGGGACGTTGAGGCTTAAAAAAGGCTGTCACTGATCCAAGACTTCACAGCTGGAAAAGGGCAGAACCAGCATCTAGAAATCCCTGCGGCTATTTCCCGTCATCAGTTTCTACAACAGTCAGTGCTGTGTCTTTATACTTGGTTGCAGATCTCAAAACAACCCTACAAGTGCCTGTGTTCAATAATGGGCAGTGAAAGCTAAAGGGATGAAGAATCCTCTTTTCATATTATTCATCTCTATTTCAAGGTTATCTTTTTTTAATAGCTGTTCTCCTATTGTCCATCATCTCAATTATTCTAAAATGATTTTTTGTGGACACACTTCCATAGAATTGGAGTGTTTTGTTCTGCAGTGGCACTGATTGTGCTCCTAGCTGAAACTATTTTACGGAAAGTGGGGATAATTTTATTGTTATTGCATAATAATAATGCATATATACTTATTACAATCTATAGAGGCTTTTGGCAATAAGATGCCCATCTTGGAACATGCACCATGTGTCAGGCACTGACACCCATCATGCATAGTCTCACAGCCTTCTGGGAAAAGGGATTTACTAGCTTCACGTTGCAGAAGCTTAGAGAATTTAAGTGACTTCTTTAGGGCACAGAGCAAATAAATGGCCCGGCCAGTATTTAACACTGATTCTCCTGACGCCAAAGCCCATGCCTTTGAAATAGACTATCCTGCTTCTACTTTTTAGTCCATGTAATACTTAAAGCTGCTTGTAAAGTCAATACCACAGAGAGAACGTCGGCATTCTGGCCCAGTCCGTGTGCTGGATTGGCCCGCTATCTTGTCATCTGCTTGGTGACAGCCAGGCATGGTCCTTGACACAGGCAAGGTACAGGAAGCAGCAATTGACCCAGGGCAGAAGACTTTCTCTGCCGGCTTTGCTCTGCCGGGGCTGACTCTGCAGGATCTGTCCCAGACAAGGGCGTCTGTCTCACATTCTGTCACCCTCGATGTCCACTCCAGGTCACAGAGACACGTACTGGGCCTCTGGGCTGTAACAGCTATGACAATCTGGACTCTGTGAGTTCCGTCCTTCTGCAAAGCACGGAGAGCAAACTGCACCTTCAAGGTAGGGTTCCAGGGGCAATGGTGGGACCAGAGATGGAGCGGGAAGCAGCATGGGGGAGGAGGCACGAGGGAGAGGGAGAATGCAGAAAAGGATGAAAGACGGAAACCAATGAAAACTACCCACATGGAAATTAAGACAGTCATGATATAATGTCCTTTTAAAAGTTTTAGCATATACAGGACATTAAATTCACGGTTATTAATTAGTTTTCAGGTATAAAGCATGGAAATGTGAGCTTTATCTGATTATTTTGATGAAAACATCTAAGCGCTGTTATTTATAGATGTTCCAGATCTAATATATATTAAAGTTTCATATCATATCATCTGAATTTCTTACATTATAGTATTTGATTTTCAATGTATTGTGGCAGGTGTTATTTGAATTCTAAGAGCTGTGGGGCAATTTATAGAATTTTTGGTTCTATGTAATCTTCTTTCTCCTTATTTTTTAATCATCTGTGGTCTTTAATATATTCATACACACATCCACCCTTTTGAATGTGTATGTATGTGTGCTTTTAGCTGAGTTTACAGATGAGAATGCTCAGTGCTGGCTAGAATACAGAGAGACAGTTGCTCTTAGGTATTGCTAGTGAGAATAAAACAATTGTAAGGATTGATTTGTTGATATATATAAATATTTGTATTTGTTTAACATCTGTTATATATCAGGTCCATGTTAGGTGCTCCATATATGCTCATGACTTTAAAGAAGATTTACCCTTTAAAATAGTAATTTTACCCTAATCAATTTATCATAAAGAAGAGAGGAGATTGTAGAGATAAAAATTGACAAGGCTTTAAGTACAGATAGTGCTGTTTTAAAAAGCATAATTTATAATAGAAAAAAATATAAAGATCTCAATTTTCCAAATGAAGAGACTGAGTAAATTAATGTAGCATCCATACAACATAGTATTAAGCAGGTTCTAAAATGTTGTTTATGAAGAATTTCCAAGAATATGGTGACAGTGATTTGATATAATTTTAATTAAAAAATAGATGGTTTCTGATTGGGTTAGGGCATGATCTTAACAGTGACAAAGGACAAGGAAAAATAATATTGCAAGCAAATGTGCTGAGATGTCAGAAGAGGTTACCTCTGATGGTTATGTTATAGATGATTTATTTTGGGCTTCCAGTTCCTTTTTTAACTTTTCTACAGTAATTATGTATTAACTTTATAGTCAGGAAAAAAAAAATGACATGCTTTAACTTTGAGCAGACTAAAAATGTGACCTTCTAGAAAAGTATATGTTAAAGGTGATTCCGAATGTCAGTGGGAGGAAAGTTGGGTTGAGATTGGCAGGTAGAGCTAAGCAGAGCTTAATGTGACTTTTATATTCTGGTTCGTTGGCAACTCTTTGATTCATGCTTCTGTTATAGAAGATGATTGGAAAATGGTGCAGGGAGGGCTTGGAAGTGTCACTTGGGAGCAATGAATGAAAATCCTCAGAGAAATTCAGGCCAAGAAAGTGGTTTAGTGTTAAAACAAAACACAACCTCAAATACATGAAGAATAACCCTGCCCCACTTAGTAGAGAAAAGAGTACAGGTGGGTTTGGCGACTACTGATGAGAAAGTAGATAAGAAAGTCAGATCTGCCTTGGGTGGGCCAGTGACTTTAGTTCCTAAGATACCTGCAGTGACCTTGTGAAGTGCCAGCAGGGTTTGAATCCAGGAAGTCTTCAGTCTGCATTCGATCACCCTACTTTGCATGTTGGAGGTGTAGAGACCTGTGAATTATAATTGGAAAAAATTTAGAAGGGATTAAGAGGATGTAACTAGGAAGACATTAAGATCTTAGGGACATTGAGAGGCTGATTTACCATGAAACTAATGAAGCTCGAGGTCCAGAGCTTCCTCACCTTTTCCATGTCCTTAACTTTTCTCATTCTAAATATTCACTTTCATATCGAATTTTGAACTCCTTTTCTCAGTAAGCACTAAAGTATAAGTCTCAGTCCTTCAAAACCCATTGGTTACATTATTAGAAGTATATTATCCACGAAAAGGAGGTGACATCTTTGCCCTATTCTAGATTGGTCAGAGCACCCCTAGAAGCTTGGGTTCAAGTCTGAGAATCACACTTCAAGAGAGATTAAGACATTACAGCGTGCGCAAAGGAAGGTCTTGTCTTATGATAATAGCTGAAGAAAGGTGGAACAAAAGGACTTGCCTGGAGATACCTATAGGATTGTCTTGCAGAAAAGATAATCAAATTCATTAATATGGATGAAATGAGCTAAACCCGAGCTACTTACGGGACGGACGCTACAAGGACATCAGCTTTTAACTGAGATAAAATAGATCTCAGTTTAAACTCAGTATAAAATAGATCTTTTAATACACATTCATGGCCAAGCCTGGAAACGCCTGCTGAACTATGTAGTGACACTCTGCTGTCACAGAGTTGTAAGCCGATGGCATTTGGTAGGAATGTTATAGAGGTTGTTTAATCATCATCACATTGGGTGGGGCGATTTAAGTAGGTGGTCTTTAAGTCCTTCTCAGTACTGATGCTAGGGTTTTAGGAAGACATTGAATCATTGAAACTCTTTGGAGACTGACTTTGTACCAAATCCAGTGTTAGACTGTAGGCATGTGAGCACAAATCAGTTCATTTCAATTCATTAAGTTTTTAAGGAACATATGGTCCTTGAGCTCAGCACAAGAATAGAGGTGTGAACAAGACACAGTTTTTACCTCAAGGAAATACACACTCTATCAGAGAAGTCAGACTTAAAAAACAAACAATAATAGACATAATGAATTTTAATGGAGAAAAAATATGAGTATCTTATGGGACCAGTTAGTATGGGGACTTAACTTACTAGGGAGTCAGGGTAGTTTTCTTGCTAAAAATGACACAGAGAATGAGACTCGAAGGATAAAGATGAGGGCAGGGTCCTGAATATGGAAGCAGACAGAAGAGTCCTTATGAAGGGGCATTCGAGGAAATGAAAAAAGTCTTAAGAGATTAAAGCTGAGACATCGATGCTGAGAAAGACAAAATAATCCTTCAAATCCTGGAAGGCCTCTGTAGCGTGTTAATGAATTGAACATTAATATGAGAGTAATGAGCTCTATGGAAGGGTTTTATAAAAGGAAGTCGCATGAAGAGATTGATGTTTTGGAAGATTACTCTGGCTTTTGTGTGGTCAATTAATTAGAGAGTGATAGATTAGAGGTTGGTGGCCAGTTAGAGGCTACTGCAGTACTCAAGATGAGACGTCACAAATTTAGACATGGAGGTAGCAGTTGGGATGGAGGAAATAGACCAATTTTAGAGTTACTAAGAAGGCATCATGACCAAGATTTAGTGAAAAGACCTCAAAGAATTTAGATAATTGAATGAATGGAGTGTGGGGATGAGATAGAGAGAGGATAGACAGGAAAATACATATGACTCAGAGTAAAATGTAATATAATAGAGATAATAAAAGTAATGCATACTATTATGGAGTTCCAGAAAAGGAGGTAATTCATTCTGTCTGTCTAGGTAGAGGAATCATAGGGCGAAAAAAAGGTGTCTGAGGAAGAATAATTTTCTCCTGGTAGAAGGTTAAAGAAAAAAGCTTCTTAAATATAAGGCAGAGGAATATCTCGTGACTTTTCAGTAGACCGATATTTATTCTGTAGCATACAAACAGCACTAAGTATAAGACAAAGATTAATAAATTAGACTACATTAAAATTAAGAATTTCTGTTCATCAGAAGCTGCTGTTCATAGAATGAAAATGTAAGCTACAGAGTGGAAGGAAATACCTATGATATATGTATCTGACAAAGAACTCTTGTGCAAAACATTTAAATAACTCCTAAAACCAATAAGAAAAAGACAGACAATCCAGTAAGACAGGAAGATGGGTAAAAGATATGAACAGGCACTTCACAAATAAGAATATCAAAATGGCAAATGAACATTTGAAAAGGTAATTAACTTTTCTAGTCCTTAGAAAATGTAAATTAAAACCATAATTCAATATCATAACACAGCAATCAGTCTGGCGTAAGTGAAAAACACCGACCCTATCAAGGAGTCACAATGCGGAGAAGTGGGAACTCACACGCGTTGCTTGTGGGGGAGTAAACAAGCACCACCACTTTGGAAAACGCTCTTGGCAGAATTTCCTGAAACCTCGGTTTGTCCTTGCCATCTCCTTACAACTCGTAGGAATACACCCAACGGAAGTGTTACTTATGTGCACCAAAAGGCACCAATGTTTGTAGCAGCTTTATTCCAAATTTCCAGATGAAAGAAGCCCCCACACACCATCACCAAGAAAACGGATAAATAAGTTGTCGTGCATTCACATGACGGGCTGCAACACAGAAATGAGAACAGAATAAATACCCTTCCCTGCAACAAAATGGAGGAATCTCACAGAGATAACACTGAGTAAAAGAAGCCAGGCACAAATGAGTATATAGGGTACGATTCCATTCCTATACGGGTCAAAAGCAGTAAAAAACAAGTACGCTGTTTTAGAAGTCTGGAGAGCATTAACCTTTGGGGACGAGGAAGAATGGGGGAGTGACCGAAGGGAGACGAGAGATGTTTCTAGAAGTAATTGGTAATGTGTTGTTTCTTGATCTGGGTGGCAGCACATGGGTGTGCTTACTTTGTGAAAACACATAGAGCTGTATACACATCATGTAGATGCATATGTTTCTGTGTATATAATATGCAGCTATTAAAATTTCCTTCGTAATGTACTTCATCTTGACATCCTCTGAAAAGAGAACACACGAACACAGCAGGGACAAAAAAAAACTCAGGAGGTGGTCCGGACCAGCGAGAGGACAAGTTTCGTGGACGGAGGCTAGAGGAGCCAGAAATAACAATAGATACTGTTTATTCAGTGCTTCCTTATGTGACAGGGACTGCGATCATTTATTTTGATG